>NW_023425602.1:300246-667746 GCF_014108245.1 Pipistrellus kuhlii
CGCTCACTGTGTCCCTTCACTGTGTCTTCTCATTGTGTCCCCTCACTATGTCCTCACTGTGTCTTCACTGTGTCCTCTCACTGTGTCCACACTGTGTCCCCAACTGTGTCTTCTCACTGTCTCCTCACTGTGTCCCCTCACTGTGTACTCACTGTGTCCTCACTGTGTCCAGTCACTGTTTCCTCTCACTATGTTTCCTCACTATATCCTCTCACTCTGTCTCCACTGTTCCTCACTGTACCCTCCCTGTGTCCTCTCACTGTGCCCTCTCATTGTGTGTCCTCACTGGGTCCGCACTGTGTCCCCACTGTGTCCTCACTTTGTCCTCTCAATGTATCCTCACTGTGTTCCCTCACTCTGTCCACACTGTATCCTCACTGTGTCCTCACTGTGTCCCCTCACTGTGACCTCACAGTATCCTCACTGTGTCCTCACTGTGTCCATATTGTGTCCACAGTGTGTCCTCACTGTGTCCTCACTGTGTTGTGTGTCCTCACTGTGTCCTCTCACTGTGTCCTCATTGTGTCCTCAGTATGTCCTCAGTATGTCCTCACTGTGTCCTCACTGTGTCTTCTCACTGTATCCTCACAGTGTCCTCACTGTGTCCTCTCATTGTGTCCCCTCACTGTGTCCTCACTGTGTCCTCACTATGTCCCGTCACTGGGTCCCCACTGTGTCCTCATTTTGTCCTCTCACTGTGGACTCACTGTGACCTCATTGAGTCCCCTCACTGTGTCCTCACTGTGTCCTCACTGTGTCCTCTCACTGTGTACAAACTGTGTCTTCATTGTGTCTTCTCACTGTGATTTTACTGTGTCCTCACTGTGTCCCTTCACTATGTCCTCACTGTGTCCTCACTGTATCTTCACAGTGTCCTCACTGTGTTCCCTCACTGTGTCCACACTATGTCCCTTCACTGTGTCCTCATTGTATCCTCACTGTGTCCTCACTGTCTTCCTTCACTGTGTCCTCACTGTGTTTTCTCACTGTGTCCTCACTGTATCCTCACTGTATCCCCTCACTGTGTCCCCACTGTGTACTCACTGTGTCCCCACTGTGTCCTCTCACTGTGTCCCCTCACTGTGTCCCCTCACTGTTTCCTCACTGTGTCCACACTGTGTCCGCACTGTGTCCTCTCACTGTGTCCTCACTGTGTCCCCTCACTGTGTCTTCTCACTTTGTCCTCTCACTGTGTCCTCACTGTATCCTCACTCTGTCCTCTCACTGTGTCCTCTTACTGTGTCCGCACTGTGTCCCAACTGTGTCCTGACTGTGTCCTCACTGTGTCCTCACTGTGTCACCTCACTGTGTCCTCTCACTGTGTCCTTTCTGTTTCCTTTCACTATGTCCCCTCACTGTATACTAACTGTGTCCTCACTTTGTCCTCACTGTGTCCCCTCACTGTGTTCCCTCACTGTATCCTCACTGTGTCCTCACTGTGTTCCTTCGCTGTTTCCTCACTGTGTCCTCATTTTATCCTCACTGTTTCCTCACTGTGTTCCTTCACTGTGTCCTCACTGTGTTTTCTCACTGTGTCCTCACTGTGTCCTCACTGTATCCCCTCACTGTGTCCCCACTGTGTACTCACTGTGTCCCCACTGTGTCCTCTCACTGTGTCCTCACTGTGTCCTCACTGTGTCCTCTCACTGTGTCCTCTCACTGTGTCCAGTCAGTGTGTCCCCTCACTGTGTCTTCTCACTTTGTCCTTTCACTGTGTCCTCACTGTCTCCTCACTCTGTCCTCTCACTGTGTCCTCTCACTGTGTCAGCACTGTGTCCCAACTGTGTCCTGTGTCCTCACTTTGTCCTCCCTGTGTCACCTCACTTTGTCCTCACTGTCTCCTCTCACTGGGTCCCCACTGTGACCTCATTGTGTCCCCTCACTGTGTCCTTACTATGTCCTCACTGTGTCCTATAACTGTGTTTTCACTTTGGCCTATTACTGTGTCCTCTCACTGTGTCCTCATTGTGTCCTCACTGTGTCCTCTCACTGTGTACAAACTGTGTCCTCATTGTGTCTTCTCACTGTGTCCTCACTTTATCCCCACTGTGTCCTCACTTTGTCCTCTCATTGTATCCTGTGTTCCCTCACTGTGTCCTCACTGTGTCCTCACTGTGTCCTCACTGTGTCCTCTCTCTGTGTCCTCACTGTGTTCCCTAACTCTGTCCTCACTGTGTCTTCTCACTGTGTCCTCACTGTGTCCTCACTGTGTTCTCACTGTGTCCTATCACTGTGTCCCCTCATTGTGTCCTCACTGTGTCCACACTGTATCCCCACTGTGTCCTCTCACTGTGTCCTCACTGTGTCACCTCACTGTGTCCTCTCACTGTGTGCTTTCTGTTTCCTCTCACTATGTCCCCTCACGGTTTTCTCTCACTGTGTCCTCACAGTTTCCGCACTGTGTCTCCACTTTGTCCTCTCACTGTGTCCTCTAACTGTGTCCTTATCGTGTCCTCTCACTATGTCCTCTCGCCGTGTCCTGTCACTATGTCTTCTCATTGTGTAACTTCACTGGGTCCTCACTGTGTCTTCACTGTGTCCTCTTACTGTGTCCACACTGTGTCCCCCACTGTGTCTTCTCACTGTGTCCTCACTGTCTCCTCACTCTGTCCACTCACTGTGTCCTCTCACTGTGTCTGCACTCTGTTCCCACTGTGTCCTGACTGTGTCCTGACTGTGTCCTCACTGTGTCCCCTCACTGTTTCCTCTCACTATGTCCCCTCACTATGTCCTCTCACTCTGTCCCTTCTGTGTCATCACTGTGTCCTCACTGTGTTCTCTCACTGTGTCCTCACAGTGTCCTCACTGTGTTCTCTCACTGTTTCCTCACTGTGTTCCCTCACTGTTTCCTCACTGTGACCTCACTGTATCCCCTCACTGTGTCCCCACTGTGTACTCACTGTGTCCCCACTGTGTCCTCTCACTGTGTCACCTCACTTTGTCCCTCACTGTGTCCACACTGTGTCCCCACTGTGTCCTCTCACTGTGTCCACTCAGTGTGCCCCCTCACTCTGTCCTCTCACTTTGTCCTCTCACTGTGTCCTCACTGTCTCCTCACTCTTTCCTCTCACTGTGTCCTCTCACTGTTTTCGTACTGTGTCCCCACTATGTCCTGACTGTGTCCTCACTATGTCCTCATTGTGGCACCTCACTGTGTCCTCTCACTGTGTCCTTTCTGTTTCCTCTCACTATGTCCTCTTGCTGTTTTCTCTCACTGTGTCCTCACTGTTTCCGCACTGTGTCTCCACTGTGTCCTCTCACTGTGTCCTCTAACTGTGTCCTCACCGTGTGCTCTCACTGTGTTCTCTCACTGTGTCTTCTCATCGTGTCCTCTCACTGTGTCCACACTGTGTCTCCCACTGTGTCTTCTCACTATGTCCACACTGTCTCCTCACTCTCTCCTCTCACTGTGTCTGCACTCTGTCCCCACTGTGTCCTGTCTGTGTCCTCACTGTGTCCTCACTGTGTCCCCTCACTGTTTCCTCTCACTCTCTCCTCACTGTGTAGTCACAGTGTCCTCACTGTGTTCTCTCACTGTGTCCTCACTGTTTCCTCACTGTGTCCTCACTGTGTCCTCTCATGGTGTCCTCACTGTGTCCCTCACTGTGTCCTCAATGTGTTCCTTCACTGTATCCTCACTGTGTCCTCTCACTGTGTCTCCTCACTGTGTCCCCTCACTGTGTCCTCTGACTGTGTCCCCTAACTGTGTCCACTCACTGTGTCCTCTCACTGTGTCCTCCCTGTGTCCTCTCACTGCCCTCTCACTGTGTGTCCTCTCTTTGTCCTCACTGTATCATCACTGTGTCCCATCACTGTATCCTCACTGTGTCCTCCCTGTGTCCACTCACTGTGCCCTCTTACTGTGTGTCCTCACTGGGTCCTCACTGTGTACAAACTGTGTCCTCATTGTTTTTTCTCACTGTGTCCTCACTGGGTCCCCGCACTGTTTCCTCACTGTGTCTTCTCACTGTATCATCACAGTGTGCTCACTGTGTCCTCTCAGTGTGTCCTCACTGTGTCCCCTCACTGTGTCCTCACTGTGTCCTCACTGTGTCCTCAATATGTCCCTTCACTGGGTCCCCACTGTGTCATCATTTTGTCCTCCCACTGTGGACTCACTGTGACCTCATTGAGTCCCCTCACTGTGTCCTCACTGTGTCCTATCACTGTGTCCTCACTTTGGCCTCTCACTGTGTCCTCTCACTGTGTCCTCTCACTGTATCCTCACTGTGTTCCCTCACTGGGTCCTCACTGTGTTCCCTCACTGTATCCTCACTGTGTCCTAACTGTGTCCTCACTGTGTCCTCACTGTGTCCGCTCACTGTTTTCTCTCACTGTGTCTTCACTGTGTCCACACTTTGTCTCCACTGTCTCTTCCCATTGTGTCCCCTCACTGGGTCCTCACTGTGTCTTCACTGTGTCCTCTTACTGTGTCCACATTGTGTCCCCTACTGTGTCTTCTCACTGTGTCCCTAATGTCTCCTCACTCTGTCCACTCACTGTGTCCTCTCACTGTGTCTGCACTGTGTCCCCACTGTGTCCTGACTGTGTCCTCACTATGTCCTCATTGTGTCACCTCAATGTGTCCACTCACTGTGTCCTTTCTGTTTCCTCTCACTATGTCCCCTCACTGTTTTCTCTCACTGTGTCCTCAGTGTTTGCGTACTGTGTCTCCACTGTGTCCTCTCACTGTGTCCTCTACGTGTGTCCTCACCGTGTGCTCTTACCGTGTTCTGTCACTGTGTCTTCTCATTGTGTCCCCTCACTGTGTCCTCACTGTAACTTCACTGTGTCCTCTCACTCTGTCCACACTGTGTCCCCCACTGTATGTTCTCACTATGTCCTCACTGTCTCCTCACTCTGTCCTCTCACTGTGTCCGCATTCTGTCCCCACTGTGTCCTGACTGTGTCCTCACTGTGTCCCCTCACTGTTTCCTCTCACTATGTCCCCTCACCATGTCCTCTCACTCTCTCCCCACTGTGTCGTCACTGTGTTCTCTCACTGTGTCCTCACAGTGTCCTCACTGTGTCTTCACTGTGTCCTCTCACTGTGTCCTCACTGTGTTTCTCACTGTGTCCTCAATGTGTTCCTTCACTGTATCCTCACTGTGTCCTCTCCATGTGTCTTCTCACTGTGTCCTATGACTGTGCCCCCTCACTGTGTCCTTTCACTGTGTCCTCTGACTGTGCCCATTCACTGTGTCCTCTCACTGTGTCCTCCCTGTGTCCTCTCACTGTGCGTCCTCTCTGTGTCCTCTCTGTGTCCTCACTGTGTCCTCACTGTGTCCCATCACTGCGTCCTCACTGTGTCGTCCCTGTGTCCTCTCACTGTGCCCTCTCACTGTGTGTCCTCACTGTGTCCTCACTGGGTCCTCACTGTGTCCTCTCATAGTGTACAAACTGTATCCTCATTGTGTTTTCTCACTGTGTCCTTACTTGGTCCCCACAATGTGTCCTCACTGTGTTCACATGGTATCACTGTGTCCTCACTGTGTCCTCACTGTGTCCTCACTGTGTCCCCACTGTGTCTTCACTTTGTCCTCTCATTGTATCCTCATTGTGTTCCCTCACTGTGTCCACACTCTAACCTCACTATGTCCTCACTGTGTGTCCTCTCTGTGTGCTCACTGTGTCCTCACTGTGTCCCATGACTGTGTCCTCACTGTGTCCTCTCACTGTGCCCTCTCACTGTGTGTGCTCACTGTGTCCTCACTGGGTCCTTACTGTGTCCTCTCACAGTGTACAAACTGTGTTCTCATTGTGTTTTCTCACTGTGTCGTCACTGTGTCCTCACTGTGTCCCCACTGTGTCCTCACTTTGTCCTCTCATTGTATCCTCACTGTGTTCCCTCACTGTGACCTCACAGTGTCCTCACTGTGTCTTCATTGTGTTCCCTCACTGTGTCCTCCCTGTGTCCTCTCAATGTGTCTTCTCACTGTGTCCTCACTGTGTCCACAGTGTGTCCTCACTGTGTTCCTTCACTGTGTCCTCACTGTGTCCTCATTGTATCCTCACTGTTTCCTCACTGTGTCCCTTCATTGTGTCCTCACTGTGTTTTCTCACTGTGTCCTCACTGTGTCCTCACTGTACCTCCTGACTGTGTCCCCACTGTGTACTCACTGCGTTCCCACTGTGTCCTCTTTCTGTGTCCCCTCACTGTGTCCTCACTGTGTCCACATTGAGTCCGTACTGTGTCCTCTCCCTGTGTCCCCTCACTGTGTCCTCACTGTTTCCACACTGTGTCCTCACTGTGTCCTGACTGTGTCCTCACTGTGTCACCTCACTGTGTCCTCTCACTGTGTCCTTTCTGTTTCCTTTCACTATGTCCAATCAATGTGTACTAACTGTCCTCACTGTGTCCTCACTATGTCCCCTCACTGTTTTCTCTCACAGTGTCCTCACTGTGTCCACACTGTGTGCGCACTGTGTCCTCTCACTGTGTAATCACTGTGTCCACACTGTGTCCACACTGTGTCCTCACTGTGTCCTCACTGTGTCACTTCCCTGTGTTCTCTCACTGTGTCCTTTCTGTTTCCTTTCACTATGTCCCCTCACTGTGTACTAACTATGTCCTCACTGTGTCCGCACTGTGTCTCCACTGTGTCCTCTCACTGTGTCCGCTCACTGTGTCCCTTCACTGTGTCTTCTCATTGTGTCCCCTCACTATGTCCTCACTGTGTCTTCACAGTGTCCTCTCACTGTGTCCACACTGTGTCCCCCACTGTGTCTTCTCACTGTGTCCTCACTGTGTCCTCACTGTGTCCAGTCACTGTTTTCTCTCACTATGTTCCCTCACTATATCCTCTCACTCCGTCCCCACTGTTCCTCACTGTATCCTTTCTGTGTCCTCTCACTGTGCCCTCTCATTGTGTTTCCTCACTGTGTCCTCACTGTGTCCTCACTGTGTCCTCTCACTGTGTCCTCAATGTGTCCTCACTATGTCCCCTCACTATGTCCTCTCACTGTGTCCTCACTGTTTACTCTCACTATATCTCCTCAATATCCTCTGACTCTGTGTCCTCACTGTGTCCCCTCACTGTGTCCTCTCACTGTATCCTCACTGTGTCCTCTCACTGTGTCCTCACTGTGTCCCCTATTGTGTCTTCTCACTGTGTCATCACTGTCTCCTCACTCTGTCCTCTCACTGTGTCCTCTCATGGTGTCCGCTATCTGTCCCAACTGTGTCCTCACTGTATCCTCACTGTGTCCTCACTGTGTCCTCTCACTTTTTTCCTCTCATTGTGTCTTCACTGTTTCCTCTCACTATGTCCCCTCAGTGTGTCCTCTCTCTGTTCCCACTGTGTCCTCACTGTGTCCTTACTGTGTTCCCTCACTGTGTTCTGACTGTGTCCTCACTGTGTCCTCTCACTGTGTCCACTCAGTGTGTCCCCTCACTGTGTCTTCTCACTTTGTCCTCTCACTGTGTCCTCACTGTCTCCTCACTCTGTCCTCTCACTGTGTCCTCTTACTGTGTCCGCACTGTGTCCCAACTGTGTCCCGACTGTGTCCTCACTGTGTCACCTCACTGTGTCACCTCACTGTGTCCTCTCACTGTGTCCTTTTTGTTTCCTGTCACTATTTCCCCTCACTGTATACTAACTGTGTCCTCACTGTGTTCCTTCACTGTGTCCTCACTGTGTCCTCATTGTATCCTCACTGTTTCCTCACTGTGTTCCTTCACTGTGTCCTCACTGTGTCCTCACTGCATCCCTTCACTGTGTCCCCACTGTGTACTCACTGTGTTCCCACTCTGTCCTCTCACTGTGTCCCCTCACTGTGTCCCCTCACTGTGTCCTCACTGTGTCCTCTCACTGTGTTCAGTCAGTGTGACCCCTCACTGTGTCTTCTCACTTTGTCCTCACTGTATCCTCACTCTGTCCTCTCATTGTGTCCTCTCACTGTGTCAGCACTGTGTCCCAACTGTGTCCTGACTGTGTCCTCACTGTGTCCTCCCTGTGTCACCTCACTGTGTCCTCTCACTGGGTCCCCACTGTGTCCTCATTGTGTCCTCTCACTGTGTCCTCACTGTGACCTCATTGTGTCCCCTCACTGTGTCCTTACTATGTTCTCACTGTGTCCTATAACTGTGTTTTCACTTTGGCCTATTACTGTGTCCTCTCACTGTGTCCTCTCACTGTGTAAAAACTGTGTCCTCATTGTGTCCGTCCTCTCACTGTGTTTTCATTGTGTCCTCACTGTATCACTTCATTGTGTCCCCACTATATCCTAACTGTGTCCTCTCATTGTATCCTCACTGTGTTCCCTCACTGTGTCCTCACTGTGTCCTTACTGTGTCCTCAGTGTTTCCTCTCACTGTTTCCTCACTGTGTCCTCACTGTGTCCTCTCACTGTGTCTCCTCAGTGCCCTCTGTGTCCTCACTGTGTCCTCTCTCCGTGTCCTCTCTCTGTGTCCTCACAGTGTTCCCTAACTCTGTCCTCACTGTGTCTTCTCACTGTGTCCTGTGTCATTGTGTCCTCACTGTGTCCTCACTGTGTCCTCTCACTGTGTCCTCACTGTGTCCTCACTGTGTCCTCACTGTGTCCTCACTCTGTCCCCTCACTGTGTCTTCTCACTGTATCCAAACTGTCCTCTCACTGTGTCCTCAGTGTGTCCCCTATTGTGTCTTCTCACTGTGTCCTCACTGTCTCCTCACTCTGTCCTCTCACTGTGTCCTCTCACGGTGTCCGCTATCTGTCCCAACTGTGTCCTCACTGTGTCCTCACTGTGTCCCCTCACTGTTTCCTCTCACTATGTCCCCACTGTGTCATCACTGTGTCCTTTCACTGTGTCCACACTGTGTCCCCACTGTGTCCTGTGTCCTCACTGTGTCCTCACTGTGTCCTCTCTCTGTGTCCTCACTGTGTTCCCTGTGTCCTCACTGTGTCTTCTCACTGTGTTCTGACTGTGTCCTCACTGTCCCCTCACTGTGTCCTCTCACTGTGTCCTCACTGTGTCCTCTCACTGTGTCTCCTCACTGTTTCCTCTCACTGTGTCCTCACTGTGTCCTCACTCTGTCCTCTCACTGTGTCCTGTTTCCTCTCACTGTTTCGTCACTGTGTCCTCACTCTGTCCTGTCACTGTGTCCTCTCACTGTGTCCTCACTGTGTCCTCTCACTGTGTCCTCTCACTGTGTCAGCACTGTGTCCCAACTGTGTCCTGTGTCCTCACTGTGTCCTCCCTGTGTCACCTCACTGTGTCCTCACTGTGTCCTCTCACTGGGTCTCCACTGGGTCCTCATTGTGTCCTCTCACTGTATCCTCACTGTGACCTCATTGTGTCCCCTCACTGTGTCCTTACTATGTCCTCACTGTGTCCTATAACTGTGTTTTCACTTTGGCCTATGACTGTGTCCTCTCACTGTGTCCTCATTGTGTCCTCACTGTGTCCTCTCACTGTGTACAAACTGTGTCCTCATTGTGTCCGTCCTCTCACTGTGTTTTCACTATGTCCTCACTGTGTCACTTCATTGTGTCCCCACTATATCCTGTGTCCTCTCATTGTATCCTCACTGTGTTCCCTCACTGTGTCCTGACTGTGTCCTTACTGTGTCCTCAGTGTTTCCTCTCACTGTGTCCTCACTGTGTCCTCTCACTGTGTCTCCTCAGTGTCCTCTGTGTCCTCACTGTGTCCTCTCTGTGTGTCCTCTCTCTGTGTCCTCACAGTGTTCCCTAACTCTGTCCTCACTGTGTCTTCTCACTGTGTCCTCACTGTGTCCTCACTGTGTCCCCTCACTGTGTCCTCTCACTGTGTCCTCACTGTTTACTCTCACTATATCTCCTCACTATCCTCTGACTCTGTGTCCTCACTGTGTCCCCTCACTGTGTCCTCTCACTGTGTCATCACTGTGTCCTCTCACTGTGTCCTCACTGTGTCCCCTATTGTGTCTTCTCACTGTGTCCTCACTGTCTCCTCACTCTGTCCGCTATCTGTCCCAACTGTGTCCTCACTGTGTCCTGTGTCCTCTCACTTTTTTCCTCTCATTTTTCTTCACTGTTTCCTCTCACTATGTCCCCTCATTGTGTCCTCTCTCTCTGTTCCCACTGTGTCCTCACTGTGTCCTCACTGTGTTCCCTCACTGTGTCCTGACTGTGTCCTGTGTCCTCACTGTGTCCCCTCACTGTTTTCTCTCACTATGTCCCCACTGTGTCATCACTGTGTCCTTTCACTTTGTCTGCACTGTGTCCCCACTGTGTCCTGACTGTGTCCTCACTGTGTCCTGTGTCCTCTCTCTGTGTCCTCACTGTGTTCCCTGTGTCCTTACTGTGTCTTCTCACTGTGTTCTGACTGTGTCCTCACTGTGTCCTCATTGTGTCCTCACTGTGTCCTCATTGTGTCCTCACTGTGTCCTCTCACTGTGTCCTCACTGTGTCCTCATTGTGTCCTCACTGTGTCCTCTCACTGTGTCCTCAATGTGTCCTCTCACTGTTTCCTCACTGTATCTCCTCACTGTTTCCTCTCACTGTGTCTTCACTGTGTCCTCACCGTGTCCTCCTTGTGTCCTCACTGTGTCCTCCTACTGTGTCCTGTGTCCCCGCACTGTGTCCTCTCACTATGTCTCCTGTGTCCTCTCTGTCTGTCCCCACTGTGTCCTCACTGTATCCTCACTGTGTCCTCTCACTGTGTACTCACTGTGTTCCCTCACTGTGTCCTCTCACTGTGTCCCCTCATTGTGTCCTCACTGTCCCCTCACTGTGTCCTCTCACTGTGTCCCCTTACTGTGACCTCTCACTGTGTCCCCTCACTGTGACCTCTGTGTCCTCACTCTGTCCTTTCACTGTGTCCTCTCTGTGTCCTCTCACTGTGTCCCCTCATTGTGTCCTCACTGTCCCCTCACTGTGTCCTCTCACTGTGTCCCCTCATTGTGTCCTCACTGTCCCCTCACTGTGTCCTCTCACTGTGTCCCCTCACTGTGACCTCTGTGTCCTCACTCTGTCCTCTCACTGTGTCCTCTCTGTGTCCTCACTGTGTCCCCTCATTGTGTCCTCTCACTGTGTCCTCACTGTTTCCCCTCATTGTGTCCTGTGTCCTCTCACTGTGTCCCCTCACTGTGTCCTCACTGTTTCCTCTCAGTTTTCTCACTGTGTCCTCCCTGTATCTCCTCACTGTTTCCTCTCAGTGTCCGCACTGTGTCCCCACTGTGTCCTGTGTCCTCACTGTGTCCTCACTGTGTCCCCTCACTGTGTCCTCATTGTTTCCTCAAACTGTGTCCTCACTCTGTCCTCTGTGTCCTCACTGTGTCCCCTCACTGTCCTCACTGTGTCATCTCACTGTGTCCCCTGTGTCCTCACTCTGTCCTCTGTGTCCTCTCACTCTGTCTTCACTGTGTCCTCACTGTGTCCGTCACTGTGTCCTCACTGTCCCCTCACTGTCTCCTCACTCTGTCCTCTGTGTCCTCTCACTGTGTCAGCACTGTGTCCCAACTGTGTCCTCACTGTGTCCTCACTGTGTCCTCCCTGTGTCACCTCACTGTGTCCTCACTGTGTCCTCTCACTGGGTCCCCACTGGGTCTTCATTGTGTCCTCCCACTGTATCTTCACTGTGACCTCATTGTGTCCCCTCACTGTGTCCTTACTATGTTCTGTGTCCTATAACTGTGTTTTCACTTTGGCCTATTACTGTGTCCTCTCACTGTGTCCTCATTGTGTCCTATCAGTGTCCCCTCACTGTGTCCTCACTGTTTCCTCTCACTGTTTCCTCACTGTGTCCTCACTGTATCTCCTCACTGTTTCCTCTCACTGTGTCCTCACTGTGTCCTCCCTGTATCTCGTTTCCTCTCTGTCCACACTGTGTACCCACTGTGTCCTGACTGTGTCCTGTTTCCTCTCACTGTATCCTCACTGTGTCCTCACTGTGTCTCCTCACTGTGTCCTCTGTGTCCTCACTGTATCCTCACTTTGTCTTCTGTGTCCTCACTGTGTCCCCTCACTGTCCTGTGTCCTCTCACTGTGTCCCCTCACTGTGTCCTCCCTCTCTCCTCTATGTCCTCTGTGTCTTCACTGTGTCCCCTCATTGTGTCCTCACTGTCCCCTCACTGTGTCCTCTGTGTCCTGTGTCCTCTCACTGTGTCCCCTCACTGTAACCTCTCACTGTGTCCTCACTCTGTCCTCACTCTGTCCTCTCAGTGTCCTCACTGTGTCCCCTCATTGTGTCCTCTCACTGTGTCCTCACTGTTTCCCCTCATTGTGTCCTGTGTCCTCTCACTGTGTCCCCTCACTGTGTCCTCCCTCTCTCCTCTGTGTCCTCTCAGTGTCTTCAGTGTGTCCTCACTGTCCCCTCACTGTGTCCTCTCACTGTGTCCTCACTGTGTCCCCTCATTGTGTCCTCTGTGTCCTCACTGTTTCCCCTCATTGTGTCCTCTGTCCTCTCACTGTGTCCCCTCACTGTGTCTTACTGTGTCCTCACTGTATCCGTCACCTTGTCCTCACTGTCCCCTCACTGTGTCCTCTGTGTCCTCTGTGTTCTCACTGTGTCTTCTCACTGTGTCTTCTCACTGTGTCCTCTTACTGTGTCCTCTCACTTTGTCTTCACTGTGTCCTCATTGTTTCCCTTCACTGTGTCCTCCGTGTGTCCCCTCACTGTGTCCTCTCATTGTGTCCTCTCACTGTGTCCTCACTGTGTCCCCTCACTGTGTCCTCTCACTGTGTCCTCACTCTGTCCTCACTGTCCTCACTGTGTCCTATGTCCCCTCATTGTGTCCTCACTGTGTCCTCTTACTGTGTCCCCTCACTGTGTCCTCACTGTTTCCTCTCAGTTTCCTGTGTCCTCCCTGTATCTCTTGTTTCCTCTCACTGTGTCCACACTGTGTCCCCACTGTGTCCTGACTGTGTCCTCACTGTGACTGCGTCCCCTCACTGTGTCCTCTCACTGTGTCTCCTGTGTCCTATGTGTCCTCACTGTATCCTCACTCTGTCCTCTCTCTGTGTCCTCACTGTGTCCCCTCACTGTCCTCACTGTGTCTTCTCAGTCTCCCCTCACTGTGTCCTCACTGTGTCCCCTCATTGTGTCCTCTCACTGTGTTCTCACTGTGTCCTCACTCTGTCCTCTGTGTCCTCACTGTGTGCTCACTGTGTCCTCACTGTGTCCTCACTGTTTCCTCTCACTGTTTCGTTACTGTGTCCTCACTGTGTCCTCAGTTTCCTCTGTTTCGTCACTGTGCCCTGTGTCCTCTGTCCTGTCACTGTGTCCTCACTGTGTCCCCTGTGTCCTCACTGAGTCCTCTCACTGTGTCCCCTCACTGTGTCCTCACTGTGTTCCCTCAGTGTGTCCTCTCACTTTGTCCCCTCACTGTGTCCTCTCACTGTGATAATTTTGCAGGATATATTATTCATGGCTGGAAATTTTTCTTTTTCATATATTTGAATATTTGATTCCACTCTCTTCTGGCTTGTAGTTTCTGCTGAAAAGTTGGATGAAATTTTGTTTGGTTTTCTTTTGTAGTCACTTTCTTTTTTTCTGGCTGTTTTGAGAATTTTTTTGTCATTATTTTTTGACAGTATTAATACCAAATGGCTTGGAGAGGGCCTTTTTGGACTGATGTAACAAGGTGTTCTGTTTGCTTCTTGGAGTCAAGTATCTAGTTCTTTCCATAGATTTGGGAAGTTCTCATCCACTATTTTTTTTAGTAGACTCTCTGTTCGCTGCTCCCTTTTTTGCTCCTCTGTGATCTCTCACTCTTGACCTCCACAGGTTCTGTAATACAGTACGGCCACACTACTTGGAGGTGGGATTTGTTTTTGCTATCACTGTAATGGTGGTCCCTGACTTCTGTGGGGTCCCACCTGAAGCCCCTCCTGGGGATCAGGCACAGGGGGATACAGTGACTGCAATAACTGTTGATTTACAGATAATATGCCCCTGGACCTGACTCAAAGGGGAACAGGAAGCAAGTTTTGGGAGTCCAAGTGGCAGCAGGGCTCTGTGGTTCTGTTTCTTTGTCTGATACATCACCTCCCAGCTCAACAGTGGAAAGTTGTGTGGCAGAACCCCATGCTGTCAGGGATTTGCTGCCTCAGACACTGTTTGCCCTCTGAGCTGCCCTCCATGCTCTCCCAGCATTTTCCTGGCCAAGGGAAGTACCTGCTCCCACAGGATTCCTCACCTCTCCAGGCTGACCTGCAAGCTCTCACTGCAGGGCTGCGTCTGCGGGCCATCTGTACTTTCCTTCCTTCTCATGTCCCTGTTAATTCCTGCTTGCCCATCTTCATATGTTTCAGTGTGTGGGTCTCTCAGATGTTTGTCAGTGTTGAACAGGGATTTCTTTATGCAATTATAGTTAGTTAACATTTCAGGGGGAGAGGACAAGGTCCATTCTCACAGACATTCTTCTGGTGTCACCCTAAACTTCTTGAGGACAGAAACTCTGCTTACCTTATCACTATTGTAGCCTAAACATTTTGACATATCACAAGTACACAATAGAGGAATTCAAGATAGAAAAAGGCTGGCTATGATAGGTTTGAGAGAACAGAGAAAATGGAGATAAAACGCTTCAAGAAAACAATTCAGGTCCTAGCTGGTGTGTCTAAGTTGGTTGGAGCATCAGTCTACACACTGAAAGATCGCAGTTTCAATTCCCCATCAGGGCACATACCCAGGCTGAGGGTTTGACCCCCTGTCAGTGTGCTTGTGAAAGGCATCTAATCAATGTTCATTCTAACATAGGTATTTCTCTCTCTCTCCCTCTCCCTTCCTCTCTAAAAGTCAATAAAAGTTATATATGTAAAATATTCAGTAGTTTTCCAGAACTTAGGTTATAAATTTATAGAATGACAGAGTTCATTGATTTAAGCACAATGGAAGGGGACATCATGCAAAGGCATATCAAGAAATTTAAGAGTACGCAGGTAAAACCCTATAAGCTTATAGAAATAAAGCAGGTAACACACACACACACACACACACACACACACACAGAGGATTGGGAATCAAAGGTCAACAGCAACACTGGAAGCAGAAGACAATGGAGCAATGCCTTTGAAATTCTGAAGGAAACTCTTTCCAACCAAGACTCCTACATTCAATGAACCTACCAAGTGTGAAGGTAGGAGACATTCCCAGATATTTAATATTTCAAAAATTCAACTTCCACGCTGTGGGAACCCTGGTCACAGCACGACAGATGTTCAAGGCCAATTTGAGTGTGGGGGCTTTGTCTCGAGTACGCCAGATGTTCAACAATTTGCCATCGCAAGTACAAAAGCAAGGACATAGCAATCTTACAATATATGAACTGTGCAGGCGTACCTTTCTATACTCTAAATACTGAGGTCACTATTTGTCAAGAAGCCTCTTTTGTCTGAGTTGGTATAAAGCCGTGTGCTTGACCAGCCGGTGTGCAGCTGCTTGGCTGCTGAATTAGCAAGGACTACTTTGGAGACGGCTTTGTTAGCAATGGCTCCTGTTTGCTGGGCTGCTTTGGGAAGTGACTTGGAAGAATTTTTTGTCTTATGGCTCCTTGTTAGCAATGGCTCCTTGGTCTTCAATAAAGACTCTCCTACATGCAATGATGACTTCTTATGTCTTCACCTAATCCCTGGCATCAGTGAAGGTCCAGTTCCTAGCAGAGGACAACCTGTGCACCCCACAGTGGGCAGAGTCGAGCAGGATCTGTAAGTTCTCTCACAACCGGTGCAGTGAGCAGGGTCCAGGAGAGTGTGAGGATCAGGAGTAAGTACTCCGACACACACCCACTTCTCAGGAAGGTATGGACAATATTTACCAAAATGAATTAAGCTAAGAAGTGAAATTTCAAATTTCCACCTCCTCCCAGAAACAAACTGTAAGTAAAACTAACTTGGAGAAGGTTCTTCCTGAATTAACAAGTGCAGACTGGCTGAATAGCAGACTTTTAAAAAGGGAAGGGCAGAACCCATCTTGAGACTGGTAGGAAGGGGTGGATTGTGAAAGGGGCTGGATCCAAGCATGGGCAATGGGCCAAGCATGAGGAGGGTATCTCAGCTAAGGGAGGTGGGGGAGATCCTCCTGAGGAGGGAGGTCCGGGCCCCTCATCTGGAGTGCTGGAGCCAGGATCCAACTGGGAAAGGTGGCAGGGCTTCTGTCCACTAACATATAGAACAGCAAAACTCAGACCCAATGACAACAAGAGAACCCAAATAAACCACACAAGGGACATTCCTAGAGCATCAGCTCAGGAGATCAAAGAGACTGCACCACTAGGTCCTACAGGACACTTAATACATAAGACCGCCCCACAAAGACTGGGCGGCATAGCAGTCCTGTGTAGTACATAGAAACACACACAAAGAGAGAGCTTACTGGTAAATGGGGAACAGAAATAACCCCCAAAGGAAAGGAAAAGAAGAAGCTCCAGAAAAAGAGCTAAATGAAACGTAGGTAAGAATTTAATAAATTCTTCAGAGTAATGGTTACAACTATGCTCAAGGTACTTAGAACTACATAGAACTTAATGGAAACTACAAGGAACTTAGTGGCAACTAAATCAGGATGAAAAATGAGCCCTGGCTAGTTTTGCTCAGTGGTTAGATTGTTGGCCTATGGACCAAAGGGCCTCGGATTCAATTTCAGGTCAGGGGCACATACCTCAGTTTCAGGTTCCCCAGCAATAGTAGGGATATATGTGTAGTAGAGGCAACCAATTGATGTGTCTCTCTCACATCAATGTGTTTTTTCCTCTCTCTTCCTATTCTACTCTCTCTGGAAATCAATGGGGGGGGGGGGGAAGCATCAAGTGAGGATTAAGGGGGGGGGGATGCCCTAGCCAGTTTGGCTTGTGGATAGGGTATCCGCCTATGGACTGGGGGTCCCAGGTTTGATTCTGGCCAAGGACATATGCCTAGGTTGCGGGCTCGATCCCCAGTAGGATCTGTGTAGAAGGCAGCCAATCAATGATTCTCTCTCGTCATTGATGTTTCTCTCTCTCTCTCTCTCTCTCTCTCTCTCTCTCTCTCTCTCTCTCTCTCTCTCTCTCTCCATTCCTCTCTTAAATCAATAAAGAAATATTAAAAAAAGAAAGAAAGAAAGAAAGAAAGAAAGAAAGAAAGAAAGAAAGAAAGAAAGAAAGATGACAGAAGTTGTGCATTAAGAACCAGTGGGAAATGTATACCTTACCTGCCCAGCCAGTGTGGCTCAGTGGTTGAGCATTGACATATGAACCAGGAGGTCATTGTTCAATTCCTGTTAAGGGCACAAGCCCAGATTGCAGGCTCCATCCTTAGTAGGGGGCATACAGAAAGCAGCCAATCAATGATTCTCTCTCATCACTGATGTTTCTATCTCTATCTCCCTCTCCCTGCCTCTCGGATATCAATAATATATATACATTATATATAAAATTTAAAAGTAGGTTGCTTGAAGCAGATGATCAAATCAGTAATTTGGAAGAAAATGTAATAAAACCACCTAATCAGAGCAATAACAATTTTTTTTTTGAATGAGGATAGTTGAAGGGAACTTTGGGACAATAAGAAACATATGTTATCCCTATCATAGAGATTCCAAAGGAGAAGAAAGTGTGCAAGTGATAGAAAAGAAATTTGAAGAAAAAATGACAGAAACCTTCCCAACCTGGTGGAGGAAAGTCACAGCAAGCACAGAGGGTCCCAATCAAGATGAAACCAAACTGACCCGAATCAAGATCCATCATAATTAAAGTAAGCACTTTAAACACTAAGAGAGAATATCAAAAGCAGCAAGAGAGCTGAAACCGGTTTGGCTCAGTGGATAGAGCATTGGCCTGCGGACTGAAAGATCCCGGGTTCGATTCCAGTCAAGGGCATGTACCTTGGTTGTGGGCACATCCACAGTAGGATTCTCTCTGAGACATTGATGTTTCTAACTTTCTATCCCTCTCTCTTCCTTTCTGTAAAAAATCAATAAAATATAATTTTTTTTAAAAGCAGCAAGAGAAAAACAGCCAGTTACCTACAGAGGGTTCCCATAAAGCTGTTAGCTGATTTCTCCAAAGAAACACTTCAGGTCACAAGGGATTGGCATGAGGTATTCAAAATAATGAAAAGCAAGGAATAGGAGAAATCAAGATGGTGGCATAGATAAACATCTAAACTGTTGCCTCACACAACAATTTTAAAACTACAACTAAAAGACAAAACGAATATCACCCATAACCACAGTAAAGCAGGCTGAGTGGAAATTCTACAACTAGAAGAAAAGAGAAAAGCACACTGAGACACACAGGAGCTGTGGAAGGGAGAGGTACAGTTGCCCGCGGACACAGCTGGCAACTGAGTATGTGGCTGTCTTTCTCAATCAAGAGGGAGAGAAAAGCTCCCAATCTCTCTAAACTCTAGTTCCAGGCAGGACTCTGGGGACCCAGACTCATATGGAGAGAAACTGGACTGTCTGGCAGTGGGTGGAACTGGAAGGCAGCTTTCTCTCAGAGGTGTTTGCAGCAATTACCAAGGGACACTGAGACTCAGGGGCCTTTTAGGGCAGGCTGACAGGAAGCCATTGATGTTTGCTCTACCCTGAGACTCCGTCCCATCCAAACTGAGCACAGAGGCTTTTGCATATGAATGGCCTGGTTCTTTGAATTCTAAACTTACCTAACAAACTGCAACTGAGTCAGATAGACCCAGAACATCCCAAAGAAGGCACAAGGCCCCACAGCAGCTTGCATTGCCTCACAGCTGGGTCTCATCTGGGCACCTCCAAACCCAAACAAAGAAGAGGAATCTGCACATCTCTCTGTAGCTCCTGCTGGGAGGCATCAGGCAGAGGCTAAATTAGCACCTCTTTGGAGATCCAAGAACCAGAGCACCCAGGGGTCAGAGCAGGACCCTCCAGATTACAATCCTCAGATGCATAAGGGACACACTCAGGGGGCAGACTCAGTGAGCACCAAAGCCCCACTGAGGCAAGTCTTGCCTCATAAGGGTGTCTCCAGCATAGTTCTCCCATCGTAGACACAGCTGGTCATCACAGCCAATTGGCCTGGAAGCCAATTCCTCCCAGTGATACCAACAACAATGAAGGCTTAACTACAAGACTGTGCACACAGCCCACAAAGGGGTGCACCAAGAGTGTCCACCTCAGGTACCTGGGGAGGCTGAGCCACTGGCCCTATAGGACACCTAGCACACAAAGCCACTCTATCAACACAGGGAAGCAGCCAAAATGCAGAAACAAAGAAACAGGTCACAAATGAAAGAAATGGAGTAAAACAAACAACTTGATATAGAGTTCAAAACCATGGTTATAAGGTGTTTTAAGAAATTTCTAGAAAAGGCCAATAAATTTAGTGAGATCCTCGAGGATATGAAAAAGGACCAACTAGAAATTAAGCATACACTGACTGAAATAAAAAATAATATACAGAGATCCAACAGCAGACTAGAGGATCAGAAAAATCAAGTCAAAGATTTGAAATATAAAGAAGCAAATATCACCCAATCTGAAAAGCAAAAAGAAAGAGAATCCGGAAATATGAAGATGGTGTAAGGAGCCTCTGGGAAAACTTTAAGTGTACCAACATCAGAATTGTGGGGGTACCAGAAGAAGAGAGAAAGCAAGATAGTGAAAACCTATTTGAAGAAATAATGACAGAAAACTTCCCCCACTTGGTAAAAGAAATAGACTTACAAGTCCAGGAAGTGCACAGAACCTCAAAAGAAATCCAAAGAGGACCACACCAAGTCACATCATAATTAAAATGCCAAGGGCAAAAGACAAAGAGAGAATCTTGAAAGCAGCAAGAGAAAAACAGTTAGTTACATACAAAGGAGCACCCATAGGATTGTCAGCTGATTTCTCGACATAAACTATGCAGGCCAGACAGGAGTGGCAAGAAATATTCAACGTGATGAATATCAAGAACCTACAACCAAGATTACTCTACCCAGCAGAGCTATCACTCAGAATTGAAGGGAGGCTAAAGAGCTTCACAGGTAAGAAAAAACTAAAAGAGTTCATCACTACCAGACCAATAGTATATGAAATGCTAAAAGGTATTTTGTAAGAAGAGGAAGAAAAGAAAAAGGTAAAGATAAAAATTATGAACAAATACATATCTATCAACAAGTGAATCTAAAAATCAAGTGAATAAAAAAAATCTGATGAACCAAATAAACTGGTGAATATAATAGAATCAGGGGCATAGAAAGGGAGTGGACTGACAATCCTCGGGGGGAAAGGGGTGTGGGTCAGGAAGAGACTGGGCAATAATAGTACACCTATGGATGAAGACAGTGGAGCAGGGGGTAAGGGCAAACGGTGAGGTGGGAACTGGGTGGAGAGAAGCTTTGGGGGGAAAAAAGAGGAACAATTGTAATAATATATACAATAAAGACTTATTTAGAAAAATAAAAATAAATAAATAAATGCAAGGTTTTGGTAATAAAAAAATTAAAAAAAAAAAAAGGCAAGGACTGGAATCCAAGACTACTCTATCCAGCAAGGATATCACTTAAAATAGAGGCAAAATAAAAAGCCTCCCAGACCAACAAGCAAACAACAACAGAAAAAGCTAAAGGATCTCTTACTAGAAAACCAGCATTTCAAGAAATGTTATAAGGTCTGCTTTAGGAAGAAGAAATATATAGAGGACTATAGATATAAAGAAAGAATGACAACAAATAAATGCCTTCCAATAATAACCTTAAATGTAAATGGCTTAAGTGCTCCAATCAAAAGACATAGGGTAGCTGAGTGAATAAAGAAACACAATCCAGAATAAAACAGTCACACAGATTGAAAGTGAAGGGATGGAGGAAAAAAATATTGCATGCAAATGGAAACATAATCAAAACAAAAACTAGGGTAGATACTCATATCTGACAAAATATACATCAAAACAAAGGCCATAAATGAAGGTCACAACATCATAATAAAGAGATCAATTCAAGAAGAGGATACAATCCTTGTAAACATATATGCAACCAATATAGGAGCATATTAAAAACCTCTTGGTGGATTTTAAGAGAGAGATCTGCAGTAATGCAGTCATAGTAGGGGTCTTGACTAATCCACTATCATCACTGGTACAGACAAAAGTACCAACAAGGCAACAGCTACCTGGATCAGATGGATTTAATGTATATTTACAGAACATCAACCTAAAGCAGCAGAATACACATTCTTCCTAACTGCACATGGAACATTCTGAAAGACAGATCACATGGTAGGACAGTCTCTTAATAAATGTTTAGGAAAACTGGACAGTAACATCCAAAACAATGCAACTAGACTTCTAATTTACACAACACACAAGAATTAACTCAAAATGGATAAAAGACTTATATGAAGTTACAAAAAACACAAAAATCCTAGAAAACATAGGCAGTAAAATCTCAGACAACTCTCAAAGCAATATTTTTGCAGATATATCTCCAAGGGCAATGGAAACGCAGGGCAAAAGGGGGGGGGGGTGGAACTACATTAAACTAAAACGATTCTGTACAGCAAAAGAAACCATTAAAAATAATGAAAAGAACCGACTGTGTATGTGCCCATATTCACCAATGATTCATCTGATTAGGAGATAAACTCCAAAATATATAAAGAAGTTATACAACTCCACAGCATGATGACAAATAAGCCAAATAAAAAATGGGCAGGCCTGGCAGATGTGGCTCAGTGTTTGGGCATTGACCTATGAACTAGGATGTCACAGTTCAATTCCCGGTCACACCACATGCCTCGGTTGCAGGCTCAAAACCAAGTAGGGGCTGTGCAAAAGGCAGCCAAATGATGATTCAATCTCATCATTGATGTTTCTATCTCTCTCTCCCTCTCCCTTCCTCTCTAAAATCAAATATATATATTAATGGGCAAAGGGACAAATTTTTAAATGTCAGAAAAATGGTAGTAGAGTAAGTGGATGCTACATAGACATGTTTCCAGGACCAAACTGGAATTACATTTAAAAAAAATTTTTTAATCCTGAATAATCAACTGAAAATTAGCAAGAGAGAACCCTAATAATCAAGATGGAAAGTGGAGACTACATAGAGACTGATGTTTGCTATCCAGGTGGTTTTGCCTAGGGAAGACAGTGGACCTACCCTATTGAAAAACACCTTGCCCTACAGTGGGGAGTTCCTGAGGTGCATTAAGAGACTGAGAATAACAATTAGCCTCTAGGCAAAAGCAATTACCCTACCCTGTTGGAAAACTTGCAACACCTGTGAACACTCAAGACAGAATCAAATAAGTCTGCAGGCAGAGTCAATCTTTGAAGGCTTTGAGTCTGCCTGATCTACCTTATTTTTCGGACCATAAGACGCTCCAGACCATAAGACACACCAGTTTTTAGAGAAGGGAAATGAAGAAAAAAAGATTCTGAAACAAATAGTGTCCTAAAATATTTTATGTGCATTAAAACCCAACATCACAGTCATAAACACATGTAATCAACCCTGTAAAGCAGGGGTCTTCAAACTTTTCTCATTATGAGAATCACCTGGTGGAGGTGTTAAAACACAGATTCCTGATAGCACTTCTTAAGTTGGGATCTGGGAATCTGTGTTTTAACAACTCCACCAGGTGATTCTCATAATGAGAGAAGTTTGAAGACCCCTGCTGTAAAGTAAACAGCAGCATTTAGAACCATTTTAGAGCCGGGCAAGCACACAGAGACCACACAGAGCCGGGCAAGTAAAAAAACTTTTTTTTTACAGTATATGTGTAGGCTATATTTGGACCATAAGACGCAGGGACTTTTCCCCCACACACACTTCTGGGGGGAAAAAAGTGCGTCTTATGGTCCGAAAAATACGGTAATTAGTCAGAAACAGCGTTCGACACTGTCCTGCACTAGAGATTGAGAGGCACAACAGATCTACCTAATACATAGTCACAAACCCAAACAGGCAGCCAAAATGAAATAAAAAACAACCCCCAAATGAAAGAATAAGAGAATTCTCCTGAAGAAGAGACAAATGAAATGGAAATAAGAAATTTATCTGATATAAAGTTCAGAATTATGATAGTAAAGATGCTTAACAGCATGAGAGAAGATATAGTAACTATGAAAATGGAAATAAAGAACAACATAGCACAAATAAAAAACATGTAGGAAGGAACACACAGCAGATTTGGGAAGGCTGAGGATCAGATAAGTGAAATAGAAGAGAGAATGGAAACAAATCACTCAATCAGAGAATCAAAAAAAGAAAAACAGCAGAAACTGGTTTGGCTCAGCGGATAGAGCGTTGGCCTGCGGATTGAAAGGTCCCGGGTTTGATTCCGGTCAGGGGCATGTACCTTGGTTGCAGGCACATCCCCAGTAGGGGATGTGCAAGAGGCAGCTTATCAATGATTCTTTCTCATCGATATTTCTAACTCTCTATCCATCTCTCTTCCCCTCTGTAAAAAATCAATAAAAATATTTTTTTAAAAAAGAAAGAAAAACAAGTAAAGCAGGAGGATGGCTTAAGGGAGCTGTGAGACAACATGAAATGTAACAATAGTCACACAGTAAAGGTTCCAGAAGTGGCAGAAAGGGAAAAATAGGTAGAGAACATGTTTGAAAAAAATAATGGCAGAAAACTTCCCTAACCTGGTGAAGGAAAAAGTCACATAAGTTCAGGAAGCATAGAGAACCCCAAGCAAGAAGAACCCAAATACATCATAATTAAAATGCCAAAAATAAAAAACAAAGAGGGAATCTTAAAGACAGCAAGAGAAAAGCAAACTGTTACCTACAAAGGAGCTGCCATATGATTTCCCACCAGAAACTCTACAGGCCAGAAGGGAATGGCATAAAGTACTTAAGCTAAGGGAAAGCAGAATCTGAGACCAAGATTACTATATCCAGCAAGGCTATCATTCAAAATAAGTGGTGAAATAAAAAGCTTCCCAGACAAAAAAAAAAGGCTAAAGGAGTTCATCACCACCAAGGCAGCATTACAAGAAATGCTAAAGAGACTGTGGTAATGAGAACAATATAGAAATGTAGGCATACAGAATTAAAATAGCAATTTAAGTACCTATCAATAATAACCTTAAATGTAAATGGATTAACTACTCTAATCAAAAGACCTAGGGAAGCTGAATGGATATAAAAACATGACCCAAATATATGTTGTCTACAAGAGACCAAACTCAGCACAAGAGACTCACATAAGAGGAGAGTGAAGGGATGGAAAAATATTTCCATGCAAATGGAAAAGAAAATAAAAACCACAATAACACTGGAGTAGCAATATTAATGTCTGACAAAATAAACTTCAAAAATGAAGGCCATCACAAGAGACAACAAAGATAACTACAAAATACTAAAGGGTTCAGCCGAAACTGGTTTGGCTCAGTGGATAGAGTGGTGGCCTGCGGACTGTAAGGTCCCTGGTTCGATTCCGGTCAAGGGCATGTACCTTGGTTGCCGGCACATCCCCAGTAGGAGGTGTGCAAGAGGCAGCTGATCGATGTTTCTCTCTAATTGATGTTTCTAACACTCTGTTCCTCTCTCTTCCTCTCTGTAAAAAATCAATAATATATATATATTTTTTAAAAACGAAAAGTGGAGGAGTAACCGCTGACACCACAGAAATACAAGGACTGTAAGGAAATACTATGGCCAAAAATCTGGACAATGTGGATGAAATGGACAAATTCCTAGAAAAATACAATCTCCCAAAACTGAATCAGGAAGAATCTTAAAACCAGAATAAGCCAATAACAACTGATGAAACAGAAGCAGTAATAAAAAATAAAAATAAAACTACCATCAAACAAAAGTCCAGGCCTGAATGGCTTCACAGAGGAGTTTTACTAAACATTCAAAGAAGTAACCACCTATCCTCCTCAAACAATTCCAAAAAAAAAAAAAAAAAAACCAAGAGGAATGAATACTACTAAGCTCTTTTTATAAGGCCTGATCCCAAACCCAGAGAAAGACAATACAAAAAAAGAGAATTACAGGCCAATATCCCTGATGAACATAGATGCTAAAATCCTCAAGATAATATTAGCAAATCTAATCCAGCAATATATTAAAAATATCTTACACTGTGACCAAGTGGGATTTATTCCAGGGGGCAAGAATGGTACAATATTCACAAATCAATAAACATGATGCATCACATACTTCAGTTGTCTCTGATGCAGCTTATACGAAATAATTGTTGTTCTGTTAACTGAATACCACTCTGTAATTGCAAGTAAAGTTGCAGCTGTTTTGTTGACATTCTGAATGCTTCTAAGTAAATATACTTTTTTTATTAGAAAAAAAAATAAACATGATACATCACATAAAGAAATTCGGAAACAAAAATCACAGAATCATATCAATAGTTGCAGAAAAAGCACTCTATAAAATCCAACACCCATTTTTGATAAAAACTCTCAGCACAATGGGAATAGAGGGAGAATATCTCAACATGGTAAAGGCCATATATGACAAACCTACAGCCACGTCATACTCAATGGGCAAAAACTAAAACGATTTCCCCTAAGAACAGGAACAAGACATGGATATTCACTTTCACCACTCTTATTCAATACAGTACTAGAAGTCCTAGATACAGCAATCAGACAAGAAGAAATAAGGGGCCTCTGGAACAACTTCAAGCATACCAACATATAGGGGTGCCAGAAGAACAGAGAGAGCAAGATAGTGAAACCTATTTGAAGAAATAATGACAGAAAACTTCCCCCACCTGGTGAAAGAAATAGACTTACAAGTCCAGGAAGTGCACAGAATCTCAAACAAAAGGAATCCAAAGAGAACTACGTCAAGAAACATCATAATTAAAATGCCAAGTGCAAAAGACAAAGAGAGATCTTGAAAGCAGCAAGAGAAAAACAGTTAGTTACCTATAAGGGAGCACCCATACGACTGTCAGCTGATTTCTCAACAGAAACTATGCAGACCAGAAGGGAGTGGCAATAAATATTCAAAGTGATGAACAGCAAGAACCTACAACCAAGAGTACTCTACCCAGCAAAGCTATCATTTAGAATTGAAGGTCAGATAAAGAGCTTCATAGATAAGAAAAAGCTAAAGGAGAGGAGAAACCAAGATGGCGGCATAGGGTAGACACCCGAATGCAGCCTACCACAACAAATTTGAATTTAGAACTGAAAAACAGGGGAGGCATTGCCCTGAAGCGCCAGACGGCTGGCTGAGAGGAGGCTCTGCCATCTGGGAAGGAGAGAGAAGGCATGCTGAACCTCAGGAACTGTGAAAGTACGGAGAACTGTGTGTGCGAAAAGGCGCTGGCTTAATCCCGGTCCGGAGAGGAAGGGCCGGACCGAGATTGCTGCTGGCTAACTCCCTGCACACAGAGAGGGCGGGCCGGGCTGAGTTCGCTACTGGCTTACTCCTGGCGCCGAGAGGGCGAACAGCTAAAGCGGCTGGCTTTCTTGTCCGGGAGGAAAACAGAATTAGCCTATTGCTCTGATAAACGGCCCCAGACAGGGAGAGGCCAGACTGTCAGGCAGTGGGCAGAGATCTCTTGGAGGTGTGTGAAGCCAGAGTCCATTACTGCGGGACTTGGGGAGGAGCCGAAGGGAAAACAAAGTTTGTCTGCACCAACCCGAGACTCCGCCCTACCTGTGGCTGAGCACAGAAGCTCTCCCAGAGGCTGGCTTTCTCTGAGGAGGGACTTGCAGGAATCCAAAGCTTGTCTGTGCCTTTACCAAAGAGGTGCGTGCGCGCCTGCAACCAATCTTCCAAAACTCTCCACCAACAGGACTTTTCTAAGGCGAGACTGACAGGGAACCAAAGATTGTCTGCGCCACCCCAGACCCCGCCCTATTCAAGCAGAGTACGGAAACCCTCCTAGCTGAGACACTGCTGATCCTCACAGCCAATTGGCTTGGAGATCAACGCTTCCCAGTGATACCAACAATAAGCAAGGCTTAACAACAAGACTGCACACACAGCCCACAAAGGGCTACACCAAGACTGTCCACTGCAGGTAACTGGGAAGGCTGTGCTACTGGGCTCTACCAGAACACATAGCACACAAAGCTATTCCATCAAATCAGGGAAACAACTAAAATGCAGACAACAAAAAGGACACAAAGGAAGGAGATGGAGGAAAAGAAAAGATTGGACATTGAGTTCAAAACTACAGTTATAAGGTTATTCAACAATATCCTAAAAAAGGCCAATAAAATAAATGAGACCTATGAGGATATGAAAAGGGAGCAACTAGAAATAATAAGGGATCAACAAGAAATGAAGAAAACATTGTCTGAAATAAAAAATATTATACAAAGTCCTAAAAACAGACTGGAAGATCGCAAGAATCAAGACAAAGATTTAGAACACAAAGAGCCAGAGGACACTCCTCTGCAGAAGGGAGAAGATAAGAGAATCCAGAAAGTTGAAGATAGTGTAAGAAACCTCTGGGACAATTTCAAGCGAACCAACATCAGAATTAGGGGGATTCCAGAAGAGAGAGAGCAAGATACCAAAAGAGTACTAGAAGAAATAGTGACAGAAAACTTCCCCCACCTGGGGAAAGAAATAGACTTACAAGTCCAGGAAGCCCACAGAACCCCAAACAAAAGGAATCCAAGGAGGACCACACCAAGACATATCATAATTAAAATTCCAAGAGCAAAAGACAAAGAGAGAATATTAAAAGAAGCAAGAGAAAAGCAGGTAGTGACCTATAAAGGAGCACCCATAAGATTGTCAGCTGATTTCTCAACAGAAACCATGAAGGCCAGACGGGAATGGCAAGAAATATTCAAGGTGATGAATAACAAGAACCTACAGCCAAAAATAATCTACCCAGCAAAGCTATCACTCAGAATCAAAGGACAGATAAAGAGCTTCACAAATAAAAAAAAGTTAAAAGAGTTCATCACCACCAAACCAGAATTATATGAATTGCTGAAGGAGGTTATTTAGGAAGAGGAAGAAGATAAAGATAAAAATTATGATCAACAAATACGTAGCTATCAACAAGTGAATCTAAAAACCAAGGGAATTTAAAAATCTGATGAACAATATTAACGGGTGAATATAATAGAATCAGAGGTATGGAAGGGGAGTGGACTGACGATTCTCAGGGAAAAGGGGAGTGGGGGTGCGGGAAGAGACTGAACAAAAACTGTGCACCTATGGATGAGGACAATGGGGGATGGGGAAAGGACAGAGGGTGGGGTGGGAACCTGGTGAAGGGGAGCAATTGAGGGGGGGAAGAGGATCACATTTGTAATAATCTGAACAATAAAGATTTATTAAAAAAAAAAAAAAAAAAAAGCTAAAGGAGTTTATCACCACCAAACCAGGATTATATGAAAAGCTGAAGGGTATTCTTTAAGAAGAGGAAGAAGTAAAAGGTAAAGATAAAAATTATGAAAAAAGTGACAAAAAAGTGAATCTAAAAATCAAATGAATAAAAAATCTGATGAACAGAATAAACTGATAGCTATAATAGAATCAGGGACATAGGAAGAGAGTGGACTGACAATTCTCATGGGGAAGGGGGTGTGAGGGGTGCGGGAAGAGACTGGACAAAAATCTTAAACCTATGAATGAGCACAGTGGTGGGAGGTAAGGGCATGGGGTGGGGTGGGGAACCAGGAAGAGAGCTATGGGGGGGAGGGGGGGGAAGGAACACCTGTAATAATCTGAACAATAAAGATTTATTTAAAAATTTTTAAAATGCCAAAAAAATTAAAAGAAAAAAAGAAATAGCATCAACCCAGGACTCCCAGAGAGGGAATAGAGAGCTGCAAAGCTGCAGATGCATGTGCGGTTGAAGGCAATGCATCCAAGGGACCAAGAGTGCAGGGCACCTGAGGACACACATCTCCAGATTGCACAGCTGGTGGCAATGTGTGGGAGGCAAGCAAAGAAGGGACAAGACATCTGACTCCAGGAAGACAAAGTTTGTACAGGTGTGGTTTAGAAGAGCCTACTGAGCTCGTCTGTGATGAAGGGTGGGGTGTCTGTGGTGACAGGAACCGAGCTCCATCTACCCTCCCAAGTGGAATCAGAGGGTGAAGTCCAAACTCATGTCACCTGGAAACATGAAGGTCAGCACCAACATAGTCTGCTGCAAGGATGAACTGCCTGTGGGAGAGCAATGGGACGTGGCTGTCTTTTGCAATAGTATTGCAAATATGAGTTACCATATATGTAGCTGTAATTCATAAAAAACAACTTTGAAAACATGAATATAAAAAAATTCAAAGTTTCAGCCGAAACCGGTTTGGCTCAGTGGTAGAGCGTCGGTTTGCGGATTGAAAGGTCCCAGGTTCGATTCCGGTCAAGGGCATGTATTAATACATTGGTTGCAGGCACATCCCCAGTTGGGGGTGTGCAAGAGGCAGCTGGTCAATGTTTCTCTCTCATTGACGTTTCTAGCTCTCTATCCCTCTCTCCTCCTCTCTGTAAAAAATCAATAATAGATAGATAGATAGATAGATAGATAGATAGATATATTTTTTATAATTCAAAGTTTCAAAAGTTCTTGTTGAATAACTCTTACAGGCAAATTTCTATGCTAAGATGGTACATTAGTACAGGAAACACTTATTATTTTGCAAGGGTCTTTTACGCTGAAACTTATTTATCTTTTCCAGTTTATTTTGGAAGTATGATGCTCATAAAACTCATTAAAGCAACAATAACCTGAAAGCATTAGTATATTGTTCAAATGGAATTCCTCATTTAATAACTATTAGTTTTTAGTTATACAATGATCACCTTAAAAAGTTTCAGAAATCGCTGAAACTGGTTTGGCTCAGTGGTAGAGCGTCAGTCTGCGGACTGAAAGGTCCCGGGTTCGATTCTGGTCAAGGGCATGTACGTTGGTTGCAGGCACATCCCCAGTAGGGGGCGTGCAAGAGGCAGCTGGTCGATGTTTCTCTCTCATCGATGTTTCTAGCTCTCTAGCTCTCTCCTTTCCTCTGTAAAAAAATCAATATGTTAAAAAAAAAAAAAGTTTCAGAAATCTTATAAAAAAACTAGAGGCCCAGTGCAGCTCAGCCTGCACCCTCTCCAATCTGGGACCCCCTTGAGGGATTGGGCCTAAACGGGCAGTCAGACATCCCTCTCACAATCCAAGATTGCTGGCTCCCAACTGCTCACCTGCCTGCCTTCCTGATTACTTCTGCCTGCCAGCCTAGTCACCCCCTAACCACTCCCATGCCAGCCTGATTGATGTCTAACTGCTCCCCTGCCAGCCTGTTTGTCCCCAACTTCCCTCCTCAGCCGGCTTGGTCACCAACTGCCTTCCCCTACAGGGTTGATCACCTTCAACTGTCCTCCCTTGCAGGTCTGGTCCCTCTCAACTGCCCTCCCTTGCAGACCTGTTCCCTCCCAACTGCCTCCCCTGCTGGCCATCTTGTGTCCACAGAGGGGCAGGTTCTTTGACCACATGGGGTCAGCCATATTTTGTGTTGGAATGATGGTCAATCTGCTTATTACTCTTTTATTAGATAGGATAGAGGCCTGGTGCATGGGTGGGGGCCAGCTGGTTTGCCCTGAAGGGTGTCCTGGATCAGAGTAGGGGTTTCCTTGGGGCGTGGGGCAGCCTGAGGGGCCTGTGGTGGTTTGCAGACCAGCCAGGCCCCCTAGCGACCCAAGCGGAGACCCTGCTTTCTGAGATTTATTTACTTTCTACAATTGAAACTTCGTAGCCTGGAGCGGAGCCAAGCCCCCTGCTTGTTCAGTGGTGGCAGCCATTTCTGTTTGGATTTACCTTCTATAATTGAAACTTTTTAAAAAATATATTTTATTGATTTTTTACAGAGGGGAAGAGAGAGGGATAAAGGGATAAAAACATTGATGAGAGAGAATCATCGACCAGCTGCCTCTTGCATACCCCCTACTGGGGATGTGCCCGCAACCAAGGTACATGCCCTTGACTGGAACCGAACCTGGGACCCTTCAGTCCACAGACCGACGCTCTATCCACTGAGCCAAACCGGTTTCGGCTATAATTGAAACTTTGTACCCTTGTGTGGAGGCCTAAGCCAGCAAGGGCAGGCGGAAAGCTTGGCTTCCTTCGTTGCCAGGAAAATGCCTCCCTCCTGCTGTGGCTGTAGCCATCTTGGTTGGGTTTATTTGCATACTCTCTCTGATTGGCTGATGGGCATGGCTTGTGGGTGTGGCTTTGTGGAGCTGAGTGATGGCAAATTTGCATATTACTCTTTTATTAGGTAGGATTCTTTCCAAGAAATAATAAAAGGCATTTTGAGAATGATGACATTACTAGAGACCCAAGTGCACAAAATTCGTGCAGGTGGGGGAGGTCCCTCAGCCCAGCCTGCACCCTCTCCAATCTGGGCCCCCTTGAGGGATGTCCGATTGCCTGTATAGCCTAAACAGGCAGACATCCCTCTCACAATCCAAGACTGCTGGCTCCCAACTGCTGCCTGCCTGCCTTCCTGATTGTCCCTAACCACTCCCCTGCCAGCCTGATTGATGCCTGCTTCCCTGCCAACCTGTTTGCCCCTAACTGCCCTCCCCTTCAGGCCTGGTGCCTCCCAATTGCCCTCCCCTGCTGGCCTGATCACCCTCAACGGCTCTCCCTTGCAGGCCTGCTCCCTCCCAATTGCCCTCCCCTGATGGACATCTTATGGTGGCCATCTTGTGTCCACATGGGGACAGGATCTTTGGCCACATAGGGGCATCCGTATTGTGTGTTGGATTGACAATTTGCATATTACTCTTTTATTAGATAGGATAGAGGCCAGGTGCATGGTGGGAGCCAGCTCATTTGCCCTGAAGGGTGTCCAGGTCAGGGTGGGCATTCCGTTGGGGCATGGGACAGCCTGGGCAAGGGGCCTGTGGTGGCTTGAAGGCCGGTCTCCAAGCGGAGACCCTGGTGTCTGAGATTTATTTACTTTCTATAATTGGACCTTTGTAGCCTAGAGCAGAGCCACGCCTCCTGCTCACTCCATGGCAGTAGCCATTTCTGTTGAGATTTATCTATCTCCTATAATTGAAACTTTGTAGTCTTGAGTGGAGGCCTGGGCCTGCCAGGGTGTGTAGGAAGTGTAGCTTCCTCCATTGCTAGGGAGCCTCCTGCTCGCTCTGTAGCTGCAGCCATCTTGGTTGGGGTTAATTTGCATACTTGCTCCTGATTGGTAGGTGTGGCTTATGGTGTAGTGGAGTGATGGCTAATTTACATATTGCTCTTCCGTTAGATAAGGTTCCATAAACAAAAGGTTAGATTAATAGAGCACTTTAGAGAGTAATCCTCATTTATCAACAAAATAAATTTAAATGTTCAAGAATATGCTACTAATTTGCCTACCAGGATTCAAATGTGAATTAATGGGCCTTTTATTTTATTTTAAATATATTTTATTGATTTTTTTTTTTTTCAAAGAGGAAGGGAAAGGGAGAGTTAGAAACATCAATGAGAGAGAAACATCAGCTGCCTCTTGCACACCCCCTACTGGGAATGTGCCCGCACATGCCCTTGACTGGAATGGAACCTGGAATCCCTCAGTCTGCAGGCCGACGCTCTATCCACTGAGCCAAACCGGCCAGCGCAAATTAATGGGCTTTTTAATTGATATACATGTCTCATTTCTAACAAATGACACATTTTGCATATATGTATTTAGAAGAGAAATAAACAAAAAGATAAAGCATGAATGAGTCAACAACAGTCCTGGCGTGTGCTGTCTGAGCAGCGAGTCTCAGGCACACACTTGTGGCCCTTCGCTCTGACATGGCAACGAGGAAAACTCAGAACAAAGAAATGGCCAGTCAGTTGAGGTCAGACTGCAACTAGAATCCTTCAGGGCACTGCTTAGTCTCCAAGGAAGGATCTGGGGGTGCTGGGGGAGCAACACACTTCCCAGGGAGCCCTGTCCTGTGCACATGCTGGACCCGTGTTGGCTGGCCTGGGTCCCTTGGGGGCTATCCAGCTGTGACAATGCGTGTGCAGGGCAGACAGCAAAGCCTGAGTTCTGAAGGCCCAGGTGGGAGCTGAGCCACTGCTGCCAAAGGCACCTTTGTGGTCAGAGAAGGCCCGGTGACATCCGAGTTGTAAGGAAACTCACTGGAACCCAGCTGTCCAAGGTTTTACTGAGCACCTGCTCTGTGCAGCACCGCACTAGGTGCCATGGAGAATAAAGAGAAATACAAGATACGGTGCCCGCCCTCCAAGAGCTTACAGAACTAGACACAAGTCAGACGTGCGTGATGGAGGCAGCATGTGGCCTGGCGAAGAGGGCACTGTGGTCCAGCGGTGGGAAGCAGCCGCTCAGGGCAGGCCAGGCAGAGTGCTCGCCATGGAAGGGCAGCTTCGAGGAGATCTGGCTGGAGCAGGGAGCTTGTGGGCACTATGGGGCCTGGACAGAGGCTGGGACCAGGGCTGGGCTTGTGGGCAGATTTGCTTTAATTCCTCTCGTGACATAAAGGCATGTGGGCCTGTGGACACCCTCTGCCTGCTCTCCCCAGCCTGAGCCCGGAGGATGGGGGCGGGCAGAGCCGAGCGCCCCACTGGAGCAGCTGGTCCAGCCCTGCGGGGGGAGGCTCTGCTCAGGGGGATGTTCACCCTGTGCTTCCAGATGGACCACGAAGAGCAAGGCATCCTGGGTGTTTACAAACTCTCCAAACCAGGACCAACCCAGAGCTCACTTACTGTTCACTGGTCTCAACTGTCATCCCAAAGCCAAGGAAGTAGACCATCCCCAAGACCCCGTGGCGGAAGGAGCCCCACCTCCACTGTCTGGACCGCACGGCACAGCCCTGGGCTCCGAAGGTGACCTCTGCCCTCCACACGGATCTCCGCGCAGCGACTCCAGTGCCAGGGAGGCCTCGCTGCCTTTCCCTCCGTCCGTTTGCAGCCTTTTCCTAGATGTTTCCCTCCGCGTCGGGGCCGCTCTGTAAGTGCCAGGGAAGGCAGCAGGGTGGACGGGGTGAGGGAAGCTGTGGGGTCTGGGGACAGCAGTGACCAGGGTAGGACAGTCCACTCGTCTTTCCCAAGGACACGTGGCACGGAACGCTATGCTGGGCAAGAAAGTGCTGCCTGGCCTCTTACTCCGCAGACGTGGCAGGGCTGGGTCAAAGGCCCGGGAGGGCGGGAGGAGCCGGGTTGGCAGTTGGCACAGGGCCCAGGAGGCGGGAGAAGAGGCGCCCTGCAGAGTGGTGGAGCAGCAGTGGCTGTGGTCCCTCCTCTCCCGCCATCAGGTGCTGGGCCAGGCATCTCCTCCTATGTCAGTCCTGGCATTCCAGAGACCGTGGGGGCGGCAGGCAGCGGGCTCAGGGTCTCAGCAGGAGGCGTGTTCCGGGCCACTTGAGCCACAGGAAGGGGACCAGGCGCCGGGTGAAGGTGGCTGTGAAGGTGTGCAGCAGCTCCTGCGACTCGGCATTGGTGAAGGTCACGGTGCCCCCCTCGTAGTCCAGGGCGATGCCCACTCTGCGGGGCCGCGCTGCTGGGAAGAGCTCGGCCTCAGGATCCGTGTTGGCCCAGATGCCAGCGGAGGAGAGGCGCAGCGCCCACACCCCGTCCTCCGGCCGCAGGGGGAGGTCTCCCTTCCTCTTCACAGAGTCTCTGGCCACGCCCACCATGCAGCTTTCCAGAACTTCCTCCTCTTCCTCCTCTTCCTCCTCTTCGTCCCCCAGCGATTCCTCATCCTCATCTGTTTCCCAGTTGTCGTATCCATAGCCAGCCTCCTCTTCCTCCTCCTCTTCCCCCTCCTCCCCCTCTTCCTCCTCGTCCCCGTCCTCTTCATCCTCGGACCAGCCCTCCCGCTCCACCTCCACTTCCCAGTACACCCTGCCCCAGGTGAAGCCCTTGCTGCCCAGCACGGCCGGCTCGCAGTCGAACCGCTGGGGGTGCAGGTAAGCACAGCGGTACAGGCCGCTGTTGTAGGCCACACATTTGCAGTCCTCCGACAGTAGCAGGCACCCGCTGGCGGACTGCGGGTCCAAGGTGACACTCACTGCAGGATGGAGAGGTGAAGGGTCACCCGTGGGCCCACAGGGCCACCCGCCTCCACGGTGTCCATGGCAGGGCTGCCACACTGCACCACCCCAGGGGCCAGTCACACCGTGTCCCAACGCAGGGCACGCCCTGGCCGAGGCTGCCCCCCCAGTGGGCTCCGAATACGGAAGCATGTGACCAGGCCAATGAGAGGAAACTGAGTCAGGGAAGGGATGGAGGCAGGCCCCATGAGGCTGGGAAACGCAGCCACGGCCACGGGGCAGAGAAGGCCAGACCGTGTGGTGGCACCTCCCCTGCAGGGGAGGGCAGACAGTGGCCAGAGATGAAGTGGCTGAGCTCTGCCCTGGGAGATTCTCCTGTGGCCCGAGGGGACGCCCGCAGGGACAGCCACATCTCCGGGGGACCCCCTGCTGGACACTCACCGGTCTTATATTCCAGGTCTCTCAGCAGCTTCCCTGCGGAGAAGAGGACAGCGATGGCAGGGGCCCAGCACCGCTCACTGCTCCTCCATGCAGCCTCAGGCCCCGAGAGCGGCCCTCCCCGTCCAGCCCCGCGCCCCCCCGCTCGGGCCCGGGCGCTCCCCAGCCTCACCCTGGAATTCTCGCAGGCCTCGCTGCAGAGACACGAGTTTATCTGAGAATTCTCCTGTCCTTTTCTTCACCACCCGAGCAATGGGTTTCCCGAGCCAGAACTTCTTCCGCGGGTACCTGAGGAGAGGAGACACAACCTCAGCTGCTCTCACATTCCTCTCAGCCCTCAGAACAGGCCTGAGGGGGGAACCGGATCCCCCTGCCCCCCCCCCCCCCACACACACACACAGAGGAACAGGCCAGAGACAGAGCTGCCAGTGTCAGCAGACTCAACCCCAGAGCCCTTCAGCTCCCCCCTCAGGCCGAGGGGGGCGCCAGAGAGCTTGCTCTGTGGACAGCGAGACGGGTTCAGGTGGTTGTTGCTTCCCAGGAGGAATCACGAGTGTGGGCACCTTTGGTACTGTTTCACTCCCCGTTCATTCAAATGGCTCAAGGTCAAGGAAAAGGGGAAGGGAGTTCGGCAGGGCGAGGCACGCTCGGCGAAGAAGCTGTTACCTGCTCAGGAAGTCCCTGGTGTCCTGGAAGGAAGAAAGCACAGGCTCAGCGGAGGGGCCTCACTCACCTGCTACGCAGTTCTGGTGGAGTGTTGGGTAAAGGAAACAAAGCAAGGGGCGCCGGCAGGGTGCAGCAGGGGGGCTTCCCTGCCTGGCAGCCGCAGACGAGGGGAGGTGCTGGCAGTGAAGGAGGGAGGTGGGACGGGATGGGACAGGCTGAGCAGGGACAGCAGGGAGCTCAAACTTCGTTCCGCGGACGGACCGTGGCACACACGCTGGGTTTCAGGAAGGGGAGCCTTCACGTGGCTGTGGCTCCAGGACCCATTCTCCCTTCTTCCTGTTAGTGACGGGACCCACAGAAACTCCATTTCCCACAGCCCCGGTGACCAGGTCTGGTCTGAGACTAAGCTCCAGCCATGAGACCTCTGATCTTTAGGGGGCGAGCCCCACTTTACACAGCTGAGGACAAGGCCCTCCCGAGGTGAGTGGAACCAGAGGAAGTCACCAGCGCTGATGAGCTCACAGCCCCATCAGTCCAGGCCCCCCCACGGAACGGCTCCTGAGAGACAAACGAGCGTGCTCAGGCCGGGCCTGGCACCGGAGTGTGGCACGGCAGCTGGCCAGAGCCCCGCCCCGCGGCGTCCTGAGCTCCGCGAGGGAGGCCGCCTGGGGGCTGCTGCTGTGGACGGGGAGACGCAATGGGTCGGAGCCATCGCGGCAGGGGACACGGGCCATGGTTGGAGGAGGGAGACCAGGCTGCCGTGGGTGACAGAGGGTGGAAGGCGAGGGGTTCTCATGAGGAGCTGGTTATTCCCTTGAGTCTAGAGCCTCCGCAGCTGTCTACATTTCACTCACAAACCCTCAGCGCCTCCTACATGCCAGCCCTGCAATAGCAGCCGGGCACAGCCGGGAAGAGCTGCCACCTCTCCCGTTAGAGCGGACCTGCAGGCAGGGAGAGCCAGCGGTCGCCACCACAAAGCTGTACATGCTGGGATCACGGAGGCGGGCCAGGGAGCGCGGCAGGAGGAAGAGCCGAGCGGAGGGCCTGGGAGGGCAGAGGTTCGGGGACCGAAAGCACGGCCGATTGTGGCTGCTGCTGACAGTTCAGAACGCCTCGGGAGGCAGCGGGTCTGCTGCAGGGAAGGACAGGAAAGAGGTCAGCAGCTGCCAGAGCCCACTCCTTCCTCAGAGCAGGAAGTCCAAGCAGCTGGAGGGCTGGGTGGCAGGTCTGAGGCAGTGAGTGCCGAGGCTGCAAAGGGATGTGGTGCAAAAGGGCCAACAGATGGGCAGTGGGAGCTGCTTACGGGGTAAAGGTGCTGAGTGGCTGGAGAGGGTGGGACAGGACAGCAGTGCAGGAACCCTCCTCCCCAAGGACAAGGAGGGGACCTGAGGGTGCAGGCCACCTGCAGCCACGTCCCAGCCTCGCACAGCAGGTGGTGAGGCAGGCAGCGCCAGGGGAAAGGATGAGAGCATAGCAAAGGCCTCTTCCCAAGCAAGGAAGGCAACCACAGGGGCACCTGGAGGTCTGCCCAGGGCTGGACGGAGAGCACGTCCATGCCCTCCGGCCACTCCTCTCCCTTCCCCCTTTAGCACCGTGAGGTCCCCAGCCCAGAGAGCCTCCTCTCCTTTCCTGTCCCCTGGTCAGAAGCCTGTGTGCACCGTTAGCCTGCTGCTTCCTGTCACCAGTGGCCCTAGCAGACCTGGGCACCAGCTCCCGGTCTGCAGCACCTCGGGCTTCCTGCCCACTGGCATCAGGTAACCCTGGGAAGTATGACAACCAAAGGGTTGGCTGACCAGAAAAATCTAAACAAACACAGACAACACCCAGCAGTCTATTTTCTGCACCGGCTTGGGGCTGTCACCCACCTCTCTCCCCACCCCAGCACGACAAGGCTTCCATCTGAGGCTCTTGGGAGCCCGGAAGGCTGGGCCTCCGCTGCCCACACAGCTCCTGTGGGTGAAGTAGCACCCCAGGGCACACGCAGCTGCAGGTGGTCCCGCCAGCACCAACGCCCTCTGCTCCATGCACAGCGCTCGGGCCAGTGGGGACTGTGGGAAGGAAGGAGACTCGTCCTTGAAGGTAAAGGAAAAGATTCAGGGAGGGGAGAGGCAGCAAATGGCCCAGCCAGACTCTGAGAGCAAGCTGAGGCAACAGAACAATGTCCGTAGGGAAGGGAGGAGCTAGACACACACAGGAGAGAAAAGCATGAGAGCAGAGGCGGGGCTGAGGCGCCGGCGGCTCTCTGGCCCTCAGCGGCCACGTGCGGGCTGCACTGAAGGACCAAAGCCCTACCAGTCCGAGTCCTGCATTCACGAGGACGGAGGGCGAAGCCTCTGCCACCCAGGTCCCAGGTCCGCGCTGGCCCAGATGCCAAGAATGTGCCCTGCGCTCTCCACCAGCTACCGGCTTGCCTGCCGCTGGCCTGGAGCAGCATCTCCTAGGCCGACACACATCTCCCAGCAACCCGCCCACGCAGGGGGAGGGACCGCCACCTCGGCCGCCCTGGCCCACAAGAGCAGAGGGGGGCGGGCCCCCACGGCGCTGAGCCCTGCCTCAGGGCCGACTCCTCTGGGAGGCTCGGAGCTTGGACTTGTGGGGCCATTTCAGCTTGGGACACATGTCTGCCCTCCGGTCCAGGCCTCCTCCTTTCTCAGCAACTCACCTGTGTCCATCTCTGCCCAGAGAAAAACTCGCCTACACTGACCCTCCGGCCCTCTCTGACACTCCCCCCCAGCTTTCTCAGCTTCGGCTCCAGAGCCACAAAGAGCTTCCATGGACAAGTCTCTGCCAGGGTGTGAGACTTGTCAGAAGACAGGCTCATGATGCTGGTGATGAGGATGGAAGATACCAATGAAAATACTGGTAACCTTCCGCTTCATCTCAATATTTTTAAACTTTGTAGGAAATTTAATCTTTGAAGTGACACCATGCCAGCCATCGCATGCTGGAGGCTAATTCCAGCAGTTCATAATTATGCAAGAAGTTCATCAAAAGACTGATGAACCATGGGGCTTCAGCAGGGCTGAAGATCTGCATGCTATCACCTGCTGCCAGACAGCTAAGGGCAGTTCCCCCAACCTGATAATCCTTTACTGTTTCCCAAACCTTACCTTTGGTATGTACATCTTTGCTACAGGGAAAATGTGTTAATAAAAAGCCAGGGGGTCCAGAGATTCCAAGAGCTTAGTCACCAGAACTAAGTTTCCATCTGGCCCTCCAAAATGACTTCCAAATTCATATTTCTTGTCTAGTCTCTCTCATTCGTTTATGCACAGCCCCTTCTCCAGATTCCTTGAACCCTGGCAGATGCTGAGAAAGACCGGGCAATCACACTTTATGCTCAAGCAACCACTGGAATGAGTGGGCAAAGCAGGGTTATCAGCCCATGTTTCAGAGAAGAAAGCCAAGATCCCCATGGTCCTGCAGGCCATAGCAGGACAGGGCCTGCTGCCCTGTGCCCGGCCCTGGTGCCTGGCCCTGCCCCGGAAGGTTCTCACCTGCATGAGCTCTGTGGCCGGCTGCTGGGCCTTGCCCTCCAGCTCGGAGATGACCAGCGCCAGCCGGGCCAGCTCCCCGCTGCCCCTGGCCTGGCACTTCTCCCTGCCCTCGGCGAGCTCCTGCTCCAGCCTGGCCAGCTGGTCCAGCAGGTGCTGCTCCCGCTCCCGAAGGAACTGGTGGCCCTGCGCAAACGCGGCCACGACGTGCTGCCTCTGCTCCCGGAGCTTCTGCTGCGGGAGGAAGGACAAGGGTGACGATCCGCCTGGCGGAGGAAAAGCCCCACAGGACCTCGTGTGCGCGGCGCCAGCGGCTCCTCTCCCGCCACGGATCCCAAGCTCAGGATGGGGGCCTTTCGCGCATCCCTGGGCCAACCTCCCTCCTCAAAGAAGTCAGTCAGTCACAGATCAGGCACAGAGCAGGACCTGAGGACTGGAACTCTGCCTGCTTAGCCTGTTCCGGTTCCAGAACAGTATGTTCCAGGGCCTCCTGAACACTCATCTCTGCCGCCACCTCTTCCAGGAACTCGCTGACTGCTCTCCTCCAAGCCGACCAACCCTCGCTCCAGCGGGGCCCTCAGCGAGTCTGCACAAGGTCCGTGCTAGGGACCATGACCTTGCTGCCTCCGAATCTCACTGCAAGTCCAGGCAGGAATCTGGTCAGTGTCCTTGCGCCCGCTGACAGAGGGTGGGCTGCGTCCACACACAGCAGGGCCTGGAGGTGCTCCTTGAAGTTTTGCTGTCTCCTGCCTCACGCTCTCCATCTCCCAGGGCCCAGTGGCAGGTCTGGCCCCAACACCCCTGCAATGCCCACTTCCCACAGAAAACTGGAGCCCGCCCGTTTTCCTCCTGCCACCACGTCTACCCAAGCGCACAGGTGCTGCCTGTCGCGGCAGCGATGGCAGCCCACTGGCACCCTCAGCCCGCCCTCCTTCTAGTCCCGGGCCAGGGCCCTCCTTCCAGCCCGCCGGCCCCACGGCCGCAGCAACCTCGTCTCCTCCGAAAGGGAGAGCCAGAGTGGCTAGAGGTGGCCCCACACATGAGGTGAGTCACAGAGGAGGAGGGACCTTAGCTGACATCCAGGCAACCCCCTCAGGGCAGGAAGCAGGCTAAGGCCGGAGCTGCTGGGCAGGCCGGCCTGCTCCAGGACCCGGAGCGCCAGCTGCCAAGCCATGGCCTCAGGCTTCCCTCACGGCCTCACTTACCAACGCAGCCAGGATATCAGCTTCTCCCTTCGCCTGGCAGCCCTGAATTTTGTCTCTGTCTCTCCTTAGAATACTCAGGTGGTTCAGGATTTTTTCCTGCAGAAAGACAAGCAGTGGGACAGGTGTTCCGGGCCGGGCCCCGGGCGGCAGGAGCCCGCGGTGGCGGCGGGCAGTGCATGCGGGGGCTCACCCTGCGGGGCTGGGCGGCCTTCTCCAGCAGCACGGCCCCGTGCGGCCGGTGCTCCCGGGACTCCCGGCACAGCACGCACAGGAGCTGCCCGTCGTCCTCGCAGTAATAGTGCAGTTTCTCCCCGTGCCGCTCGCACAGCCTCGCGTCCCGCTGCTCCCGCGACGCGTCCCCCCGCTGCCTGCCCCTGTCCACCCTCAGCCGCTCGATGTTCTCCACCAGGCTGGCCAGCTGCCACACGGGGCGCATGTTCTCCTTCTTAAAGGGCTTCTTGCAGAGCGGGCAGACGGGGCGGCCCCCCGGGGCGGGGCGGATGTCGGCGGTGCAGCTGCGGCAGAAGACGTGGCCACAGTCGATGGTCACCGGGTCCCGCAGGTAATCCAGGCAGATGGAGCAAGTCACTTCCTCCTCCAGGCTGCGCAGCGGCGCGGCCGTGGCCATGCTGTCCTTGGTCCTGGCTCAGAGGGCCTCTGCTCACCGGTGGGCTTCTGCTCCTTGGAGACCAGACATGGAGTCAAGGGCAGACCCAGCAGAGGGCGGAGCTGGCAGCCCACATAGGGCCACCCCAGCAAGCAGCAGACTTACCAGCTCCCACAGGCGCACCAAACCGCAGCGAGAGCAGCTTACTGACCTCTAACCCACCCCTCACTTTCCTCACTTTACAGATGAGGACACTGAGGCCGGAGGGCGCAGCCTGGAGGGGGGGGGGGTGGGGAAAGCAGTCCTGCCTCCAGGCCCTGCCATCCGTCATTGATGCAACTATGACAGAACGGGGACTACGGGCTCTGCTGGGAAACTCGTGACAAATACACAAACCTGCACCGTCCACTAGGCAGTGCTCTCAGCTGGGCAGTCCCAGGCGCACAGCCACTCTGGGGCCCCAGGCAGCTACTCCTTCAGGTTTCACAGACTGAGCACTGGGGCTCCTTACAAGACCCAGAAGCACCAGCAGGGTGGGCTCTGGCACTTCCTGCGCAGACGTGTCCCTGGCCTGGGCTTTGGGTCTGGCTCTGGTGCCCAGACAGTGAGACTCGACTGGGGCCTGCAGAGCACCCCTTGACCATTGGACTCGCTCCCAGCTGTGCCTCCTCAGAGCTGGCCCGGCCGCTCTGCGAGGAAAAGGAGGACTGTCCCGGCTGGGCCCACGGAAGCCAAAGGCAGGGATGCCAGCCGTGCCCGCACTGTGCGCAGAGGGCCCGGACCCCGCTGCGCACAGCTGCGCACGGAGGACTTCAGTCCGTTTACCTGTGCCGCCCTGACCCACTTCCTGACCCTGTGGACAACAGAGAACTCTTCTAGAACTCAGCCTGGGAGCCCCATTGAAGTGGAGGTGAACTTACCTTCCAGGTTTCCTGAGTGGGCTGAGTGAAAGCATTATGCTGCGAGTGCTGACCCTGAGACCACGCACTCACAGAAGTCTAGGAGAGAATGCACACCCTGGCTCCAAGCCCGGAGTGTTCCGAGCTCGAGGCAGAGCGAGACGGAAAGCGCAGCGAGGGAGGAACTGGCTCTGCGGTGAATCCTGGCCGCACCGAGCAGTCCAGCACGGAGAGGGCAACAGAGGGCAGAGGGGCACACGGGCCACTCGAGGCCGGAGCGAGCTCACGCGTGCCGGCTGGCAGTGCCATAGGACTGTGTCCGCTGAAAGGCCATCGCAACAGAGCCCAGCGGCCTCGTGCCCTTTCATGCAGGGACAGGAATGAGCGAGGAATGAGCCCCGGCTCTAAGGCCCGAAGGACAACAAAGCGTGGATGTGATGTCCACTTCATGAGGACCTGAAGTGAGACGTCAGCGCTCCGGGTGGCCAGCAAGGCCACTGCACGCTCCGCTCGGAGGGGGAGGGACGCAACAGGGGGAAAAGAGGTGCGCACGAAGCTCAAAGGAAGGGGCGGGTGGAGTAATGTAACCAGCAAACAAGGTAACAGAAGTTTAGGACAGGAAGCTAGCACAGTCACAGGCCAGCGGGCCAGCTCCCTGCCTGCCTGCCTGCCTGCCTGCGGGGCCGAGCTGCGGAGAAGAGGGTCCCAGGCTGGGAGTTCCTTGCCGGCACCAGTGGAAGTCCCCGAGGTTAAAGGTGGAGGCCATTTCCTTTGCTTGTTGGCACTGGCCTTCCCTCTGCTGCAGCTCCCGGGAGGAGAGAGGACTGAAGATCAGCCACAGCGCCCACCAGCCTGCAAGCCAGCCAGGCCCCGCCCTCGCGGGCACAGCCTCCTACCGCCGGGCACATGGCTCTGAGCAGCTTTAAACCCAGGCACCGTACGTATTCAAAAAGTAAAGCGGTCCCGGGGTCACAGAGAAGAGTGGCGAGTAAGTGAGGAGGGGTGGCCGATTGGAAAACATCCTCAGGATGGGACAGGATCTTTCCTGGGTGTCACAGCAGGAAAGTGTGCCCCCAGGAAAGTGCTGGGGACAGCGCAGTCCCAGGAGCCCAAGTACCTGCCTTTGGGCTAGTGCTTCCCATGCACCCTGACGGAGGAGCCCGCGGTCACCTCGACCTGCCCCCGCAGGGGCCCTGTGGCGCCTGTGACTGGCACGTTACCTTGCAAGCAGTCCTGCCACAGACCCAAATGAACTGAACCAGGCCTTAGACCTAACTTCCAGTTGACAGATCTGAGGGAGAGAGCAATGAGCTAAAACACATCGTGAGGAAACAATCAGCTGAGTCCAAAAGATAGGACATGCCGCACAAAAACTGGCCTGCCCTTCTTTTTACTTACTAGAGGCCCAGTGCACAAAATTCGCGCACTGGTAAGGTCCCTAGCAGGCGGGGGGGAGGGGGGGCGCGCGCGACATCCGCAGAGGGCAAGGCCTCCCTTCCTTCCCCTGGCCAGCTCGGCCCCCTGGTCGAACTCCTGGACGAACTCCCAGTCAAGGGGACAATTTGCATACTACGCTTTTATTATATAGAATCCATTTTTAAAGATTTTTTTTTTAGAGAGAGAGCGAGAGAAAGAGACATTGATATGAGAGTGTAACATCGATCAGCTGCCTCCTACACGCCCCCTACTGGGGATCAAGCCCTCAACCCAGGCCTGTGTCCTGACCAGAAATGGAACCATGACCTCCTGGTTCATGGGTTGATGCTCAACAAGTGAGCCACACAAGCCAGGCATCTCCTGCTTTGTTTTGTTGTTGTTTTAAAGAGGCATAAAAATCGTTTTGGGAAAACTGAGGAAATTTGACAAAGGACTAAGTGTTGAATCACATTATGAAGTTACTGTTAATTTTTAAAATGGTATTGACTGAGGCTGGGAGAATGTCCATACTTTAGGCAGTGTGGGCTGCAGTGCTCAAGGCTGCATAACCATGACTTACTTTTAAACGCTCCACAACAGCAAGTTAGGAAACCTGAGGAGAAGGCCAGCTTTCCACCCAGCTCTGTGGGACCAAAGACGTTCAAAACCACGAGTGGAGAGGCCACGGCACTCATCACCAGGAAGAGCCAAGGCCACACGCCAGAGCACTGCGTGGGTCAGAGGAGCTGAAGACAAACTGCCCGTCCAGGGCATGTCAGAGCGTGACACCCGACGAGAGACAAACGGCTATGCTCACGCCACCGCGGGCTGCACGCCCAGCCCGGGACAGCGAGCACCGCAGGAAGGCCGCTCTGTGCACCTGGACCGGGTTCCGGCCAGGAGTCAGTGTGGGTGGCCATCCCGTTCAGCCATGGGCTCCGCAGCGCCAGGCCAGGAATGCCACACCTCTGGGCAGACACCTGCTCTCCCACCCCCCATTCCCGAGGCCCCTTGCTTCCTAGCAGCTGTCAGCCTCTGCCCTAGCAGGTGCTAAACTCTCCCTCAACTTCCTGTGGCTTCTGCCACCCTGCACCTTCCTGCCTGCCGCCTGCTTCCTCGGGCTCCTCGGGCTCCGACTGCCAGGGAGGAACCAGGAAGACGCTGAACCCAGATGTGGACTTCAAGGCCTGGAGGGCAAGGGGAGGGGCCTGCGTTTGCATCCAGCCTCCAGCCTGCTTCTCGAGCTCATGGTTGAGGCTCCAAACAAGATCCCCTTCTTCCCTGCAATTCCAAAGTACTTTCCCGAGAGCTCCACGCCCTGTAGGAACCCCACTTAAGGGTGGCATCATTCATCCAATAGGTCACTAGGCATGTTCTGCATGCCTATCAAATATGGCAAAGTCCTGACCTCCCAGAGCTTAAATCTGGGACACAATTGAGCAAACTTTTCTTTAGAAGCTGAAACCAGAGCCACTTGTGGGGGTTATGCAACGCTCAAGGCCCTCCACATTACTGAAGCCTGTCTCCCTTGCTGAGTGCCGTTAGTCCCTCAAACACACTCCCAGAGCCACCTGTTTCACACCTCTCCTGGCGTCAGGTGCCCCAGAGACAGGCCAATCTCTGGCCACGCCCTGCGAGGCCCCAGGTCCTCGGCCAGTCTTGTCTCCAGGCTCATTTCCTGCCCCTTCCCACCTCAGACTCCACGCCTGGCCAAGGCAGACCCCCCTCTCAGCCTCACGATGCACCACACTCCTTCCTGCCCGGCCCTCCGAGCCTTTGCCAGCATTATCCCCTCTGCACAGAGCCCACTCCTTTTCCAGCTGGAAGCCTCGGCTGGAAGCCGCCTCCTCCAGCAAATCCCTCTCAGCGGGTAAAGCCCGGACACAGCCACGCTGCACCAGGTACTTCTCTGCAATCGCGGGCTGACCAATTTAATAGCAGCTTTGCCAAACCTCAGCGGTGGTCTGCCTCACCCCAGAACCCACACACACTGCAGAGGCCCCGGCGGAGGCGGCGGAGGAGCCGGCAGAGCGCCCGGAGCCTAGAAAGGCTTCCTGAGCCCCTGCGAGGTCTCAGCCTGTGTCCTCCTCTCCAGCAAGGTGACCTCTTCACCCTCCCGCAGCCAGCACGAGCCCGCACCACGTCAGGGAGCCTGAGGTGGGCGGGAAACCAGGAGAGCAGGCATGGCAGCCGCGGTGTCCCTGCTCATCCTGGTTTGACAGCTCTGATGCAGAACTCCCTTCTCCGCTGGGAGCTTCAGAGGAATGGAGTCACACTGCATTTTGGGAGGGAGACTACCAGCATCATGCCTGAGTCCAGGCACTTCCATTGCTTTCTGCCTGTAGAATTTTACTTCCAATGGAGTCTATTTTGATGGCCTCCTGGTTGTCTCCAGTTTGGGACAGTTACAAACTGCTCATTTCTGCACACACGTCCTAGTACACATAGACCAGGAGAGGCAGCCGCAACTGTTTGCACCAGCACACGTTCCCACCAGCAGGCAAGCGCACCCACCCTGCTATTGTCAGCTTTTCACTTTCTGTCAGTCTAGTGCAGGGGTGTCGAACTCAATCAGAGAAGGGGCCAAAATCTAAAATCCAGCCTAAATCGCGGGCCGAATGGTTTACTGAACAGTCATAAACTGACAATGTTAACCAGAAATGTGAATTTAAAATGAGTGGAACAATCTTTTCCTTAACAGTGCTGTTAACCAACTCACATGCTATCAAGCAAAACAGTAATATTGGTATCAAGCAAAACAGTAATATTGGAATGTACCTAAAATGCTCATTGTTTTGTTTTCTGGCTAGATGTCTGATACCGTTTTCCCCGGATCAATGAGTCAATGTTCGGTTTTATTTCTTGGGCTGTAGCAACCCGCAAAACAGCATGGAGGTTGTCATCGGTAATGCGTGATCTGTGCTTGTTTTTGTTCAGATTCATTATTGAAAACATCTGTTCACAAAGATAGGTGCTCCCGAACATGGATAGAATACGGGCAGCATGAAGTCGGAGCTCTGGCATTGAGTCAGGGGGCAGTAGAGGGTAGAAGTCCTCAATTTCAACATCCTGAAACCTTGATTTCAGGCCACTGTCAGACTGGAGCTCGATTATCTCCATCTGAAGGTGATGCGGCACATTGTTGACATCAACTGTAAAAGGATTGGCAAAGATGTCAAAGCCTGAGTGCTGTGTTCTAAAGTCAGAGAAGTGCCGCTCAAATTCACTTAGTAAACGGCTAACTTTGGTAGCCAGCCGACTGCAAGGAAAAGTACCAGAAATAGTGGTTGAGATACTCAAACAAACGGGAAAGTGGGCAAGATTGTCCTGTTCCAGTTGGGACTTCCATAGTTGAAGTTTACGCTGGAATGCTGTGATCATGTCAGACATCTTCGTGATGACTTGTTTGCGTCCCTGCAGCTTCAGATTCAGTTGGGCGAGATGCTCGCATATGTCACACATCATAGCAAAATCACATAGCCAGGCGGGATCCGACAGTTCAGGCAAGGGCTTTCCTTTACTTTCCATGAAAAGAGCAATTTGTTCTCTGAGCTCAAAAAATCTTTTGAGGACTGCGCTCTTGCTCAGCCATCTTACTTCTGTGTGGTATGGCACGTCTCCATGCTCTGCACCCACCTCCTGTAAAAACTGCTGGAACTGGCGATGATTCAGGCCACGTGCCCGTATAAAGTTAATAGTTTTAATGACTGTGGTCATTATGTCATTCATGTCCAGAACTTTTCCACACATAGCCTCTTGGTGGATAATGCAATGATAAATAATCAAGGGTGTGTGGCAGTGACTTTTTTGCATTCTTTCCTTCATTAGTCCAACCAAGCCTTTCTTTTCTCCGCACATTGAAGGTGCGCCATCGGTAGTTAGCCCCACCAACTTTTCCCAGGGTAATTTAAAATTATTTATAGATTTCTCCACAGCCTCAAATATATCTCTACCAGTCGTCGTCCCATGCATGGCAGCTACATCCAAAAGTTCCTCAGTGACAGAGAGGTCGGTCTTCGTAGCACGTATAAAGATGGACAGCTGCGCTGTATCAGTGTTGTCTGTGCTTTCATCGATAGCAAGTGAAAAAGCGAGATAACTGCATGCCTGTTCGGCCAGCTGTGATGATAGATTTCCTGAGAGTTCTTGAACTCTATCTGCAATGGTGTTTCTTGACAAACTGACATTTTGAAAACTCTGTATCTGGTCTGGGCATACTTGCTCACAGACTTTTAGCATGCATTGCTTCAAAAAGGCACCCTCTGAAAAACACCTTGAAGTACGGGCAATTTCTTCAGCCACTATAAAGCTTGCTTTCACTGCAGCATCATTTTTCGCTGTAGCCTTTGCAAACATTTGCTGCTGTGATTGTAGTTTGCCTTTTAGTTCTTTAACAATTTTATGCTTTTCTTCCAAAGTATATTTGCCATACTTAACATTATGTTTGGTGTCAAAATGACGACGTATATTGAACTCTTTCATCACCGACACTGTCTCATAACAATATACACACTGGTTTGCCCTCTCTAAGAACAAACATGTATTCATTTTCCCATTTGTCATTAAATTGTCTGCCTTCACCATCAACTTTTCTTTTCCTGGACATTTTGGGATCAATATTGGCAGTAAAAGATGTAGTTTATTGGAAATCTGCGTTAGAAGGAAAAAGTTGAAAACTGCACAGGGATAGCTTGATTTGGCAGATGGAGTGGAGGAAAAAAAAGTCAGTCAATAAATGCCTGGCTGGGTACAGATAGCAGATTCTGTTGCGATTTTTATGCCTGCACTTTATGCCAGGAACTGGCAGCTTCTGCTGTGTATTTTTTATGCCCGCACACTCACTCTCTCCTCTGCTCTGCCACCCGCACAACCACATCGGATGCCAGACTATAGGTCACGCCTCCTGAATCTCGCATGACTTGTTATCTATGAGCATGCGTAATAGATAGCAAGTACGGCAGCTGGCGAGGCGGCCAGCGAGATCACAAGCCTCCTATGTCACCGCGCGTCATTGTGATGGAACGCAGCGGACTGCAGTGATGACAGCGCAGTGCGGGCCACATTGCAAGGCCTGGCGGGCCAGATTTGGCCCGCGGGCCTTGTGTTTGACATGTGTGATCTAGACAGAGGTCTTGTAGCAGGGCTCCGGCCCACCTGCCCCCAGCCCCCGCGCCTGCCCCCAGCCCCGCGCCTGCCCCCAGCCCTGGGCAGAGGAGCACAGGCAGTCTTCTCCCCCCAGCTGTCCTCTGCCAATGCCGGAAGTGCGAGTCAGGGTTAGGACTAAGGCGGGGATTCTTACCTAGCCCAGCTGCTCTACTGTGCAGCCTGGGGCTAGATCTCCGGACCTTTCTGGTCACAGGATCACCACAAACAGGTAGGCGTAGGAGGGCGTACCCAGGCCTTTCAGGGTTATGAGATAATAGAAAAATATGCTCTAGTCTTGTTGTGGCCAGCAAGACTACTGTTAGCCATAAAATAATTCTGTTGCAAGGCTCAACCCCCAGACAGGCATGTCCTGTTTCCAGTAGTCGCAAGGCAGAACAAACAGACCAAACCAGGTCAGAGGCTGCTTAAGCTGAAAATAAACCCCCACCCCAGGTGTTGTATAAACTTTATTTTTTTTAAATATATTTTATTGATTTTTCTTACAGAGAGGAAGGGAGAGAGATAGAGAGCTAGAAACGTCGATGAGAGAAACATCGACCAGCTGCCTCTTGCACACCCCCTACTGGGGATGTGCCTGCAACCAACGTACATGCCCTTGACCGGAATCGAACCTGGGACCTTTCAGTCCGCAGACCGATGCTCTACTGCTGAGCCAAACTGATTTTGGCTAAACTTTAAATGTTACTGTACTAGTGGAATTTTTCTATAACTTGTAACTGACCTTTCTTTGTCAAAACTTTAGCCAATCATAATCTGCCAGGCATCCCTAAGATGGGGATAAAAGTAGCATGCTTAGAGTGGGTCGGGGCTCTCGTTGCTGGCTGCTCTGTCAGTTGAGACGTGAGCCCGGACTCGAGTACGTACGTAATAAAGGCTTCCTAAATTCCAATTTGGCTGACTGGTGGTCGTCATTCGAGGGTTGCCCACAACAGTCTCTGCTCCCGTTCCTGACGCAGGGCTCCTGAAACCCTGGTCACTCCTGGTGACGGGAGCCTCTACTGAGGCAACTCCGGGAAGGGCCTGCTCGCCCAGAAGACCGAGACATGAACACAAGCCTGGGACTCAGCCCCATCTCCCCTAGCCAAGAGGGGAGAGGGCTGCGAAGGGAGTTATACTGGTCACGCCTATGAGGAAGCTCCACAAATCCCAATGGCGCCGGATTCGGGGAGCCTCCAGATGGGTGGACACACCCCAACTCCACAGGGACAGACGCTCCTGTAGTCTGAACCCTCCCAGACCTTGCCTTATATATCCCGTCATGCGGCTGTTCATGTGAGTGTTGGACTGAGTTTTTCTATTACAACAGGACAAACCGGAATAAAGGTTTGGCAAGCAGCTGGCATGTCTTTTGTGCAGCATCCAGCTGCGGCTATTATTAGGGCAACCAGAGCGCCATCAACAGGCCGAACCTCTGGGTCAGGTACGCAGCTCCATTGTGCTGTCTGACAATGTGGCTATCAGACAAGAAAGCAGCAGTTTATCAAAGAGTTTTTTCAAGATCAAAAAAGGAGTAGTGAGCTCAACATTCATGGGTTAATGAGATTGAGTGGCACTAACCATCCATTCCCTGGAGGAAGGATCTAAGCCATCTGCTGGGAGTTTCCATTTTTCATCAAATTTGATATCCAAATCATTATTTAGTGTCACTAAAGTCAATGTGACCAATGGCATGTCATAATTTGACTGTCAACATATTTCCATGCAGTGGTTTGGTGAGATGTGGCATACCTCCTATGAAGTGCTGCAGGGAGCCTAACACACGTCATCTTATTCCTCTCCTGCTTCCACACTCCCGCTGAGGTCAGAGTGCACAGCAGGGCACACAGGCCTTGTGACCTGGCCCTACTACAAGTCCAACTTGCAACCGGCTCACCACATACAGTGACCAGGACCATCGCCAGGAACTTAACTTTCTCCAGGCTCCACTGCCCACCCCTGGCCCTGCGCGTGCTGCTCTCAGTCCTGGCTCCTGTGAAGGCCTGAATCAGACTCGCCCACACCTGGTAAGTTCAGAAGAACAACTCTGCCATGCCAAAGAATCCCAAACACTGCTGGTAGTGTGCACCCTTGATATGATGTGATGAAATGCAACCTATGTAGGGAGTCCTCCCATGAGCCCAATCTTAGGGGAAAATAGCAGGCAAATTCAGTAGAGGAGCATCGTACAATACACATGACCAGTATTCCTCAAAACTGAGGTCGTCAGAAACAAGGAACGCCTGGGACACTGCCACCCCAGGGGGGCGTGAGGAGATGTGGGAGTAGGTGAGCTGGTGGGACCCTGGAGCAGAAGCAGGTAAAAACCAAGGAAACCTGCCTGCCCGCCGCTCAGCAGCAGCGCCCAGCGCCGGCGCCCAGGAACAGCCGGCCCGGCGAGGCGGCACGGCGCAAGGGCCCCGGCGCGGGCTGCGGCCAAAGTGAGCCCGAGGCCCCGCGCAGGCCTGAGCGCCGGCCGCCGTGGACTCGGCGGGGGCGGGAGCGCGGCCTCCGCGCCCACAGCCGCTCCCGCCGCGGCCGGACCCGCAGAGCCGGCAGCGATACGGACGCGCCGCGGCTCCAAGCACACGTGACTCAACCGGTCAATTCGGCTAAAAAGGAAAGAAAACATGACCCTGGTCACGGTGCGGGGCAGGCGGTCTGCTGGCTCCCGGCAGCCAGCCCAGGGCCGCTTCCTCCCGTCCGGCGAGAGCCGCTCGGCGCCCGCGGGGCCCGGGATGCGGGGGCCCCGGGCCGGGGAGGCGCCGGGCGCCGTTCTTCGAGCGACGTCCCACTCACCGGAGCCTCGCTCGGGCCGGAGCCTCGCTCGGGCCGTGTCCTCGTCGCCGGGGCCGGGCGGCCAGTTCCGGGTCGCAACCTTCCGCGAGCACAGCCCGACCGCGGCCGCCTCCACCCGCCCCTCCGCGCGCTCCGCCCAGATTTCCGCGTCCAGCGCCCGGATTGGCCCGCCCGGCCCGCCGGCCAATGGGAAAGCGGCCCGCGCGCCGCGGCGGGGCTGAGGGGCGGGGCGCCGGAGGAACGGAAACTGAAGCCCCTCCGTGAGCGTCGGGTGCCCGGCGGCTGCCCGCGCGCCCGGCGCCCGCGAGCTGGCCTCTGCCCTCACGTGGCTCAGCTCGCTCCGGGCGCGGGCGGGCGGGCGTCAGCCGGCACACACGGCAGGGGGCGGTCTGCAAAGACGAGCTGTTTCCGAGCCGGCGGCGATGAGGGAGGGCTTTACACAACACCCTCCAGCCGGCGCCAGCCGGTCCCCACCGGACCGACGGGAACACAGGCGCAGCGGCTGGGGGCTGAGCCGGTGAGGGGGCCGCTTCCCTCCGCGCTGCCTCCGGGACCGCCCGGCGCCGGGCACTGGCTCCCGGGCCCCGCCGCCCCGCCCAGGAAGCCCACGGCCGCCGGTGGCCCTGACCCGGGAACCGGCATTACGACCCCGTCTCCCCAGCCAGCTGGCGGCTCGCTGGGAAGGTTCTCGGTCAGCAAGTTCCTGCCGCTGAGGTTTGACGGAGCCCCCTGTGAGGGCACAGGTGGACCGCCTCCCGCGGGGTAAGGTAGCAGGTGTATGGGGAGGGGGTTGGACGGGGGAGCTCAGGTCCTACACCCTAAAATCTGCGCCCCCCCTCTTCCCCACAGGGGCGAAGGGATTTGAAGTGAATAATCAGTGTTATCGCCTGGTGGTAGACATTCAGAATATCTCCGGGCGGGATATTCAGAAGAAACCCACTCCCCTGCTTTACCTCCTGTCCAGCAGTGGTGTTAGGGACAGAAATAGAATATTGGGGAGCAGCTATACTTATACTAGCCACGCTCTGTCAGCTGCTTAAGGAATGTGGTCTCTTGTTCAAATTAAAAACTCAATTTGTATTTGGAGTCTAAAATCTGTAATAAGAAATGAAACCCCGCTGCCGAAACCACCTCTGGTGCCGAGAAATTCAAAGGTGGCAGGAGAAGAAGGGCTATCCACTCTCCCACAATAAGATTACTTAAAGTTTTGTTTAAAAAATTATAGAAGAACTCGCTGGGAAATGAAAAACTTGGCAAAGATAAGCTTAGGTGCTACTAATTACCTCGGAAATCGAAAAAGGAAAAAAGTTTAAGATCTGTCTTTATTAAGCATAAAAAGAAATTTGGTCAGATCTGTTACTGAAAACTTTCCCCCAAAGCAAGCAGGTTGTGGGGGAAGGGAGACACGTGATATGGACACCCACTCTCCCATATGTACTAATTTAAAGTCTCTTTTCTAGCCGAGACCGGTTTGGCTCAGTGGATAGAGCAGGTGTCGGCAACCTACGGCTCCAGAGCCGCGTGCGGCTCTTTTGAAGCTTTACCGCGGCTCCGACAACTTGCAAGCCCGTGTGAAAATGAAGGTAACGTCTTACAGCCCTGATGTGCTGACACTGTGCACTGAGGTTCAGGAGCAAAAATCCCATTAACCAGGTAAATTAAATATTTTAATTAGCTATTAATTTGCAAAAATATATTTTACATTGTTAAGTGAAAAAGTCCTTTTTTTCTCCAGATTGACAGCTAACTGCACAATCCGGTATATAGCATTAAGGTAAGAAACAATATATGCAGTGTTATATTTGTTTTAAATGTCGCAATGGTTTTGCGGCTCCCAGGTTTTTTTTTCTTTGGAAACGGGTCCAAGTGGCTCTTTATGTCTTAAAGGTTGCAGACCCCTGGGATAGAGCGTTGGCCTGCGGACTGAAAGGTCCCAGATTCAATTCCGGTCAAGGGCATGTACCGTGGTTGCGGGCATGTCCCCGGTAGGGGGTGTGCAAGAGGCAGCTGGTCGATGATTCTCTCTCATCGATGTTTCTAACTCTCCCTCTCTCTTTCTCTCTGTAAAAAATCAATAAAATATATTTAAAAAATAAAATTAAAAAAAATAAAGTCTCTTTTTTAACCATGAAAAAGTTTTTAAAAATTTAGAAATGGGTCTGGGATTTCTGTGCCCGCGTAAAGAGAGAAAGCTAGTTTGGAAAAAATGCACACACAATCCTGCTGGAAACCAAATCTTTTTCAGCTGGGAAAGAGATGTTGACAGGAAGCCAGGAAGGCTGGTCAACAACCTCAATTGCTTTAAACCTTTAGTTGAGATTATGTTAAGTTGAAGCAGCTGTTAAGCCTCAATAAAAGGGGATGGCAGGGCCAGAGCAGTGGTAGTTCTCCCACTAGAGTTGGACTACCGCCTGGCCCCCCAAATCGCCAAATTAAATTTCTTTAAGTCTCTTCATTTGTGTGCGGCCCTTCTCCAGAAGCTGAACCCTGAATTGGAACTCTTTCTACGCCGGCTGGGAAAGAGACTCCAATATCTGGCGCCTTCAACGCGGGACTTCTGGAGGAGAAGGTATTTTTTGCCTAGAGCGAAGGAGGAAAAATACACCGAGAAAAGGTGTGGAAAATTCACCAGAAAAAGGTGAGGGAAAATTCACCAGAAAAAGGTGAGGGAAGATTCACCAGAAAAAAGGTGAGGGAAATTCATCGCACTCAAAGCCCACGGCCAGCTACAGAGTCGCGAACTGTAAGCAGGGTGGGAACGTCTTTTTTCAGCCAGGCTAATGGGGAAGAATTAGGTTATAAATATTAAGTAAACTTTATTATAGAATTTTGGTTTGTATGCTTAAAGAATGTGGTTTCTTGTTCAAATTAAAATCTTAGTCTGTATTTGGAATTTAAAATCTGTAATAAGAAATGAGACTCCACTGCTGAAATCGCCTCTGGTGCGGAGAAATTCAAAGGTGGCAGGAGAGGGCAGAGCCATCTGCTCTCCGAAAATGAGATTACTTAATGCTTTGTTTAAAAGTTATAAAAGAACCTGCAAACTAGGTGTTATCTTGGCCAAATTGGGTGATAGTTATTACTTCAGAAAGCAAAAGAGAAAGAAAAAAATTTTTGAGATCTGTCTTTATCTATTAAGCATGAAAAAATGTGTGGCCAGATCTGTTGAAACTTCTCCCAAAGTAAGCTTGATGTGGGGGAAGGAAAGAGACACAAGGCAATCCTATAAGGAAGACCACTCTCTCAGTAAGCTAAGGAATGTGGTAACTTGCATTTGAATGGCTACAAACTTCCTCCAAATTCCTGTGGCAAAATTTTTGTGGAAGTTTGCTTACTTATAAAAATAAAAAAGTAAAGTTTAAATTTGCCTCATAAAAAATCTAGAGGACAGAATTGAAGCTCTTAATTATGTCTTGTATTTTTCTTAGAAATGTAAAGTGTCATTAATCTAGGTCATGCAATATATATTTGATTTGCCAGCTTTAAAAGTTCAAAGTGCAAATTAAAATTGGAAAAAATTATATAGTTGTGGTAATTAAAATACCTAAAGCATAACTTGTTTTTGAGAAAATAGAAAGTGTGTTTTCTCTAATAATTAGGAATTAAAATTAAGTTACTTATTATTGGTCTAATTAAAAAAGAGGATTAATTCTGTGATCTCAACCAAATATTTTCTATGCAAAAACTAGTCTAAATTTAATTGATATCTTAAGATAATAATAAAAGGTATTATAATATTTAAATCATATATGGATATAGATATTTGTTTGATGGTTTTTTCCACGTTAAAATTTCAAGGCCTTAACAGAGATGATTCTTGGAAAGCTCCAAGGGCCCGGAGAAATACAAGAAATTTATTCTCTTCTTAAATGATTTAAAACAGATTTAATAAACTTGAAATTGCATGGAAAGCCTTATCAAATAAAAATTAATAAATATAAATATTTTAGAAGGTTTATAGGTATGTATTGTTAATGGCAAAGGAAAGCAGTTAACTTTCCTGGCGCATGGTGAAGAAGACGGTACAGACGCCTGACACCTGAGAATGTCTTTCTTGCCATGTTAGCAGTAATCATCTGTACGGTAATATTACCTGGGACAAATGTGGAAGTGTTTAGGACTTATGTTCCTGACCCTTCATGGGTAAAAGCCCTTATGTGGGCTGATCCCTTGCCAATGTAGTCACCAATAATACTAAACACCTTGGTCATCCAGGAGGAAAATGGGTGGGGCAAGGAAGTATAATTACACAGGTGTTGCCACCCAGCTTCCTTTTTTGTATGACACAAAATCAAACCAATGCTTCTTTGTGTATAAAATTAAAGAGAGGTTTCTGGCTTGCACCAAAGTAGAGGAATATCACTACTTGCTCCTGGGAGAGGTGCAGAGAATGTAAGACCTTGTCTATACAAAAAGAAATTGACAGCCAGTTTAAATTTGAATTGCCATTGGCTTAGAACAAAGAATATCCTTGCATGGTATTCTACAATGTGATTTATAATTTTTGATATTTTACAACAGCATATTGTACAATTATTCCAAACAAAATTAAAAATCTAATTTTTGAATGTTTGGCAACAATTTAAAAGGATATGAAAGGATTTAATCCCTCCCGCTGTGTGGAAAGCCTCACTGGGAAGGTACTTGAGCATTCTATATTGGCCTTTCTTGCCTTATTTGCGAAGAGGGACCCTCTCGTCACAATAATTGCCCACAGCTGTTGCTTGAGTTTTCAGTTCATGCTGAGGTTAAAACCTCATGGTGGCTGGTACTATGGATCCGTCTCTCACACAATGGGGTGAGCTGGATCCTCCCTGGAGAAGAAACCTGGGTTCCCTAAGATCTGTGATCAATGCCGGGGCCCCGCCAGCAGGCGAGGGGATCCCAAGGCAGGTACTGGGCATGGAGGCCATAGGGGCATAGGCTACAAGGAGACAGAACTGAACCTCACATCACCCTGCTTGGCCCTGGAGGATGGCTGGTTAGCCAATGACGGGTAAGATTCCTCACGGGAGGGACAACCTAAGACAGGCACAGCCGCAGAGGGCCATCAGGAGAGGACCTGGGGGCCAACAGAGGTGGGGCACAGATCCTCACCCCCCCAACGCTGCAGAGGCTTGAACACTCGCCCTTTTGAGGGATGTCTCCTGCCCCATGGTTGCTTCACGCTTCCCATACCCAGCTCAGATTGGGACCCAGGCAACAAACAGATTTGGTCCAGCTCAGATTGAGACCCAGCTACAAACAAGAGACTTGGCACGGCTCTTATTGAGACCTAAGCAACAGAAAAGTGGCTGATGGCGACTGTCCTACATCTAAATCCAGCCTAAATCTATGAGTGCTCAGGGCTTTCTTAAGGATGCATATAATCCTTTCCATTAATATTTACAGAGTAAACTAAAAATGTTGTTAAAGTATTAAATTTGACAGTAAAATCGTCAAGTTTTCAAATTAATTTAAATTGGCTAAATGAAATGAGTTAATATTCAAGAAAATTTAATTGTACAACAGGCTGTTCCTAAAGTATTAACCAAAATTTCTATCGGTAGTCCATTTCATGGTAAAATTGTTTAACATACAATAAACCCTAAAGCAGTCATAGTTTTTGTACAAAAAATTAAAAGTTAAAAGTTATCAAAACAGCATTATAAAATTTTTCCAAAAGCCTACTAATAATTAAATAGAAAAAGGGGGATAGTGGAAAATACCATGTTAAAAAAAAAAATGTGTCCTGTAAGTAAATTACATCTAGAAAAATTTTTCTTCTTTTGAAAACCAATTTTTCAAAATCATTTGTAATGATAACAGTAAGACAGCCATGAAAAACACACATAGTACCAAAATAAGTCAAAGAAAAATTGTTTGGGCAAAAAATTAAAAGTATCCCAAGTAAAATTTATAGAAAAGATTCCTTTATTAATTTTGGTCGAGATATGTTTGTATATTTTCAGAAAACAACTCTAAGACCATGTGGATTCCTGCAACAGAGAAGAATTGACAGGAATACTCCAGCCATAAAGACAGGAGGAAAAACAGACCAGAGATGGAAGATGCTGACGACGCCTTGCCATATTAGCAGTCTGCAGATGTGCGTCACTGCAGGTCGTCCAGGACCAAACCAGAGGTCGGACCTGCATTGACACCATTTTTCCACCATCCGGATACCATTGCTGTCATGGACTCAGAACTGTTGGACATTAAAATTTGGACTCAAAAAACTGTGTGACACTGAATCTGGGATTCAAAAACTGTTGGCCCAGAAAGAAATGTACTGCAGACTGATTTCATTTGACTCTCAGCATAGCCATTGTTGCTTATTTCATTTTTTGTTTGTAGTCTACGTATGTAAAATTTTTTAGGGAAAGAAAACGGGGGAGATGCTGGAAACCAAATCTTTTTCAGCTGGGAAAGAGATGTTGACAGGAAGCCAGGAAGGCTGGTCAACAACCTCAATTGCTTTAAACCTTTAGTTGAGATTATGTTAAGTTGAAGCAGCTGTTAAGCCTCAATAAAAGGGGATGGCAGGGCCAGAGCAGTGGTAGTTCTCCCACTAGAGTTGGACTACCGCCTGGCCCCCCAAATCGCCAAATTAAATTTCTTTAAGTCTCTTCATTTGTGTGCGGCCCTTCTCCAGAAGCTGAACCCTGAATTGGAACTCTTTCTACGCCGGCTGGGAAAGAGACTCCAATACAATCTGACTTTGGATTTTATTTTATTTTTTTAATGTATTTTGTTGAATTTTTACAGAGAGGAAGGTAGAGAGAGAATTAGAAACATCGATGAGAGAGAATCATTGATCAGCTACCTCCTGCACCATCCCTACTGGGGATGTGCCGCAACCAAGGTACATGCCCTTGACTGGAATCGAACCTGGGACCTTTCAGTCTGCAGGCCAACACTCTATCCACTGAGCCAAACCGGTCTCAGCTGACTTTGGATTTTAATAAAGTCTTAAGCTGGACTTGACTCTTTATAAGGGCTACAGAAATGAAAAACCCGGAGAAAAAGATGGCAGCTGGAAGGACGGAGTGGAGAGGAAGTGAGTGAGGGTATGAAAGGACAGCGTGTGGATATGCATGGGGTGTGTGAGGGAGGGAGGGAATTCTCCCAGGAGCAGCAGGAGCTGGCAGACAGCCTCTCCTTGACAAGGAGAGACTGCCACCGCTGCGGGCACTCCCCCAACTGCAGGACTCCAGCACCAACCCCACGCCATCTTGAAGGGGAGAACGGCCTTTTTTAGGAACTCATCAACACCACAAACTGTGGTGTTGAATGGAACTGCCACTCAACCCAGCTCCTACTCCAGCCAATATCCTGCTACCCCAGCTGCAAACCCTCGGACCCTGGGACCTCCACCTCCAAAGACACACCTTTCAGCAGCTAAAACAACTCCGAGACCATGTGGATTTCTGCAACAGAGAGGAATTGACAGGACTGCTCCAGCCATAAAGACAAAAGAAACATCTTGAGAGATGGAAGACACTGACAACGCCTTGCCATACCAGCAGACAGCAGTTGTGCGTCACTGAAGGATGCCCAGGACCAAACCAGAGACAGTTGGACCTGCATCATCACCATTTGTCCACCAACCAGATCTGAAATAGCATGGCTGACATGTACACATAAGGAACTGTTTGACATTGAAATTGGGACTCAAAAGGACTGTTGGCCCAGAAAGGAACTCACTACAGACTGATTCATTTGCCTCTCAGCATAACCATTATGGTTTGTCTCATTTTCGGTTCTTTTAAGTGTTTTTCTTGTATCACATGACCTCACACATCTAGGGGAAATAGTGAACAAAATGAACTGATTAATAAAAACAGACCCATAGGACAGGGAAACATTGATCAGACTGTCAAACCTCAGAGGGAAGGTAGGGGAGGGTGGGGGAAAGGGGGAGAGATCAACCAAATGACTTGTGTGCACGCATATGAGCCTCATCAGTGGTCATGGACAACAGGGGGGGTGGGGACATACGTGGGGAGGGGTTTGGGATGAGAATGGGGGGATGAGGACAATTATGTGAGACCTTAATAAAATAAAATTTAAAAAAGAAAGAAATGAAAAATCCAAGATTGTTTTTTCCCTAAGAAAAATGGCAGATTTGAACCAAAAAGAAAAAATTCAGGCTAGGTTCAAGTTGTAACATGATTTGCATTTCCATAATAAAGAGTAGTTTTTAAAATGCTAATGAGGTATGTAAAAAAGTTAACTTTTAGACCTTCAAGAAAATCAGTAAATTGTTTGTTACAGCCAGGACCGGTTTGGCTCAATGGATAGAGCGTCGGCTTGGGAACTGAAGGATCCCGGGTTCGATTCCGGTCAAGGGCATGTACCTTGGTTGCGGGCATATCCCCAGTAGGGGGTGTGCAAGAGGCAGCTGATCAATGACTCTCATTGATGTTTCTAACTATCTCTCTCCCTTCCTCTCTGTATAAAATCAATAAAAAATATATTTTAAAAAAAAATTGTCTGTTACAAAAATTGCCAAAGAAAATGCTTTAAAATAATTAGAATTGGATTTGAATCTCAAAGAAATTGTTGAAAAATGTAAAGATCTAAAGCAGCACAGGAAGGCTCCCTTTGTTAATGGAGAGAGGTGGTCACCCTTCCCCCACCAGACAGGTAAACTGGTTTCCTCCAGGAGCCATCTTTAAGGAATGTGGAGCATTTGAAATCAGTCTTCTCAGGACAAAGAATATGTTCATTTGCATTTAAATGGCTACAAGTTTGCTAGCTGCCCTTCCCTGAGCAGAAAAAGTTATGGTCCTTTTAAAAAGTCAAGCAGGAGAACGAAGATGGCGACATAGGTAAACACACCTAATCTGCTACCGTGCATAACAATTCAAATATACAATTATAAAATAAAACATTTATTGCCCGAAACCCAAGGGAAATCTGGCTGAAAGGAAGCCCTACAACTAGACTGAGAAAGAGGAGAATTCAGGGCACAGCGCTGAAAAACTGAGGTGGAGGGCGCAGACGCGATACGGGCGGGCAGCGATCCCTGCTGGCAGAGGGCGTTGCTTTCTTCAACCAGAAGAGAGACAAGCTCCCGATCTCTCTGAAATCCAGTTTCTGGGAAGAGGCTAGACTGTCTGCCATTGGGTCGGAAAGTGAGGCTGGCTGGCTTGCAGAGTTTCGAGCAAGAATATTTGTTTGCTCTGCTGTGGTGCAAGACGTGGGGAGACGCTGAGACACGGATCGGAGAGGCAGGATCGGAGAGGCGGTTGACGATGCCCTGAGACTCCTCCTTAAGACTCTGCCCCTCACAACACACCCAAGCTCCAAGCAGCGGCTTTTGCATATGAATGGCCCTCTCAGTTGCAGTTTAACCTAGCAAAGGAGGAGAGGACTGTGGTTCATGCTGTAGCTCCTGCAGAGTGCAGTTGCTGAACCGCAACCATTGGAGATCCAGAAGCCAGTGTTCCTAGTGCTCAGTTTTAACCCCTCACACCCGTGAGTGACACATTCGAGAGGTGGCCTCAGCACCAAAGCCTATAGGAAGCTCAGCTTTTCCAATCACCTGAGGTGGTCGCTTTTGCTATATCCCTTTGTGGGCTGAGTGCAAAGTCTTGGTGTAATTAAGCCTATAGGTCACCGACAACACAAAGCCACTCCATCAAAACAGAGAAGCAGCCAAAATAAGACAGAAGCATGACACGAATGGGAGAGATGGAGGAGAGTAAACTACTGGATGACACACAGTTCAAAATCACATTTATAAGGTTACTCAATAATCTTCTAAAAACCTTTTAGAAACTTGATGAGACCTCCAAGAAGCTTAGTGAGACCTTCAAAGACCTTAATGAGAATACCAAAAATATGAGCCAAGACCGGTTTGGCTCAATGGATAGAGCGTCGGCTTAGGGACTGAAAGGTCCCGGGTTCAATCCCAGTCAAGGGCAGTTGAGGGCATATCCCCAGTGGGGGGTGTGCAGGAGGCAGCTGATCATTGACTCTATCTTATCGATGTTTCTAACGCTCTCCCTCTCTGTACAAAATCAATAAAATATATTTAAAAATAAATAAATAAAAATATGGAAATGGACCAGCCAGAAATTAAACATACCACAGTCTGAAATAAAGAATATATAGAAACTCAACTATAGATCAACATGCCCCAAGAATCAAACCAAAGATCTGGAATATAAGAAAGCAAAAATCACCCAACCAGAGAGGCAAAAAGAAAGAAGAATCCAAAAGTGTGAGGATAGTGTAAGGAGCCTCCGGGATGGCTTAAAGCATACCAACATCCGGATTTTTGGGGTCCCAAAGAAGAGAGCGAGCAGGATACTGAAGGCCTTCTGGAAGAAATAATGACAGAAAACTTTCCCTACCTGGTGAAAGAAATAGACCTATAAGTTTAGGAAGCGCACAGAACTCCAAACAAGAGGAATCCAAAGAGGACCACACCAAGACACATCATAATTACAGTTTGGCTCAGTGGATAGAGTGTTGGCCTGCAGACTGAAAGGTCCCAGGTTCAATTCTGATCAAGGGCATGTACCTTGATTGCCGGCACATCCCCAGTACAGAGTGTGCAAGAGTCAGCTGATTGATGTTTCTCTGTCATCAATGTTTCTAACTCTCTATCCTGCTCTCTTCCTCTCTGTAAAAAATCAATAAAATATATATTTAAAAAAATAAAAATAAAGTAAAATGCCAAGGGCAAAAGACAAAGAGAAAATCTTACAAGCAGCAAGAGAAAAACAGCTAGTTAACTACAAAGGAATACCCATACGACTGTCAGTTGATTTCTCAACAGAAACTATGCAGGCCAGAAGGGAATGGCAAAAAATATTCAAAATGATGAACAATAAGAACCTACAACCAAGATTACCCAGCAAAGCTATCATTCAGAATTGAAGGTCAGATAAAGAGCTTCACAGACAATAAAAAGTTAAAGGAGTTCATCACCACCAAACCAGGATTACATGAAATTTTAAAGGGTACTCTTTAAGAAGAGGAAGAAGAAAAGGTAAAGGTAAAAAAGTATGAACAACAAAAAGACATCAAATACATTCCTACCAACAAGTGAATCTAAAAATCAAGTGAATAAAAAATCTGAAGAACAAAATGGACTGGTGAATACAATAGAATCAGGGACATAGAAAGGGATTGGACTAACAATTTTCAGGGGTAAAGGGGTCTGAGAGGTGTGGAAAGAGATTGGACAAAAATCTTCCACCTATGGATGAAGACAGTGGCGGGGGTAAGGGCATGGGGTGGGGTTTGGAATCAGGTGGAGGGGAGCTATTGGGGGGTGGGAGAAGAGGAACACCTGTAATAATCTGAACAATAAAGACTTATTATGTTTTTAAAAATAAAAAATAAAATGATAGATGGGGAAAAAAAAAAAAGTCAAGCAGCTAGGCTGGGCCTGCTAATCTAATAAAGAGAATTGATTCTGTGATATCAACCAAATTTTTAATATAAAGACCAGATTAAATATAATAGATATCTTAAGATAATTATAAAAAGATATTATAATCTTTAAATCATATATAGATATATATTTTATGGGGTTTTTTCCAAGTTAAAATTTCAAGGCTTTAACCAAGAGATGATTCTTGGAAAATTCCAAGGGCCTGGAGTAATTCAAGGGATTCGTACTCTCTTAAAGGAAATATTTTTGAAATTAAACCAATTTAATATACTTGAAATTGCATGGAAAGTTTTATCAAATTATCAAATAAAAAATAAATATATTTTACTTATAAATGGTTTTTTTTAACATATTTTATTGATTTTTTACAGAGAGGAAGAGAGAGGGATAGAGAGTTAGAAACATCCATGAGAGAGAATCATCGATCAGCTGCCTCTTGCACCCCCCCTATGGGGGATGTGCCGGCAACCAAGGTACATGCCCCTGACCGGAATAAAACCTGGGACCTTTCAGTCCGCAGACCGACGCTCTATCTACTGAGCCAAACCGGTTTCGGCTTACTTATAAATGTTATTAAGGTTTTGGCCTCTAAGGAGGGCAAAATATTTCTTAAAATCCAACAGCAAAATTTTAAGACGAAATTTAAAATAAAAGACCATAGCCTGCCGGAGGTGGGGCAACATTTGCAGCTTATGAATCAGACATAAACATTTACTAAATTTGCTTTGCTTTGCCTTTTCAATAAAAAATACTTAAATTAAATATATTAGCTTTTTAAAACATAATCAAGGTCTCATATAAATTAAGTTAAATGAAAAGCCAATATTTTTATAAACAAATAAATTCTAATAAAGCCACCAGAAACAGCTAGTGAGATTTCTGTTTGTCTGCAATATAATTTTGACTATCTTTTAGATATTTTGGTTTGCTCTTCCCTTGTTTGCTGTGAGAATAAAAAACAAAAAACATCGTTTCTATCAAAGAACAGTTTAGAAAGCCACCATGATGGCCACATGGCTTGCCACTCCCATGAGGGCCGCCATCTTGAAACAGCAAAGGCTTCCTTTGAATAAGCAGATGTCTTTGTAAGCAATTTAATTAAGTCTTTTTTTTAAAAAAAAATATATTTTTATTGATTTTGTACAGAGAGGAAGGGAGAGAGATAGAGAGTTAGAAACATCGATAAGAGAGTCATCGATCAGCTGCCTCTTGCACACCCCCTACTGGGGATATGCCTGCAACCAAGGTACATGCCCTTGACCAGAATGGAACCCGGGTCCCTTCAGTCCCCAAGCTGACGGTCTATCCATTGAGTCAAACCGGTCTCTTCTAAGAAAGTTACTGAGACCTCCCATGATCTCTCTGTATATGCAAATTAACCAAAGGGGATTCTTTAAAATATAATTATAAATTTAATAAAAAGGAGAAATTTAAAAATTTTGAATTATCTTCCACTAATATTTACAGTGTAAACTAAAGATTGTTAAAGTATTAAATCTGACAGTAAAATAGTAGTCAATTTTATTGTAATGAGATTTTTTTTGTGATATGGCTATTCGGATGCCTGGCCCAGTGTTCAAGCAGCAGCCCCGTAGGTTGGTTGGTGTAAAGAAAAACAAAGATTTTAAAATAAAACTCTCTGTAGCCTGAAAATTATTTTGGAAGGAAAAAGAGAGGTTTCCTTCAAACATCTTAAGAATTGTAATTAAAAGTAAAGTCAAGCCGAAGCTGGTTTGGCCCCGTGGTAGAGCGTTGGTCTGCGGACTGAAAGGTCCCAGGTTCGATTCCAGTCAAGGGCAATGTACATTGGTTGCAGGCACATCCCCAGTGGGGGGTGTGCAGGAGGCAGCTGGGTGATGTTTCTCTCTCATCAACGTTTCTAGCTCTCTATCTCCCTTTAATCTAGGACAAGTGAAGTTAAAAAATAAGCTTTATTTCAGATTAATTTAAATTGGATAATTGAAATAAATGAATATTCATGAAAACTTAATTGCACTGGACAAAAAAACGGTTCCTGAAGTATTTACTAAAATTTTTATTGATGTTTTATCTCATGGTAAAATTGCCAGACATGCTATGAATTCAAAGTAGTAATATTTCTGTACAAAAAATTAAAATTAAAAGTTATCAAGGTTGCATTGCAAGATTTCCAAAAGCCTCCAATAATAAATAAAAAGAGGGGGCATAGCCAAAACTGGTTTGGCTCAGTGGAGAGAGCTTCAGCCTGTGGACTGAAGGTCCCAGGTTCAATTCCAGTCAAGGGCATGTACCTTTGTTGCGGGCACATCACCAGTAGGGGGTGTGCACGAGGCAGCTGATCGGTTTCTCTCTCATCGATGTTTCTAACTCTATCCCTCTCCCTTCCTGTCAATAAAAAAATCATATATATATATATATATATATATATATATATATATATATATATATATATATATTAAAAGGGGGCAAAATAGAATTATATCCTGTAAGAGAAATACTTTGTGAGTAAATTGCATCAAGAAAATTTTTACTTTGGAAAATTAATTTTCATTTGTAATGCTGATAGCAAGACATCCATGGAGAAATCACATGGTGTCAAAATAAGCCAAAGGAAAATTGTTTGGGCAGAAAATGAAAAGGGATCCCAAGTCTAATTTATAGAAAAAGATTCCTTTATTAACCTTTGGTGAAGAATATATTTGTGTATTTCCAGAAAAACCTCTCCAGGCCTGTGCGGCAGCGGATCCAGAGAGAGGCTAGCCAGACTGCTCCAGCCATGAGGATAGAAGGGGAGACAGCACAGAATGGAAGACAGTGAGGACACCTTGCCATGCTAGCAGTCAGCAGGTATGCGTCACTGCAGGTTGCTCAGGACCAAGCCATAGAAGGTCAAACCAAGGTGCATTGCCACCATTTGTCCACCATCCAGAACTGAAATATTGCTGACATGTACACATAAGGAACTGTTGGACATTGAAATTGGGACTCAAAACTGTTGGACATTGAATTGGGACTCAAGAAACTGCTGGCCCGGAAAGAAACTCACTACAGACTAATTCATTTGCCTCTCAGCATAACCACAATTGCTTGTCTCTTTGTTCTCATGTGTTGATTTCTAGTCTGCAGATGCAAGATGTTTTAAGGAAAAGAAACAGGAGAGATGTTGGAGGCCACCCATTGGCTTCTCTAGCAGAAAGAAGTGGACCAAGAACCCAGAAAGCTGGTCAACCTTGAGGCTCTGGCAAGGGTTAGAGCCAAGCACCCACTGTGTGGTGGAGACAAAGGGAGCTGGAGCAACTTCCACCTTTTAGTCTCATGTAAGTCCTCGCTGATGGGCTATCACCAGCTCTTACTGGAATTGCCTTCCTAAGGGCTATGGATGTACCCAGACCTCAGTAAAAAGGACAGCAAGGCCAGAGCAAAGCAGAGTCCTCTCTTAGGCTTCCACCTGGCCCCCAATTCTCAAATTATTTTCTTGTCGAGTCTCTTTCATTTGTGTGCGCCTCCTCTAAAACCCAAACCCTGAACCTGAACCCTGAGCCATGCAGGATGCGGGGGTACACTCGCAACTGGAGCCCAATGTGAGGGGGTCATATTCGCACAAATATAAGCAGCTGGCTCATGGTAGGGAGAGAGCAGATGTTTGTGGGTGACCTGTTCTCCCACGCCGCCGGCATTACGGAATAAACACTCATATAGGATTCAACTCTATCTCTGCTTAATTGGCTCCAGTAGGGACGGGCACGAGGACCGATGGATTATCTGGTCTCTGGCAGGAGGTGTTTGGACCTCACCCTATTCCACGGGACTCTGGCTGCTGGTCTCTGTTGGTCACATCAAAAAGTGAACCGATCCCTTGCCTTCCCAGCGACACTGACCTTTAGGCCACTTCACAACCCACATTCCCTTTCGGCTTAGACTACATTCCACCTGCTAAAACCATTCTCTTTTCCCTCTGGATTTTCCCAGGATCCAGACCTGCCCAGAGAGTTCCCCACCGAAAAAAGCCCACCTAAAGTTCTTTAAAACCTCTGACCTCCACCCCGGGGACTGGCACCCTTTGGGGCTCAGCCCTGGATTTCCGATGACATAATAAATTCATACTTCTTTACCCCTTTCAGCCTCATACTTTCCTCCTTCGGTGTTGTAGAAAAGGGTGTATTTAAAATGTTCCTTAAGAGGCTGAAACTGGTTTGGCTCAGTGGATAGAGCGTCAGCCTGCGGACTGAGGAGTCCCGGGTTCTATTCCGGTCAAGGGCATGTACATTGGTTGCGGGCACATCCCCAGTAGGGGGTTTGCAGGAGGCAGCTGGTTGATGTTTCTCTCTCATCGAGGTTTCTAACTCTATTCCTCTCCCTTCCTCTCTGTAAAAAATCAATAAAATATATATTTTTTAAATTAAAAAAAATGTTCCTTAAGAGGAAACTAATCCGTTTTCTCCCAATCTCTAAGAGGCACTTCCCTGGCCCACAGATCATGCTGTGCACCCTCCTGCATAGAGTTCCTCTCCTGCTTAAAATTCTCCCTCCCAGGCCACTGTAGAGAATGGAGGCCCTGCAGGGACTGAAGGGCTGTGGACCCTCTCGCACCTCCTCCTTCCCAGTGCTTCAGCCCTGCGTGGCTGCCCCTCCTCCTCAGCCACATCGAGAAGCCCGTCAGCCAGGACAGCGGACCAGGGAAAGGGAGACAGCTAACAGTAAACTAACAGCTTACAGCCACCTACCAAGTTGCAAAATCCTATCTTCCCTGACCAAGGACACTTTAAGAGTAAATGATTTACACTCCTCCTTCCCAGTGAGAGGGTAAATGCCTAAATCACCCCACTCAGGGAGACAGCAGAAGTCCAGTGAGAGCCCTTTGTGCCAGCCACACCCAAGGGCGGACCAAGTTAGGTTCTCCCATCATAGACACAGCTGACCAAGGTGCATGCCCTTGACCAGAATTGAACCTGGGACCTTTCAGTCTGCAGACAGACGCTCTATCCACTGAGCCAAACCGATTAGTGCTTATTTCTTCTTGTCTGATCCCTATGGCTAGCTCTTTTAGTACTATGTCAAACAGTCACGGTGACAGTGGGCATCCATTATTCCTGTTCTTAGGGGAAATGACTGTAGGTTTTGCCCATTGTGTATGATGTTCTCTGTATGTTTGTCACATATGGCTTTTATTATGTTGAGATATATTGCCAATTTGCTGAGAGTTTTTATCAAAAGAAGTGTTGGATTTTATCGAATGTTTTTGTGCATAAATTGATTTGATCATGTGATTTTTGTCTTCAAATCTATTGATGTGCTATATCACATTTATTGATTTATTGATTTGTGATACCAGCCTTGCTTTCAGGAATAAATCCCACTTGGTTGTGGAGTATGATCTTTTTATGTATTGCTGAATCTGATTTGCTGAAATTTTGTTGAGGATTATAGCATCTATGACCATCAGGGATATTGGTCTGTAAATCTCTTTTTTTGTGGGAGATTAGGATAATGCTGACCTCAATAACAGAACTTGTAAGTATTCCTTCCTCTTAAATTTGTTGGAATAGTTTGAGGAGGATAGGTGTTAATTCTCCTTTGAATGTTTGTAAACTCCCCTGTGAAGCTGCCCAGGCCCAGACTTTTGTTTGCTGACAGTTTTTTGGTGGGTTTTTGTTTTTTTGTGGGTTTTTTTTTTTTTTTTTGTGTGTGTGTGTGTGTGTGTGTGTGTGTGTGTGTGTGTGTGTTTTGTTACTGCTCCAATTTTATATGTAGTTATTGGCCTATTCAGATTTTGGGATTCTTGTTCATTGAGTTTTGTGTTGTTTTTTTTAATATATTTTATTGATTTTTCACAGAGAGGAAGAGAAAGGGATAGAGAGTTAAAAACATCAATGAGAGAGAATCATCGATCAGCTGCCTCTTGCACACCTCCTACTGGGGATGTGCCCGCAACCAAGGTACATGCCCTTGACCGTAATCGAACCCGGGACCTTTCAGTCTGCAGGCCAACGCTCTATCCACTGAGCCAAACTGGTCCCAGCTGTTCATTGAGTTTTAGAAGCTTGTATTTTCTAAGAATATGTCCATTTCATCAAAGTAATCCAGATGATTGGAATATAGTTGTTCATAGTATTTTCTTACAGTCCTTTGTATTTCTGTGGTGTCAGCATTTCCTTCACCCCTTTCATTTCTGATTTTGTTTATTTGGGTCCTCTCTCTTTGTTTCTTGGTGAGTCTGGATAGAGGCTCATCAATTTTGTTTATCCTTTCAAAGAGCCAGCTCTTGGTTTTATTAATCTTTTGTGTTTTGTTTTGTCTCAGTGTCATTTCATGCTTGTGATCTGAGATGATGCTTGATATGATTTCAATCTTCTTAAATTTGTAGAGACTTAGCCTGTGTCTTAACATGTGGTCTCTCTTTGGATGTCCAATGTTCACTTGAGGAGAATGTATATTCCGTAGCTTTGAGGTGAAATGTTCTGAAAATGCCAATTAGTTCCATCTAACCTAGTGAGTTATTTAGGATTGATGTTTCCTTGTCGATTTTTGTCTAGAACATTTATCCAGTGATATCAATGGAGTATTATAGTTTCCTATTATAGATAACTTTCTATCTCTCTCTTGCAGCCTTCAAGATCCTTTCTTTTTCTTTATCTTTTACCATTTTAATTATAATGTGTGTTGGTGGGAGTCTTTTTGGGTTCATCTTGATTGGGACTCTGTGCTTCCTAGACTTGAGTTACTTCCCACTACTGCCCAAGGGAAGGTTTCTGGCATTATTTCTTCAAACAGGTTTTTCATTCCTTGCTCATCTTCTCCTTCTGACACCCCATTATGTGAATGTTGCTTTGTTTCATGTTGTCCGAAAGCTCCTCTACACTCTCCTCCTGTTTTTTCCTTATTTTTTCCAATTATTGCTCTGATTGGGTGTTTATTTCTTTCTTGTCTTCTAATTCACTGATTCAGCCCTCAGCTTCTTCTAGTCTACTGTTGAAACCTTCCAGGGTGTTCTTTATTGAAGCTATGTCAATCTTCATTTCCTCTGGATTCTTATTCATGTTGGTGTGTTTCTCATTCAGTTCCTTATAATTCTCATTGAATTGCTTGTTTTTCTCAGTCAGATGTTTGGAGCATCCTTATAACCATTACTTTGAATTCTTTATTTTCCCCCCATACATAGTTATTACAATTTTATATTATTTACCGTATTTATTTTTTTTAATAAATCTTTATTGTTCATATTATTACAAGTGTTCCTCTTTCCCCCCCCCCTTCATTGTTCCCCTCCACCTGGTTCCCACCCCAACCTTTGTCCTTTCCCCACCCCCCATTGTCCTCATCCATAGGTGCACAGTTTATGTTCAGTCTCTTCCCACACCCCCATTTCCCCTTTTCCCCAAGAATCATCAGTTCACTCCACTTCCATACCTTTATTCTATTATATTCAACAGTTAATATTGTTCATCAGATTTTTTTTTAATTCCCTTGGTTTTTAGATTCACTCATTGATAGTTATGTATTTGTTGTTCATAGTTTTTATCTTTATTTACTATCTCTTCCTAAAGAACCCCCTTCAGCAATTCATATAATTCTGGTTTGGTGCTGATGAACTCCTTTAGCTTTTTTTTATTAGTGAAGCTCTTTATCTGGCCTTCAATTCTGAGTGATAGCTTTGCTGGACAGAGTATTATTGGCTGTAAGTTCTTAGTATTCATCACCTTGAATATTTCTTGCCATTCCTGTCTGGCCTGCATGGTTTCTGGTGAGAAGTCAGCTGACAGTTGTATGGGTGCTCCTTTATACACAACTACCTGCTTTGCTCTTGCTGCTTCTAATATTCTTTCTTTGTCTTTTGCTCTTGGAATTTTAATTATGATTTGTCTTGTTGTGATCCTCTTTGGATTCCTTTTGTTTGGAGTTCTGTGTGCTTCCTAGACTTGTAAGTCTAATTCTTTCACCAGGTGGGGGAAGTTTTCTGTCACTATTTCTTTCAGTACATTTTCGATATCTTGCTCTATCTTCTGGGACCCCCATAATTCTGATGTTGGTTCGCTTGAAGTTGTCCCAGAGGTTTCTTACATTATCTTCAACTTTCTGGATTCTCTTGTCTTCTTGCTTCTGCAGAGGAGTGTCCTCTGGCTCTTTATGTTCCAAATCTTTGATTTGATTCTTGCGATCTTCCATTCTGTTTTTAGGAATCTGTATAATATTTTTTATTTCAGACAGTGTATTCTTTATTTCTTGTTGATCCCTTATTATTTCTTATTGATCCCTTATTATTTCTTGTTGATTCCTTATTAATTCTAGTTGATCCCTTTTCATATCCTCATAGGTCTTATCGACCTTTTCTAGGAAATTCTTGAAAAACCTTATAAGCATAGATTTGAACCCTATATCCAGTCGCTTTTTGTCCTCCATTTCTTTCGTTTGTGATCTGTTTCCTTGTCTTGGCATTTTCGCAGCTTCCCTGAGTTGGTAGCCTTAAAAGTCTCTGTGTTCTGCTTGGATGTAATTTCAGGGTGGAGCCTACAGCCTTGGCTTCCCTCAGCCCCGCCCTATGCGGCTCCTGAGTCTCGGTGTTTCTCAGGGTCCTTCAGTACTTGCTGCAAGCACCTCTGAGAGAAAGGTGCCCTCGATTTTTGCCTGCTACCAATCAGTCTAGTCTCTCCCCCAATGAGCCCGGAACTAGGGTTCAGTTCAGTTGGAAGTGGAGTTGGAGGTGGCGTTCAGAGCAGTCTGGAGCCCCTGTCTCCTTCCTGCCAGGGCAATCTCGCGGCACAGCCAACCGTCCGTTCTCTGTGCGCAGTGTGCGTGGCTCCGGGGGCTCTGCCTTTCGCTGCTCCCCCGGGGTTCCGCCTTACAGCCCAGTCTCCCACTGTTTGAGCCTGGGTCCCCGGGGTCTGGCCTAGAACTGGGGTTCAGAGCAGTCGGAACTGGGGCTCAGCATAGTCCAGAGCTTTTATCTCCTTCCCACTAGGGAACGCCAGCCGGGCACTCAGCCACCCCTCCTCTCCGGCTCCTTCCTCTCCGCTCGCCACGTGTCTCCGTACCTTAGGCTTTTACAGCTCCTCTGATTTTCCTTCTGGTTTTCTCTTTCCTTCTTGTTGTAGAATTTCCAGTCAGTCGACTTTCCTGTAGTTCTGGGTAATGTCCATTTTATATTTTAGTTGTATTTTATTGAAATTGTGTGTGACTGCGGTTAGGTGTTTACCTGTGCAGCCATCTTGGATCCTCCACTTTGAATTCTTTTTCTGACAAATTGTTTACCTCCATTTCATTTAGTTCATTTTCTTGTGATTGCTCCTTTCCTTCTCTTGGAGATTGCTTGTCTCCCATTTTTACTGTCCCTCTGTATTTTTTTCTGTGTATTAGATCAAAGTGCTATGCCACTCAGATTTGGGGATGGGGGTGTCTTATGTAGGCAGGGTTTTGTGGGACTCATTGGTACAGTCTCTCACATCTCCTGAGCTGGGTGTTCTAGGAAAGTCCCCTACTTGAGTTATTTGGGTTATCTTGTTGTAGTTGGGTCTTGAATGTTATTCTTTCATTCGTGGATGGAGTCTGCTCTCAGGTCATCTCACTATGTGGCTCACCCCTAACCTTGTCATGTGGCTATTGTGGAAGTGCTGACTGAAAGGAACAAAATACAAAACCCGACACAGAAGAAACAAAACAAGAATGTACACAAGACCCCTACAGCTAGCAAACATGCCCGCCAGGAAGGAGAGAATTAGGAAAGCGAAAAGAGAGCACAAATGATAGGAAAGAAGAAAGACAAAACATGGGGAGAAAACACAACATAAACAAACAAAAACCACACAAACAAAAAAATAAAAAAGGGGAGAGGAGTAAAAGGAATATGTAGAGGCAGAGCTCTGAGACCCACCCCTCCCAAATGGACACCTGGGCCCATGCTCCACCTGATATTTCATGATAACAGGATGTCTAATAAGAGAGGGCCTTGTGCTCTGTGGCTTGAACAGCTTGGCCTTACGTGTTTGTCCTCACCCTCCTCCTATGTTTGACTGTATGTACGTACACGTACGCGCGCGCGCACACACACACACACACAGCTTGTGTTCCTTGGCAGTGCCTCCTGCCATCACAGGGTGCTTTCTGGTGCACATGCAGAGGGCAGTGTCAGGACTTCCTCCGGACTGTCATCCTCCCCAGGCTGAGGTGCTGGGACATGCAGGTCTTCACTCAGCCACATGGAGAGTCACTGGGCTTGAGAAACCACAGGACACTGGCTGGGTATTATGTAGAACTGCCATTTCTGGCAGCCTCTCCCCCTCTGGGATTTCTGTGCTTCATTCACTGGGTCCTGCATAGTCACTTCCTGCCCAGGTCTTCCTGTCCCTGCACGCCTCGGATAGACCCAGCAGCTGCAGTGCTGTCCTCAGGAGGCTCTCGCTCTGGCCCACCTTGCTCTTTGGGTCCCCATCTTGCATTGAAAGCCAAATGAGCCGAAACCGGTTTGGCTCAGTGGATAGAGCATCGGCCTGCAGACTGACAGGTCCCAGGTTCAATTCCGGTCAAGGGCATGTACATTGGTTGCGGGCACATCCCCAGTAGGGGGTGTGCAAGAGGCAGCTGATCGGTGATTCTCTCTCATCGATGTTTCTAACTCTCTATCCCTCTCTTCCTCTCTGTAAAAAATCAATAAAATATATTTTTTAAAATCCAAATGAGTGGTCCGCAGGCAGAGCATGCAGGAACAAGGAGTGGACAGCTGGGGCCACAGGGCAGACGATTGGGACACGGAACCATCCACTCCTTTCCTGTGGGAACTGCGTGATGGCCTCAGTGGGCGCCCTGGGCCTGGAGGCAGCAGCAATGGCATGGCAGTCTGAGGCGCGGCTAAGGCCCCGCCCTGCCACCACCACGCCCACAGCCCACCACGCCCACAGCCCCGCCCACGCCCCGCCCCCAGCCAACCCTGCTCAGCCCCCGCCCCCCCACCCCCAGCACACCCCGCCCACAGTACCCGCCCCACCCACCCACCCCACAGCCCCCACCCACAACCCCGCCCCCCAGCCCACCCTGCTCAGCCCCCGCCTCCCCACCCCCAGCACACCCCGCCCACAGTACCCGCCCCACCCACCCAGTCCACAGCCCCCGCCCACAACCCCGCCCCCCAGCCCACCCTGCTCAGCCCCCGCCCCCAGCCAGCCCTGCCCGTGCGCCGCCCACCAGCACACCCCGCCCACAGGCACCGCTCTGCCCCTGCCCTGCCCCCAGCCACCCCTGCTCCACCACCACCTCGTCCATCCCCACCACGCCCTTCCCCCCCCTCCTGCCACGTCCAGCCCTGCCACGCCACACTGATAAAATCCAAATGAGTGGTCCGCAGGCAGAGCATGCAGGAACAAGGAGTGGACAGCTGGGGCCACAGGGCAGACGATTGGGACACGGAACCATCCACTCCTGCTGGACGTGGCAGGAGCGGGGGGAAGGGCGTGGTGGGGATGGACGAGGTGGTGGTGGAGCAGGGGTGGCTGGGGGCAGGGCAGGGGCAGAGCGGTGCCTGTGGGCGGGGTTATCAGTGCTGGCACCAGGCCCGGCCTCTGGTTGAGGTCTCAGGGCCAGCACATCCGGGCTCTTTAAGAACTTTTAAAGGGGCCGGAAACACCCCATATTTGGGAGACAAAGAAGGTAGAATCATATAAATAGGGAAAGTTCCTCCATGTTGGGGCCCAGAATTTGAGAGACGTTTTCCTCCGGACCCGCACATAATAAATGTAATTCCATCTAAGTGCTGCTTGGTTCTTCTCCGGTGTTCTGTGGGAGCAAGAAGCGGTTTTCAGAGAAGCTGCTGCAAAGGACCTTCGAGACTCCTCACAGGGCCTCGCTTCATGTTGCCTTCTTTTCTGCCCTTTCTGGTCCTGAGGAAGAAAGCCCCCCACAATGCTGGTTTCTCCTGCTCCCTCCCTGCGTCTTCCATGCTCATGAGCTGAGCCTTCTCCAGATCCGCGAGGCTGCTGATGGCAATATACACCTGGGGCCCCGCCATTGGCTAGGTGAGTGTTTTTAGGACAAGAAAAAGCACCTGAAGGGAAAATGAAGGTAGGCAAACCAGCCATGGGGGGACACGTGGATTCTGAGTATCAGCTCCTGTGACAACCACTTCTTCAGAGACAGTGGTGAGTGGGGTGGCGCCAAACAGATAGTTTTGCAGACAAAGCACATCAGACCATGGCCACCTGGAGGCTCCTGCTTTGGCCCATGGTACTGAGTTTGGGCCCAGTTCGCTGCTGGCTTACTCCCTGCACGCGAAGAGGGCGGACAGCTAATAAGCGTCTGGCTTTCTTGTTCAGGAGAAAAACAGAACCATCCTATTGCGCAGGCAGAGATCTCTGGGAGGTGTGTGAAGCCAGAGACCATTACTACAGACTCAAAACCCAGACCCTCGTAGGGAGGGGCTGAATAAAGATTGTCTGCACCACCCCAGACTACGCCCCATCCAAGCAGAGCACAGAGGCCCTTCCAGTGGCTAGCTTCCTTGTTCGCTGCCAATAGGACTCTCCTAGGGAGGGACAGACAGGAATCCAAAGCTTGTCTGTGCCTATACCAAAAAGGTGTGTGTCTGCAGCCGATTGGGCCGGATTCAACAAAGCTTGTCTGTGCCACACCGAGACTCCGCCCATCCAAGCAGAATACAGAAACCCTCCTAGCTGAGACACTTCTGATCCTCAGAGCCAATCGGTTTGGAGATCAACGCTTCCCAGTGATACCAACAACAAGCAAGGCTTAACAACAAGACTGCACACACAGCCCACAAAGGGCTACACCAAGACTGATCACCTCAGGTAACTGGGAGGCTGACTCACTGAACCATATAAGACACCTTAGCACACAAAGCCACCCTACCAACTCAGGGAAGCTGTGAAAATGCCGAGACAAAGAAATAGATCACAAACAAAAGAAATGGAGGAAAAAAAGAGACTGGATATAGAGTTCAAAACCACACTTATAAGGTTTTTCAAGAATTTCTTAGAAAAGGTCAATAAGACCTATGAGGAAATGAAAAGGGATCAACAAGAAATAATAAGGGATCAACAAGAAATAAAAAATACATTGTCTGAAATAAAAAATATACAGAGTCCTAGAAACAGAATGGAAGATTGCAAGAATCAAGTCAAAGATTTGGAACATAAAGAGCCAGAGGACACTACTCCGCAGACGCAAGAAGGCCAGAGAATCCAGAAAGTTGAAGATAATGTAAGAAACCTCTGGGACAACTTCAAGCGAACCAACATCAGAATTATGGGGGTCCCAGATGAGAGAGAGCAAGATATCGAAAACATACTGAAAGAAATAGTGACAGAAAACTTCCCCCACCTGGTGAAAGAATTAGACTTACAAGTCCAGGAAGCGCACAGAACTCCAAACAAAAGGAATCCAAAGAGGATCACACCAAGACAAATCATAATTAAAATTCCAAGAGCAAAAGACAAAGAGAGAATATTAAAAGCAGCAAGAGCAAAGCAGGTAGTTGCCTATAAAGGAGCATCCATACAACTGTCAGCTGATTTCTCAAAAGAAACCATGCAGGCCAGATGGGAATGGCAAGAAATATTCAAGGTGATGAATAGCAAGAACCTACAGCCAAAAATACTCTGCCCAGCAAAGCTATCACTCAGAATCGAAGGCCAGATAAAGAGCTTCACTAATAAAAAAAAAAAAAAGCTAAAGGAGTTCATCACCACCAAACCAAAATTATATGAATTGCTGAAGGGGATTCTTTCGGAAGAAAAAGTAAATAAAGATAAAAACTATGAACAACAAATACGTAACTATCAACGAGTGAATCTAAAAACCAAGGGAATTAAAAAATCTGATGAACAATATATATTTTTTTTAATATATTTTATTGATTTTGTACAGAGAGGAAGGGAGAGAGATAGTTAGAAACATCGATGAGAGAGTGTCATCAATCAGTTGTCTCTTGCACACCCCCTACTGGGGATATGCCCGCAACCAAGGTACATGCCCTTGACCAGAATCAAACCCGGGTCCCTTCAGTCCCCAAGCCGACGCTTTATCCATTGAGCTAAACCGGTCTCGGCCTGATGAACAATATTAACTGATGAATATAATAGAATCAGAGAGGTATGGAAGGGGAGTGAACTGACGATTCTTGGGGAAAGGGGGAGAGGCGAGTGTGGGCAGAGACTGAACATAAACTATGCACCTATGGATAAGGACAATGGGGAGTGGGGAAAGGGCAGAGGGTGGGGTGGAATCTGGTGGAGGGGAGCAATGGGGGGAGGAATGAGAAACATTTGTAATAATATGAATAAAGATTTATTTTAAAAATATACATTTTATCTGTTATTTTCAGTTGTTTATATGGAAGAAGCAGCCTGAAACCAAGCTGACATATCACTGGACATGGAATCCCCACTAAGTCGTCACTGTATTTACCCGGCAGCAGGGCAGGTGCTGGAACACCAAGCCACCTCCATCAGGCTCCTCAGTGTCTTCTGGGTCCATGCGGCCTGTGAATTTAGCAGCCCACAACAAGATACACACAGAAGCTGGAAGGGACATGAGCTATAAACCTCTATCTTAGTAACCCCTCGCTGATAAAGCTGAGGAAAAGGTGACCACTTAAATTATGTCTTCATGTTGGCTGAAAACAGTTATCAGCAGTTCATAGACCAGATTTGAATAGCATGGTGTCTAACGTAGGATGGTTTTTACCGCTTTAAGCAGGGTCTCATAAAAACTGAAAAATGTTATACTTTCCCCAGAAATGCATGCATTTACAAAGAAACATCAAAATTAATATAAAATGTCGGTGTCTGCCTGGATCCTCTGAAATCTTGTAAATCTGGGTTGCTGTGTTTTAATCCTACCAAGTGACAGACAGGAAAAGGTATTTTGAGCAATCAGTTTACTAACCCATAATGCCACTCCACTTATCTGAAAGTATAAACTAGAGTAAACAAAACCTGGACCTCATTATAGACTATTAAAGAAATAAGCCGAAATATGTCATTTATTAGTCACTCATTTACATAACCAAACCCAAGTGCCTGCAGTGCATCAGATCACTGCTCCAGGAGCCGACATTTGCCATGTTTTTCCAATCCATGCCCATCACCACTCCCAGAGCCTATGTAAAAAGTTTCACACTTAAATTTATTTTTACAACTTTATTGATATATCATTGGAATATAACATTGTGTATGTTTCAAGTGTACTTTGTGTTAATTTGAAGCCCTTCTATATTATAAAATAATTGTTATTACAGCATTAAGTAACCTGTCCATGCCATTTCTTTTACACAGTAGGAACATTTCAGGTCTATTCCTGTAACAACTTTCAAGGAGATAATACAGTAGCATTAGCTATAACTATGATGTACATTAGATCCCCAGAACTTGTTTTTTTTTTTAAATATATTTTATTGATTTTTCACAGAGAGGAAGAGAGAGGGATAGAGAGCTAGAAACATCAATGAGAGAGAATCATCGATCAGCTGCCTCCTGCACACCCCCCACTGGGGATGTGCCCACAACCAAGGTACATGCCCCCGACCAGAATCGAACCCGAGACCTTTCAGTCCCCAGGCCGACGCTCTATCCACTGAGCCAAACCGGTCCCGGCAGATCCCCAGAACTTGTTAATCTTACACCTGAAAGTTTGTACCTTTACCAATATCTCCCCACTCCCTGCCTCGAATGCCTGCCCTAGGTAACTACTACCTTACTGTTTCTCAGACAGAATTCAGCTTTTCAGATTCCATTTATGAGCAATACCATACAGTCTTTGACTTTCTGACTTATTTCACTTACCATTATGCCCTCGGGCTCATTCACATTTTCCCAAATGACAGGATTTCCTTTTTTCTCATAGCTGAACCACATTTCACTTTATAGGTCGATGAACTGTAGGCTGTTCCTATATGTTGGCTATTGTAAATTATGCCACAATTAACATTGGGGTGCAGATATCTATTTAATATTTTGTTTTTATTACCTTTGGATAAATACCCAAAAGTGGAATTGATAGATCATATGGAAGTTTTTTGTTTTGTTTTTTATTGAGAACTCTCCAGTTTTTCATAGTGCCTACACCATTTACATTCTGACTCATGAGGGTTTCCTTTTCTTCACATCCTTGCCTACACTTTTTTAAAAATATATATTTTATTGATTTTTTTACAGAGAGGAAGAGAGAGGGAACAGAGTCAGAAACATCGATGAGAGAGAATCATCGATTAGCTGCCTCTTGCACACCTCCTACTGGGGATGTGCCCGCAACCAAGGTACATACCCTTGACCAGAATCAAACCCGGGACCCTTCAGTCCGTAGGCCGACGCTCTATCCACTGAGCCAAACCGGTTTCGGCTGTCTACACTTCTTCCTTTTTCTTTTCTTTTTTTTTGATTTTTTACAGAGAGGGAGAGGGATAGAAAGCTAGAAACATCTCCTAGACCAGCTGCCTCCTGCACACCCCCCAACGGGGACGTGCCCACAACCGAGGTACATGTCCCTGACCGGAATCGAACCCGGGACCCTCCAGTCCGCAGGCCGATGCTCTATCCACTGAGCCAAACCGGTCTTGGCTGCCTACACTTCTTATCTCATCTTTTTTATGACAGTCATTCTAATCTGTGTGAGGTCAGACTTCTTTGTGGGTTTGATTTGCATTTCCAGGATGGTTAGTGCTATTGCATGCCTTTTCATGTTTCTGTTGGCCATTTGTGTTTTCTTCCTCTGCCCATTTTTAATCAGGTTGTTTTGTGATTGTTTTTGTTTTGTTACTGGGTTATATTAGTTCTTTGCCTATTCCAGGTATTAGCCCTGTATCAGATAAAAGATTTGCAAAACCTTTTCTCCCATTCTATATAATGCCGTTTCCTTTTGTTACTAGTTTGGCTGTACTGAAGACTTAGTTTGATGTCATGCCCCTTAGTTTTACTTTTGTTGCTTGTTTCTGGTGTCACAGTGAGGAAGTCACTACCAAGGCAGCTGTCAGGGGGCTCATTTCCTGTTCTCTCCTTGGGACTATATGGTGTCAGGTCTTACCTTTAAACCTCTAACCCACTTTGGTCCCATTTTGTGAGAAATATGTTAGTAACCCTCTTATGCCTATGTTTATCCAGTTTTCAAACACCATTAACTGAAGAGATTATCCTTTTGCCCTTTGAACGTTCTTGGCTCCCTTGTCAATTAGTTAACTATATATGTGACAGTTTATTTCTGAGTTCTGCTCTATTGGTTTACGTATCTATTTTTAGGCCAGTATGGTACTATTTTGAATCTATAACTTCCTATATAATAAAAGCCTAATATGCTAAGTGTCTGGTAAACCAGTTGGCCATTCAACCAATCAAAGCATAATATGCTAATGATATGCGAAGGCCACTCAACTGCTTGCTATGATGTACACTGACCACCAAGGGGCAGTCAACTAGTCACTATGACGTGTACTAATCACTGGGGGCAGACACTCCGCCCTGGAGGTTAGCTTGCTGCTGGGGTCTGGCCAATTGGGACTGAGCAAGACAGGCTTGACATGCCCTGGAGCCCTCCTGCAGTCCCTCCCCAGCTGACCAACCTCCCGTGTCCCTCCCCAATCCCAATCATGCACTGGTGGGGTCCCTTAGCGTGGCCTGCATCCTCTCGCAATCCATGACCCCTTGGGGGGATGTTGGAGAGCAGGTTTTGGCCTGATCCCACAGGTCAGGCCGAGGGACCCCACTGGTGCACTAATTTGTGCACCAGGCCTCTAGCCTACATAATAAAAGCCTAAGTAACAGTTACAGTGGAACAACTGGTCACTATGATGTGCACTGAGAGGGCAGACACTCAACACAGTAACCGCCCCCTGGTGGTCAGTATGCTCCACAGAGGTAGCACCACTCAGCCAGAAGCTGGGCACACAGCTGGTGAGCATAGCTGCCACAGCAAGAATTTCTCCTGACTCGGCAGCAGCAGGCACAGCAGGCCGGGATGAGCGTGAGCAGCGCTCGGCCCTGGTTCGGGCTCCTCCCTGGCTGCCTGCCTCTTAGCTCACTGCTACATCCATTGAGGGGTCCAGGAGTACAAGAGGACGCAGGTTGGGCTAAGGGACTCCCCCACCCCCAGTGCACAAACTTCGTGCACCAGGCCTCTAGTTGTAGTATAATTTGAAATCAGAAAATGTGATGCCTCTCACTTTGTGCTTTATCAGAAGTGCTTTGATTACTTAGTTCTTTTGTGGTACCATACAAATTTTAGGATTTTTTTCCCCCATTTCTGTGGAAAATGCTATTGGAATTTTGAAAGGGATTCCATTGATTATACATGGGTTTAAATACTATGGACTTTTTACTTATTTTAAATCTTTATTGTTGAGAATATTACAGATGCTCCCACTTTCCTTCTATTGCCCCCTCCCCTATCAGTTCCCACCCTGCCCTGCCCAAGGCCTTCACCACCCTTTTGTCTGTATCCATAGGTAAGATATTGGTTAATCTCTTCCTATCTTCCCACCCACCTTTTTTCTGAGATTCATCAGTCTTGTTCCATGGTTCCATTATTCTGGTTCTTCTTTTTCTTAATTCTCACTCAAGGACATTTTTCCATTGATATTTCAAAGAGAATCGGAGAAAGATAGAGAAATATTGATGCGAGAAAAGCACATTGTCTCCTGCATGTGTCCTGAACAGGGCCCAGGCCAGAGAGGAGCCTGCAACTGAGGTACAAGCCCTTCACTGGAACTGAACCTAAGACCCTTTGGTCCACAGGCCAATGCTCAATCCACTGAACCAAACCAGCTAGAACTGGTTCTATTTTATTAATCACTTTATTTTGTTCTTAGGTTTCTTATTCTTTTAATTTTTAGATTCAATAGCTCGGAGATATGTATTTATTGTTCATAATTCTTCTCCTTTCTCTTCTTAAATATCATCCAACATTTCATGTCATACTGATTTGGTGGCAATGAACGCGTTTAGCTTGTCTGGGAAGCTCTTTATCTAAACTTCAATTTTAAATGATAGCTCTGCCAGGTAGAGTAATCTTGGCTGTAAATCCTTGTTATACATCACCTAGAATATTTCTTGCCATTCCCTTCAGGGCTGCAAAGTTTTTTTTGGAGAAATCAGCTGAAAATCACCAATGTGTAGTTAACTGCTTTCCTTTTGCTGCTTTTAATATTTTCTCTTTAGCCCTAACTGATTTAGTTCACTTGATAGTGTTGGCCTGTAGGCTGAAGGGTCTCAGGTGCAATTCTGGTCAAGGGCATGTACCTTGGTTTGTGGGCACATCCCCAGAGAGAGTTTGTGGGAGGCAGCTGAATTGATGTTTTTCTCATTGATGTTTCTAGCTCTCTCCTTCTCCATTCCTCTCTGTAAAAAATCAACAAAATATGTTTTTAAAAGATTCTCTTTATTTTTAGCCATTGGCATTTTAATTATGATGTGTCTTGGTCTCCTTGGGTTCCTCGTTTGGGACTCTCTGAGCCTCCCGGTCTTGTAAGTTTATTTCACCAGGTAGGGGATGTTTTCTGTCATTACTCATTCATATAGGTTTTCAATATCTTGCTCTGTCTTCTCCTTCTGGCACATCCATAATGAGAGTGTTGGTACATTTGAAGTTTTTACACTATCTTCATATTTTTGGATTCTTTTTCCTTTTTGCTCTTATTTGGTTTTATTCTTCCTCATACTCCAAATCGTTGATTTAATTATTTGAACCCTCTACTCTACTTTTGAATTCAAGTAAATTATTTACTTCACTTAGTGTATACTTAATTTCTGACTGGTCCTATTTTGTCTTTGAAATACTCCAAAATCCGTAAAGGTCTCACTAAGTCCTTTGATGCTCTCTTTGAACCCCATGAAGCTTTCATTAAGATTCTTGAGTAGCCGAAACCGGTTTGGCTCAATGGATAGAGCATCGCCTTGGGGACTGAAGGGACCCAGGTTCGATTCCGGTCAAGGGCATGTACCTTGGTTGCGGGCATATCCCCAGTAGGGGGTGTGCAAGAGGCAGCTGATCGATGACTCTCTCTCATCGATGTTTCTAACTATCTCTTTCCCTTCCTCTCTGTACAAAATCAATAAAATATATTTAAAAAAAAATTCTTGAGTAACCTTATCATCACTACTTGAACTCTGTATCCAATAGTTTGCTTCTATTTCTTTCATTGTAAGATATTTGACTCCAAATTTTGTTTGATTCCCTGTGTTTGTTTCTATGTTAGGTAGATGGGAAATGCCTCCTGGAATTGGTAGAATGGCCTTGTGTAGTAGGTGTTCTGTAGCACCTAGTAGATCAGCCTTTCCAGTCACCTGAGCATGACACTTGTTGATTTCAGAGAAGGGAGAGATAGAAACATCAATAATGGGAATCACTGATCAGCTGCCTCCTGCACGCCCCCTGCTGGGGATTGGGCCTGCAACCCGGACATGTGCACTGGAATCAAATCTGGGAACCTCTATCCACTGAGTTAAACCAGCTAGGGCTACCCTCATTAAAAAAAAGAAAAAAAATTATTGTTCTAGTTAAGTGTTTTTTACTAAGTTAGTTCACTGATTTGATCCTCTCCATTCAATCTGCTTTGATCCCTCTAGTGTAATTTTCATTTTTAATCATTGCATTCTCCAATTGGTTGGTTCTCTTCCATGTTATCTCCTATCTCTTTGTGGAAGTCCTCATGGAGTTTATTCTTCTAACTTCATGAGCATCCTTACAACCAGCATTTTGATTTTTATATCTTTTAGGTTGTCTCCATATCACTTAGTTCTTTTCCTGGAGTTTTGTCCTATTCATTTGGTACATGCTCATTTTCTCATTTTGGCTGTTTACTTCTGTGTATTAGGTAGACCCACTACATTTCAATCATTGAAGAGTGGCTTTATGTAGGTGTGGGGCCCAGTTGTGCATTCTCCCATGGTCACCTGAGCCAGGAGTGTTGCCTACATGAGTTGCATGTGTCCTCTTGATGTAGCTGGATCTCAATTGCCACTGGCTCATTGGTGGGTGGGGCTGACTCTCAGGATGACTATAGGGCCAGCTGCAATTATAGCAAGTTGTTATTCAGAGGCCGACTCCAGGGAGGAGTAATTTAGTGGGGCTCTGTTGCTAGCCAGGGCTGCCCATTAGATCTGTCAGTCATGAGCTGATTGGGTGTCTCTCTACTGCTATCTGGCCATTGTGTGTCTGGAGCCTCTCAGGAGGGACTCAAGTGTGGGCTGAGATCAGCCACTTGTCATGCTTAGGGCTCTTGCTAGAGGCCACAATGTGATCTATGGTAAACCACCACTTGTGCCAGGTGTGTAAGCGCTTGGAAGGGGCTATGATGCAAACTGTGGCTGGCTGCCAGGCTTGGAGCCTCTTGGTAGAAGCTACAATGTATGCTGAGACCAGCCACCATGCCTGTAGGGTTAGGGAGTCTGTAACACAAGCTGAGGCAGATGCTCAAGAGGTAGGTCTATAGCCACTGGGAGAGGCTGGGGCCAGGCAAGTGGGTTGGGTAGGGCAAAGTCTCAGGGAGATCCTGGGATGGGGTGAACAGTGTTACTTTAATAGAGTGAGATTTCATGCCTATCTGGGTGGGAAAAGAACTCAATCAAGGAATAATGTACCTACCAGTGCTTCCATCCCCTGGGAATACCCCAATCCGTCTTACCAACCCAACCCTGAAGCTGGTCACCTTAATTTTTCCCAGTTGCTCCTACGCACTTCTCAAACTGCTGCTCTTATGGTGCTTAGGGTTAGACGGTTTGTATGCAAGCCCTTTAAGAGCAGCATATAGGTCTTCCAAAGCTCTTTATCTGATTCAATCCCTACTGGGTTTCTTTTTTAAAAAATATTTTTATTTATTTCAGAGAGAGGGAGGACAGAGATAGGTAGAAACACCAATGATGAGTATCAATGATCAGTTGCCTTCTGCAAAGCCCTATTGGAGATCAAGCCCACAACCCAGGCATATGCCCTGACTGGAAATCAAACCCTGTCCTCCTGGTTCAGAGGTCAACGCTCAGCTACTGAGCCACATCAGCCAGGTTCCCTGCAAATTTTCAAAGCCAAATGCTATGGGGGCCCCTCTCCCTAGTCCTAGCGCCCTGGAATGGGGAGTCAAGCTGTCCGATCACCACCATACTGTGGGTGTAGGACTTGCATCTCCAACATCCCTATCTTAATGTGGCTTCTATAGTGGTATCCTTAGCTATAAGAATTCTCTTCAGCTAGTCTTTAGAGGGCTTACTGATGGATGTTCAATAATTTAATTTTAATTTCAATATGTTCATGGGAGAGTTCAGGCTGTTACCTACATCATCTTGTTTTCCCTCCACCCTCCATACTCTTTTAAATGAGTTGAATTTGGTTTATTAATATTTTATATAAAAATGTAGTACCTTGCCAAAACCGGTTTGGTTCAGTGGTAGAGCATCAGTCTGTGGACTGAAAGGTCCCAGGTTTGATTCCGGTCAAGGGTATGTACATTGGTTGTGGGCACATTCCCAGTAGGGGGTGTGCAGGAGGCGGCTGGTCGATGTTTCTCTCTCAACGATGTTTCTGGCTCTCTCTCTCACTTCTCTATAAAAAAATATATATATATATATATATATATATATATATATATATATATATATATATATATATATTTTATTTATTTTAAATGTAGTACCTTATCAGAGATATTAGTCTACTTATTGCTTTTATTATAGTGTCCTTTTCTGGCTTTGGTATCAGGTTAATGCTGGCTTCATAAAATGAGTTTGATTGTTCCTGCCTCTTCAATTTTTAAAAAGCTTGGAAAGGATTAATGCTTTACGTTTCATAGAATTCACCAATGAATCTATCTTGTGTGGACTTTTCTGTGTTGGGAGGGTTTGATTATTGATTCAATCTGCTCAAATTTTCTATTTCCTCATGATTCAGTCTTGAATTTATTCCATTTCTTCCCATTAACCTAGTTTATTTGAAATATAATTATTCACAGTGGTCTTTCATGTTTCTTTGTACTTCTGTGGTCAGTTGTAATGTACTCTTCATGAGAAGAAGAGACCACCTCCTTCCCTAAGAGAGGAAAATTCCACTTACAAACTTCTTACAGTTGGACACAGACATGAGCATCCAACAGTCAGATGACTACATGATGGACTGACTCAGAATGTGGTGCCACAGAGAGGCTGGTGCTGTGCAGAATTCATTTGACAAAGGTACTGTGAATGGGAATACTGACATCGTTTCCAAGTGTGTCAATGACAGCAATGCTAGAAACAGTTTCAGAGTCCACGAGTGTTAATGGTGTGAACAGTGGTGTCTGTGCCCAGCAGCAGGTATGCATGCAGGACACAACTAGTCTTTCTCTCACATCATTCTCCCCTCTCCGCAACCCTCCCTTCCACTGTTTCTGAAAAGCAATGGAGAAAACAAAGAATATCCTCAGGTGAGTATGACTAATAAAATAGGACAATAGCACAAGTGAATTCAAATTCCAGAGTATGCTTTGGGAAAATTCTGAGCAATAAAGATGTTAGCATAAGCCCTCAATGAAAAAAAGTTTCACAAGGAAGCTGTCCTTGAGCTGAGCTTATAGAAGTGGGAAGATCTTTAAGAGAAGTTTTAGAAATACTGTCTTAGATTGTGATGAGTTGCCTAGATATGAATCCTCCTCCAGGTCCACCACTAGTATGTTGTAGCACCTCAACTCTTGACCATTCCCTCTTCCTCCCCACTAATGCTCTCTTTACTCAGATCACCTTTGATGTCACTATGGAAAATGGTATGACCTAGGGCAGAAAGTTCCAACCCGCCAAAACTGGTCTGCGGACTGAAGGGTCCCAGGTTCGATTCCGGTCAAGGGCATGTGCCTTGGTTGTGGGAACATCCCCAGTAGGGGGTGTGCAGGAGAAAGCAGGTCAATGATTCTCTCTCATCAATGTTTCTGGCTCTCTGTCCCTCTCTCTTCCTCTCTGTAAAAAGTCATTAAAAAAAAAAAAAAAAATTCCAACCCTACCATGCACTACCTCCCTGGTAAGCGACTTCCCTCCATGGGCTTCTTCATATCTACAAAAAAGTTGTAAGGTTAGAAGGCAGAGACCTCCCAGCACTAGTATTCTATAACTGCATCGCTTCTAAAGGCACCGTGATTCCATGTGAGAAGTGTGTACGAGATGGTGCAGGTAGAGGGAGGGACAACCTTAGCTCTCCTTATCCCAGCCACCCTATCACTTTTCTATTCCACAAATGTATCTCATCCATCTGTTTTTTAGTCCCTTATTCTTCTCTCATCTGGTATACTCTACCCTATCTACTTGCCACAAAGTTTGGTCTTGACTCTTCTCGTTTCTCCTAAAATGTTATTTCCCAGGGATTATTTGATTTATTCTCCACCTTTCACCCCAGGCAAGGTGTCACTGCAATTTCACCTCTGCCTCAGTAAATCCCAAGAAAACACTTCTTTTCTTATTGCCCATAATAGTACAGAATTAGTCAAGAAGCTCTAAGAAACAGATCCAGTAGGATGTATGTGTATATATGGAGAAAGGGAGAGAGATTGACTGATTTACTTTATGGAATTATCTTCTGCAATGGTGGAGTGCTGACAAGTTCAAAATCTGTAGGGCAGACCTACCTGCAAGCCAAATGGCTGTGATGATCAGCAGTGTCTCCGCTAGGAGGGCTTCTGTTCTCAGCTTGGATGGGGCAGAGTCTCAGGGTGGCGCAGACAAGCTTTGGTTTCCCGACAGCCCCACCCTAACAGGGCCCTGCTCTCCGAGTCCCACGGCAATGGCTGTTGGCCACGTGTACCTCTGAGAGAAGGTTGCTCTCGAATTTCGCCCGCTATCAGACAGTCCAATTTCTCCCTGACTGGAGCAGGATAGCAGTGCAATTAGGAGGTTTTGTTTTCCTCCCGAACGAGAAAGCTAGCCTCGCGTTAGCTGCCCGCCCTCTCTGCGCAGCCGCATGTTAAGCCAGTAGCACAGTCAGCCACCCGCCCTTTCCACACTCACGGATCTCCACTGAGGCTCAGCGTCCTTTTCTCTTTTTTTTAGTTGGTAGAGCTTCCATTCAGCCAACTAACTTTCTGGTGGTTCTGAATGATGTCTGCTCTGTTTTCCAGTTGTAATTTTAAAATTGTTGTGGTAGGCTACATTTAAATGTTTACCTTATGCCGCCATCTTTGTTTCTCTCTAAAATCTATTTTTTTTTAAGTGAAGTGGCATAGACTACTTTTGAGAAAGTAGGGAAACTCCACTCTATACCATTTCAGCTTATAAAAGGTTTCATGGAATGCATTACTTTTGGATCATGGTGTAAACCTGCATATAATAGAACTACCCTATTTCCCCTAAAATAAGACAGTGTCTTATATTAATTTTTGCTCCCAAAGATGCGCTAAGTCTTATTTTCAGGGGATGTCTTATTTTTCCATGAAGAAGAATACGGTACATGAAAATAAAGGAAATTTATTACCTGTATATGGTACGGTAGTACTGTAGTTGTCAACACAAATCAGACAAACTGTGAAACCTACAGTATCAAGAATTTACTCATTTAGCCGAAACCGGTTTGGCTCAATGGATAGAGCGTCGGCTTGGGGACTGAAGGGTCCCGGGTTCGATTCCGATCAAGGGCATGTACCTTAGTTGAGGGCATATCCCCAGTAGGGGGTGTGCAAGAGGCAGCTGATCGATGACTCTCTCCCATCGATGTTTCTAACTCTCTATCTCTCTCCCTTCCTCTCTATACAAAAATCAATAAAATATATTTAAAAGAAAAAAAAAAGAATTTACTCATTTATTCAATGACAATCATATCATCTTCATCATCATAACAATCCAATTCCTGATTTTCCTGGTGAATTTCTTGTGACTCCATTTCTTTCAGAATCAGTGGACCAAATCTCTCATGTTTAGCTTAGGGGGGGGGCCCTTATTTTCAGAAGGATGCCTTTTATTTCACTCAGAAGGAAACCTATAAGTAGGTCTTATTTTCGGGGAAACATGGTAGTATGTAAAATTTCATATATGAAAAAATTAAAGATAGTAAAATGATCCCATCACCAACTTTAGTAATTATCTCTCAGAGAATTACGGGAGCTAGACAGGAGTTTGGATTAGTGAGACCTGTTTGGATAAGCAAAGCAGTAAAAAATCATCTCCATTAATTCTGTGGGAACAATTTTCAATAGTAACATGTACAGTAGCAAAAGACAATGTCTCCTCTCTCTCATTTGAAGGTGGCTCAGAGCATACCGTTTGGCCGTGGGGTGCTATGAAACCTTAGAAGTATTAGAATGAATCACTGGGAAAATAAAGAAGCAATTAACCCAAAACAAGAGGTTTAACAACACACACTTATCACCTCACAACACTGTGGGCCAGCAGTCCAAGCACAGCCACTGAACTGTCTGCCTCAGGCTACAGACAAGCATGCAACCAGGAACTGGATTTGAAGGCTCCACGAGGGCAGGATCTACTGTCAACCTTACTTACATGTTTGTTGGCAGGATCTAGTTCCTGGGGGCTATTGGCCGAAGGGCCTCAGTTCCTCAAGGGCAGTTGAACAGGAGACACCACTCATTTTTCTACACTGCTTCCTCAAAGACAGTAAAGGAGAATATCTTCCAAGAAGAAAGTCAGAGATTTTTATAATCTCCTCAAGAGGTGATATCCTTTCATCTGTGCCATATTCTATTGGTTAGAATAAAGTCACTAGCCCAGCTGGTGTGGCTCAGTGGCTGAATATTAACCTATGAACCAGGAAGTCAGTTTGATTCCAGGTCGGTACACATGCCCAAGTTGTGGATTCTGACCCCAATATGGAGTGTGCAGAAGGCAACCAATCAATGATTCTCTCATCATTGATGTTTCTCTTTCTTTCCTTCTCCTTTCCTCTCTGAAATCAATTAAAAAAATTCTTTTCCCCAAAAGAAGCAAGTCACGAGGAAAAACCAAGATGGCGGCATGGGGCAGACACCCGAATGCAGCCTACCACAACAAGTTTGAGTCTGGAACTGAAAAACGGGAACATCACCCTGAAGCGTCGGACGGCCGGCTGAGAGGAGACTCTACCATCTGGGAAGGAGAAAGAAGGCGCGCTGAACCTCAGAAACTGTGAAGGTGCGGAGAACGGTGCACCGGACTGCTTGCGGAGCACAGAGAGGGTGGGCTGAGTTCGCTACTGGCTTACTCCCTGCGTGCAGAGAGGGCGGACAGCTAATGTGCAGCAGCTAGCTTTCTTGTTCAGGAGGAAAACAGAACCACCCTATGCGCTGATAGACAGCCCCAGACAGGGAGAGGCCAGACTGTCAGGCAGTGGGCGGGGATCTCTTAGAGGTGTGTGAAGCCAGTGGACATTGCTATGGGACTCAGAAACCAGACCCTCGTAGGGAGGGGCTGAATAAAGATTATCTGCACCACCTGAGACTCCGCCCCATCCAAGCAGAGCACAGAAGCCCTTCCAGTGGCCAGCTTCCTCGTTCGCTGCCAATAGGACTCTCCTAGGGAGGGGCAGACAGGAATCTGAAGCTTGTCTGTGCCTATACCAAAGAGGTTCACGCACCTGCAACCAATTGTGCGAGATTCAACAAAGCTTGGCTGTGCCACACCGAGACTCCGCCCATCCAAGCAGAATACAGAAACCCTCCTAGCTGAGACACTTCTGATCCTCAGAGCCAATCGGTTTGGAGATCAACGCTTCCCAGTGATACCAACAACAAGCAAGGCTTAACAACAAGACTGCACACACAGCCCACAAAGGGCTACACCAAGACTGATCACCTCAGGTAACTGGGAGGCTGACTCACTGAACCATATAGGACACCTTAGCACACAAAGCCACCCTACCAACTCAGGGAAGCTGTGAAAATGCCGAGACAAGAAAACAGATCACAAACAAAAGAAATAAGAGGAAAAGCAGAGACTGGATATAGAGTTCAAAACCACGCTTATAAGGTTTTTCAAGAATTTCCTAGAAAAGGTCGATAAGACCTATGAGGAAATGAAAAGGGATCAACAAGAACTTATAAGGGATCAACAAGATAAAGAATACATTGTCTGAAATACAAAATATTATACAGAGTTCTAAAAACAGAATGGAAGATCACAAGAATCAAATCAAAGATTTGGAACATAAAGAGCCAGAAGACACTCCTCCGCAGAAGCAAGAAGACAAGAGAATCCAGAAAGTTGAAGATAATGTAAGAAACCTCTGGGACAACTTCAAGTGAACCAACATCAGAATTAAGGGGGTCCCAGAAGATGAGAGAGAGCAAGATATCAAAAACATACTGAAAGAAATAGTGACAGTCCAGGAAGCGCACAGAACCCCAAACAAAAGGAATCCAAAGAGGATCACACCAAGACAAATCATAATTAAAATTCCAAGAGCAAAAGACAAAGAGAGAATATTAAAAGCAGGAAGAGCAAAGTAGGTAGTTGCCTGTAAAGGAGTACCCATACGATTGTCAGCTGATTTCTCAACAGAAACCATGCAGGCCAGACGGGAATGGCAAGAAATACTCAAGGTGATGACTAGCAAGAACTTACAGCCAAAAATACTCTGCCCAGCAAAGCTATCACTCAGAATTGAAGGCCAGATAAAGAGCTTCACTAAAAAAAAAAAAAAAAAAAAAAAAAAAAAAAAAAAAAAGCTAAAGTTCATCACCGCCAAACCAGAATTATATGAACTGCTGAAGTGGGTTCTTTTGGAAGAGAAAGTAAATATAAAGATAAAAACTATGAACAACAAATACATATGGAAGGCGAGAGAACTGACGATTCTCGGGGCAAAGGGGAGAAGGGGGTGTGGGAAGAGACTGAACATAAACTGTGCACCTATGGATGAGGACAATGGGGGGTGGGGAAAGGGCAGAGGGTGGGGTGGGAACCTGGTGGAGAGGAGCAATGGGGGGGCGGAAATGAGGAAATTTGTAATAATATGAACAATAAAGATTTATTTAAAAAAAATAATGTGGCTCTCAAAAAGAAGGGGGGGAGGGGGAGGGGGAGGAGGAGGGGGAGGGGGAGGGGGAGGGGGAGGAGGAGGAGGAGGAGGAGGAGGAGGAGGAGGAGGAGGAGGAGGAGGAGGTCACTAGATCCAGTCCAAACTCAAGAGGAGGGATTTCACAAGAGTGTTTATACCACTGTAAGGATCACTGGGAGCTACTGGAAAAGTCTGCTTACCACACAGCAAATTAAAATATGCTAATTGACTGCCACACCCTCAAAGATGGCAGTACCTACAGCCACAAGATGGTGTTGCCCAGTCCCCTTAGCCCCACCAGGGCAGCAGGTGTGGCATGGCAGAGCAGTTTGCCTAAACTGCCTAAACAGTTTGTATCTTATCAAAAAGGCTAATCACAATGAAAATAAGGCAGGATCCTCCAATGCCACATACAACCTGCTGCACGTCGACAGGGTGCCCAGTTTTCTCCGTTACAGAATAATAGAAGGAATGGGACTCATGCCTTCTCTTTACTTGCTAACACTAAATTGGAAATTTCCCAGGAAGCCTTTTTCTTAACTTATAGCATATGACATGGTTTTCACCCGAGTCCTGTTGAACAACAGGAGGTGACTCTGAAGGGACCAGCTTTGCATTGCAACAAAAACTTTTAAGATACTTAGGAATAAACCTAACCAAGGAGATAAAAGACCTATATTCAGACGAGATCGGGTGCGTTCAGGGTGGTACGGCCGTAGACAAGACCTATATTCAGAAAACTACAGGACGTTGAAAAATCGAGGAAGATACAAATAAGTGGAAAGATACACCATGTTCATGGATTGGTAGAATCAACATCATTAAAATATCCACAATACCCAAGGCAATCCACAGAGTCAACGCAATCCCTATTAAAATTCCAAGGGCAAACATCAATGATGGAGAAACCATGCTGGCAGCATACATAAACACCTGAACTTACAGCCTCACACAACTTCAAAATTACAACTAAAAGACAAAATGCACATCATCCAGAACCATAGGAAGGCTGGCTAAGTGGAAATTCTACAACTAGAAGGGAAGAGAAAAGCACACTGAGTCTCAGAGGAGTTGCGGAAGTAAAGTGCAGAGGTACAGAGGCATGCACAGGGAGAGGGCTGGCAACGAAGTCTGTGGCTTGTTTTTTCAACCCACAGTGAGACACAGCTTCCAACTGCTCTGAACTCCAATTCCAGGCAGGACTCTGGGACCCAGACTCATACTGAGACTGTCTGCAGAGGGTGTAACTTGAGGGGGGCTTTCCCTCAAAGGTACTTGCAACAAGTACTGAGGGACATGAGACCCAGGGCCCTCTTAGCAGAGGGCTGACGGGAAGCCATTGCTGTTTGCTCTGCCCTGAGACTCCGCCCATCCAAGCTTTGCACAGAGGCTTTTACATATGAATGGCCTGGTCCTTTGAAATCTAAACTTACTTATCAAACTGCAGCTGAGTCCGTGAGACCCAGAACATCCAAAAGAAGGCCCAACGCCCCATAGCAGCTTGCATTGCTTCATAACTGGGCCTCATCTCGCCACCTCCAAATCTCAAACAAAGAAGAGGAATCTGCACATCTCTCTGTAGCTCATGCTGGGAGGCATCAGGCAGAGAGTAAATTAGCACCTCCTTGGAGATCCAAGAGCCAATGTACCTAGGAGTCAGAGTGGGACCCTCCAGATTACAACTCCTCAGATCCATAAGGGACACACTCAGAGAGCAGACTCAGTGAGCACCAAAACCCCACTAAAGCAAACCTTGCCTCATAATGTGTCTCCAGCACAGAAGTTTTCCAATCGCAGACACAACTGAACCTCACAGCCAATTGGCCTGCCAGTGATACCAACAACAGTCAAGGCTTAACTACAAGACTGTGCACACAGCCCACAAAGGGGTGCACCAATATGTTCACCTCAGGTAAATGGGGAGGGTGAGCCACAGGGCCCTATAGGACACCTAGCACACAAAGCCATTCTATCAACACAAGGAAGCAGCCAAAATGCAGAGACAAAGAAACAGGTCACAAATGAAAGAAATGAAGGAAAGCAAATGACTGGATATAGAGTTCAAAACCACAGTTACAGGTTTTTCAAGAATTTTCTAGAAAAGGCAGACAATTTAGCAAGACCCTCAATGAATATGAAAAAGGAACTAGAAATTAAGCATGCACTGACTGAAATAAAAAATAATATACAGAGATCCAACAGCAGACTAGAGGATGGTGAGAATCAAATCAAAGATTTGAAATACAAAGAAGCAAAAAACACCCAACCCGAAAAAAAAAAAAAAAAAAAAAACCAAAAATATGAATATAGTGTAAGGAGCCTCTGGGACAACTTCAGCGTACCAACATCAGAATTATGGGGGTGCCAGAAAAAGAGAGCAACATACTGAAAACCTATTTGAAGAAATAATGATAGAAAACTTCCCCCACCTGGTGAAAAAAATAGACTTTCAAGTCCAGGAAGCACACAGAACCCCAAACAAAAGGAATCTAAAGAGGACCACATCAAGACACATCATAATTAAATTGCCAAGATCAAAAGACAAATAGAGAATATCAAAAGCAGCAAGAGAAAAACAGTTAATTACCTACAAGGAGCACCCATACAACTGTCAGATCATTTCTCAACAGAAACTATGCAGGTCAGACAGGAGTGGCAAGAAATATTCAAAGAGATGAACAGCAAGAACCTACAAACAAGATTACTCTACTCAGCAAAGCTATCATTCAGAATTGAAGGCCAGATAAAGAGCTTCACAGATAAAAGCTAAAGAAGTCATCACCGCCAAACCAGTATTATATGAAATGCTGAAAGGTATTCTCTTTTTAAAATATATTTTTATTGATTTTTCACAGAGAGGAAGAGAGAGGGATAGAGAGCCAGAAACATCAATGAGAGAGAATCACCGATAAGCTGCCTCATGCACACCCCTCACTAGGGATGTGCCCGCAACCAAGGTACATACCCCTGCCCGGAATCGAACCCGGGACCTTTCAGTCCGCAGGCTGACGCTCTATCCACTGACCCAGGGGTCTTCAAACTACGGCCCGCGGGCCACATGCGGCCCGCGGAGGAGTCTGATCCGGCCCGCCAGGTTTTTTGGGCAGTGAGCGCAGCCGAGGTGTTACAGTTCGGCCCCCAGGACCTGCATACACACTGTCACTGCACGGCCGCTCGGACCCCTCTGCCTCTTTAAGAGCACAGTGCCTGCTGGGCTCAGAGCGTGCGACGTGCCGCCGCACAGGCACGTCTGTGCTGTGCTGTGCTGCGCGGCAACGATGTAAAAAGGCGCCCGCTTCACCCCCAGGCAACGTGGTGTGTGTGCTGTGCCTGCCTGTCAGTGAGGCTCTCCTCCTCTCCCTCCACTGCCTTCACCAAAGGTCGGTCGAAAGTGCCATAGAAAGAAATTTTTGCCAGATGGGGGGTTTCTGCCCGGTTGGGGGGTGGGGGGTTGGGGACTCATATGAAAATTCCCCTTGGGGGGGGGGGCGTTCGGTGCTGAAATCAAAATTCTGCCAGTTGGGGGGTGGGCAGTGGGGGGTGGTTGGGAGGTCAGGGCTTCGGTGCTGAATTGCCCATATGGAAAATTCTGCCAGTTTTGGGGGGAAGGTGTTCGGTGCTGATATGAGAAATCAAAATTCTGCCAGGTTGGGGGGGCGGGGAACTTGGACCAAGTTTCTTTGTGGAAGAATTGAGACTGACAGCATGCCGCCCCAGCCAACAGCCTTTTTTTTTCCATGAGGCAACCCTGATCGCATCTTCCTACTAATATAGCCAGGCCCATTCCAAACCAGAAAGTCAACTCCAGTGTAAAAAGACGATTAAAGCCTTTTAAAGGGGTTTACATTAAAAGTTTTATATGCATTTTGCATTTCCTTTTCAGTGTTCACATGCTGATTCCGAACATATCAATTTGGCCGATATATAGGGAGATATAACCGAACCCCATCAGGGACTGAGCTGGTCTGCTTAGAAAAGCCTGCAAGAGGTAAGCGTCCACATCGGGGGCAGAGACCTACTGATGGGAGTTCATACACTGTGTGTGTGTGTGTGTGTGTGTGTGTGTGTATACACACACACACACACACACATATTAGTATTTTACTAATAGCAATTTGGAATCCCTAGGAAACAATGATGTCAAGAAAAAGAAAAGAGAGAGAATCCAAGATGGCTGCTCGGGTAGGCAACTAGCCGCAGCCGCACACAACAATTTCAACAAAATACAACTAAAATATAAAATGGACATTACCCAGAACTACAGGAAAGTCGACTGACTGGAAATTCTACAACAAGAAGCAAGGAGAAAACCAGAAGGAGGAGCGGAGGAGCTGTAAAAGCCCAAGGTATGGAGACGCGGTGCGCGCGGAGAGGACAGAGCCGGAGGGGAGGGAGGCCGAGTGCCTGGCTGGCGGTCCCAAGCGGGAAGGAGAGAAAAGCTCCGACTGTGCTGGGCCCAGCTCCAACTGCTCTGAACCCCAATTCTAGGCCAGACCCCGGGGACCCACGCTCATCCATAGGGAGCCGGGCTATAAGGCGGGACTCCGGGGAAGCGGCGAAAGGAGGTCCCGGAGGCGCGCACACTGCGCGCAGAGAAGGGCCGGCCGGCTGTGCCGCGGGATTGCCCTGACGGGAAGGAGACAGGGGCTCCAGACTGCTCTGAACGCCACCTCCAATCCCACTACCAACTGAACTGAACCCCAATACCGGACTCATTGGGGGAGAGCATAGACAGTTTGGCAGCAGGCAAAAAGCGAGGGCACCTTTCTCTCAGAGGCGCTCGCAACAAGTACTGAAGGACCCTGAGTCTCAGGAGTCCCATAGGGCGGGGCTGACGGAAGCCAAGGCTGTAGGCTCCACCCTGAAACCCCGCCCCATCAGGAAAGCTGCCTGCGAAAATGCCTAAACCAAATAGATCACAAACGCAAGAAATGGAGGACAAAAAGAGACTGGATATAGAGTTCAAAACCACACTTATAAGGTTGTTCAAGAATCTCCTAGAAAAGGCCGATAAAATAAACAAGACCTATGAGGATATGAAAAGGGATCAACTAGAAATAATAAGGGATCAACAAGAAATAAAGAATACATTGTCTGAAATAAAAAATATTTTATGGAGTCCTAAAAACAGAATGGAAGATCACAAGAATCAAGTAAAAGATTTGGAACATAAAGAGCCAGAAGACACTCCTCCGCAGACGCAAGAAGGCCAGAGAATCCAGAAAGTTGAAGATAATGTAAGAAACCTCTGGGACAACTTCAAGCGAACCAACATCAGAATTATGGGGGTCCCAGAAGATGAGAGAGAGCAAGATATCGAAAACATACTGAAAGAAATAGTGACAGAAAACTTTCCCCACCTGGTGAAAGAATTAGACTTACAAGTCCAGGAAGCGCACAGAACTCTAAACAAAAGGAATCCAAAGAGGACCACACCAAGACAAATCATAATTAAGATTCCAAGAGCAAAAGACAAAGAGAGAATATTAAAAGAAGCAAGAGCAAAGAAGGTAGTTACCTATAAAGAAGCACCTATACGATTGTCAGCTGATTTCTCAACAGAAACCATGCAGGCCAGACGGGAATGGCAAGAAATATTCAAGGTGATGAATAGCAAGAACCTACAGCCAAAGATAATCTATCCAGCAAAGCTATCACTCAGATTCGAAGGTCAGATAAAGAGCTTCACTAATAAAAAAAAGCTAAAGGAGTTCATCACCACCAAACCAGAATTATATGAATTGCTGAAGGGGGTTCTTTCAGAAGAGAAAGTAAATAAAGATAAAAATTATGAACAACAAATACGTAACTATCAACAAGTGAATCTAAAAACCAAGGAAACTAAAAAAAAAAAATCTGAGGAACAATATTAACTGTTGAATATACAGTGGTGCCTCGCATAAAGAACACCTCGCACAGCGAACGCTGCACACAACGAACTTCCTTTCATGATTCATACAACGAACTTCGTTTCACACAACGAAGTCGCCCGAGCTTCCACGACTGCTTCGCCCGAGCTTCCACGATCGCTGCCGATGTATTGCATCCTTCCGCGCAGGCACTGCAGGCAGTCGTTAGTCACTGCGCTTAACTTAAGCACGTATCGCGGCAATCGTTCTTCATTACGAATTAAATCACGCACATATCACGGCAGTCGTCCTTTTAAGTTAAACTCAATATTTTTTTTATATCATGATGTATCTGAATAAAAATAATAACAAAAAATTTATCTTTTTTTATGTCATCTTGGCATATTTTATGCTACAGAACGAATTATTTTTTTTAACATGTATTGTTATGGGAAAACACGTTTCACATAACGAACTTTTCGCATAACAAACTTGCTCCTGGAATGAATTAAGTTCGTTGTGTGAGGCACCACTGTAATAGAATCAGAGGTATGGAAGGGGAGTGAACTGTTTATTCTTGGGGAAAAGGGGAGAGGGGGATGTGGGAAGAGACTGAACATAAACTGTGCACCTATGGATGAGGACAATGGGGGGTGGGGAAAGGGCAAAGGGTGGGGTGAGAAGGGGGGGGGGAAGGAACATTTGTAATAATATGAACAATAAAAATTTATTTTAAAAAAAACAAGAAAAAAAAAACTGACTCCGAGTGTAGGATATTCAAAGAACAGTGGACTTATGATTACTTTTTCACGCAGTACAAAGAAAAAGCTGTGTGTCTGATATGCCAGAATACAGTTGCTGTGTTCAAAGAATACAATTTGCGACGCCACTATCAAACTCAACATAAAGATAAATATGATTGTTTGGTCGGAGAAGTGAGAAAAGATAAAATATTAAAACTGAAACATACACTGACAACTCAGCAAAATACTTTTGTGAAGCAGAAGCAGCTAAATATTTCATCACTGCGGGCAAGTTTTCAAGTTGCCAAGCTAATAGCACGCAATGGCAGACCATTTGTGGAGGGAGAATTTGTTAAAGAATGCCTTCTTTCTTTTGCCAAAGAGATGTGTCCAGAGAAGGCCGATTTATTTAGTACAGTGAGTCTTTCAGGAGCTACAATGACACGAAGGATTGAAGAAATGGGAGACAATTTGCAGCACCATTTGCAAAACTCTGCAAAAAAACTTTGCTATTTTTCCTTGGCACTCGACGAAAGCAATGATGTTCGTGATTCTGCCCAACTTCTCATTTTCATGCGTGGGACAAATGAGTATTTTGAAGTCACAGAAGAGCTTGCTGCACTGCAAAGTATCAAAGGTACAACTACAGGAGTGGATATATATGAAAAGGTTTGCCAAACTGTGAATGGTTTGGAGCTGGACTGGGCTAAACTAGCCAGTGTGACAACTGATGGTGCTCCTAGCATGGTGGGGTCTAAGAGGAGAGTAATTGCTCACATTAAACAAGAGATGGACAAACATAACCATCCTCATCCAATTGCCATACACTGCCTCATCCACCAACAAGCACTGTGTTTTACATCACTGAAGTGGGACTCTGTTATGAAAATTGTGGTATCTTGTGTTAATTTCATTAGAGTTCATGCACTAAACCACAGACAATTTCAGGAATTTCTGTCTGAGCTAAATGTTGCCCATGAGGATGTTCTGTACCACACAGAAGTCCGTTGGCTGAGTAGAGGGAGAGTTTTGAAATGTTTCTATGACTTACTTCTGCAGATTACAGCTTTTCTACTTTCAAAAAACAAAGAAGTACCAGAGCTCAATGATGCAGAATGGAAATGGCACCTTGCCTTTCTGACAGATATAACAGAGCTACTCAACAGTTTCAATCTGCAACTTCAAGGAAAGGGGAAGCTCATCTGTGATATGGCATCGCATGTGAAAGCATTTGAAGTAAAATTAGGCCTTCTCATCAAACAAGTAAAGGAGGAAAACTTCAGCCATCTCCCAACAATTCAAAACCTGTCAGCGGACAAACCATTGGTTGCATTCCCAAAGAAAACATGTGTGGATTCACTGGAATTGTTGCAAAAGGAGTTTCAATTTAGATTCAAAGAGCTTCATCTCCATGAACAGGACATACAGCTTTTTCGTAACCCATTTTCTGTTGAGATTGAAAATGTCCTTACAATTTACCAATGGAACTGGCTGAACTGCAGAATTGTGACTCTCTGAAAGACGCATTCAAGTCAAGTAGCCTTCTGAATTTCTATGCATCTCTCCCCTCTGAGACATATCCAAATATCAGGAACCATGCACTCAAAATGGTAACCATCTTTGGTAGCACTTATGTCTGTGAACAGACTTTTTCAAGAATGAAACATCTGAAATCTCCAACCAGATCAAGATTAACTGATGCCCACTTGCATCACTTGTTACGACTAGCAGTGACAAATATGGAACCGGACATTGACCATCTCATTAGCCAAAAGCAGGCCCACAGTTCCCATTGAAATACTGGTAAGTGATCTGTTTATTTATAAATGTTCTTCATTTTATTTATATTGTATTTGTTACCTTTTTGCGAAATAAGATATGTGCAGTGTGGGTAGGAATTAGTAGTTCATATAGTCCGGCCCTCCAGCTCTCTGAGGGACCGTGATCTGGCCCCCACTTTAAAAAGTTTGAGGACCCCTGCACTGACCCAAACCGGTCCCGGCTGAAAGGTATTCTTTAAGAGGAAGAAGAAAAGATAAAAATAAAAATTATGAACAAGAAATACAACAAGTGAACCTAAAAATCAAGTGGACAAAAAAATCTGATGAACAAAATAATCTAGTGAATATAATAAAATCAGGGGCATAGATAGGGAGTGGACTGACAATTCTCGGGTAAAGAGGGGTGTGAGGGGTGGGGAAAAAGACTGGACAAAAATCTTACACCTATGGATGAGGACAGTGGGACAGGGGGGTAAGGGTGGGGTTGGAACCAGGTGAAGGAGAGCTATGGGGGCTAAAAAAGATGAACTCTAATAATCTGAACAAGGAAGATTTTTTTAAAAAACATATAATAAATAGCCGAAACTGGTTTGTCTCAGTGGATAGAGTGTCAGCCTGTGGACTGAAAGGTCCCAGGTTCGATTCCAGTCAAGGGCATGTACCTTGGTTGCAGTCACATCCCCAGTGGAGGGTGTACAGGAGGCAGATGATTGATGTTTCTCTCTCATCAATGTTTCTAACTATCTCTCTCTTCCTCTCTGTAAAAAAATCAATTTAAAAATCAATAAAAAAAATAAATAAAACAGGGGGGAAAATAAAATAAATAAATAAAATATCAAGGGCATATTTCACAGATCTAGAATACTCCAAAAATGTATATGGAACCAAAAAAAACTTCAATGGACACAAACAAGTTTCAATAAATTTAAGAAGAATGAAATCTTATCAAGCATTGACTCTAATTACAATAGTATAAAATTAGAAATTAAGTAAAGAAAACTGAAAAACTCACAAACACACGGAGGCTAAATGAAGGCTATAAAACAATGAGTGATTTAACAACAAAATCAAAGAAGAAATCAAATGATACCTTAAAAATACAATGACCCCAGCCGAAACCGGTTTGGCTCAGTGAATAGAGCATCGGTCTGCGGACTGAGAGGTCCCAGGTTCGATTCCGGTCAAGGGCATGAACCTTGGTTGCGGGCACATCCCCAGTAGGAGGTGTGCAGGAGGCAGCTGGTTGATGTTCCTCTCTCATCGATGTTTCTCTACCCCTCTCCCTTCCTCTCTGTAAAAAAACAAAATCAATAAAATATATATTTTTTAAAATACAATGACCCCAAATGTGTGAGGCACAGCAAAAGCAGTTCTAAGCGGGAACTTCTTAGCAACACAGGCCTACCTCAAGAACAACCTGAAATAAACAAACTTACACCTAAAGGAACTAGAACAATAAGAAACAAAGCCAAAGTGAGTAGAAGAAAGGAAATAATCAAAATCAGCATAGATATAAACAAAATAGTCTAAAAACATAATTTAAAAGATCAATGAAACAAAGAGCTGGTCTTTAAAAAGGTAAGATCAGCAGAAGCCGGTTAGGCTCAGTGGTGGAGCGTCGGTCTGCGGACTGAAAGGTCCCGGGTTCGATTCCGGTCAAGGGCAAGTGCCTTGGTTGCGGGCACATCCCCGGTGGGGCGTGTGCAAGAGGCAGCTGGTCGATGTTTCTCTCTCATGGACGTTTCTAGCTCTCTATCTCTCTCCCTTCCTCTCTGTAAAATATCAATAAAATATATTTTAAAAAAATAAAAAATAAAAAAAATAAAAAGGTAAAATCAATAAACCTTTACCCAGACTCATAAAGAAAAAAAAGAGGATCCAAGTAAATAAAATCAGAAATGAAATAGAAGTGACACCACTGAAATACAAAAGATTATAAAACTAATGGCCCGGTGCATGAATTCATGCCCACTAAAAGGAATTTAATTAGAAGAAATATTTTAACATCACTATTTGCCCTTTCTCTAAATAGGTGTCAACCAAATATAAAATCAACAATGACAGATCAAAACACATGCATTCGATTGGTGCCAGCAAGAGCTTCATATGTATCACACATGCACGAGTCAACTTAGCCTTTTATACATACATAGAATAAATTTGCTTAATTAGGCATGCTTTCTGATTTAGCTACACTTTTTCCAGCTCAGTGAAGCACCCCAACTTCTTTCAGGTAATTTCAAAGTCCACAATTTCATTTCTTCTTCTTTTTTTAAAAACCATGTATTTCTTTATTGATTTCAGAGGAGAGGGAGATAGAGAAACATCAATTATGACAATTATTGATCGGCTGCCTCCTGCACACCCCACACTGGGGATCGAGCCCACAACCAGGGCATGTGCCTATGGCCAGAATCAAACCCACGACCCTTCCGTTGGCCGACACTCTATCCACTGAGCAAAACTGGCTAAGGAGAGGTCCATTTCTGACTTCGTTTCAGTTGGATCAAATTTCTAAACTTTCTAAATCTCCATTTTCCATGTAATGAAAAAATAGGATTCCACTGCATCTCCTATGTACCTACTCCAGGACTTCTATGAGGATCAAATGAGATGAGGCAGGGAAAACACTTCACAGACATTTAGTTCAAGTGTAAAATGTTCCATCTGTGTTCTTGGACTGAAGAAACTACAAGGCTAGTCGTTGCTAGGGAGAGGAAGCCAGGAGTTGCTATGCGACATCATTACCCAGTGCCCACCTGGGCTGGGCTGTGGGCTGCATTTGCACCATGTTGTCTTGGTAAAGATTTGGTGTGGTGTTGCTCCAGGGTGGTGGCAGGGCCTGTTTCACACTTGGGGGATGCCCAGTGTTACTTTGTCAGCATCAGGTCTGTGGTGCCGTTTCTCTGAGCACACAACAGCTCCTGTGTTGAGCATCTGCCCCCTGGTGGTCAGTGTGAGTCATAGCAACCCATTGGACAGTGGGAAGAACACTTAGCACATTAGCCTTTTATATAGAGAGAGACCTGGTGCATGAAATTTGTGCATGGAGGGGTGGGGGAATCCCTCAGCCGGGCCTGCACCCTATCCAATTGCCTCTCACAATTCTGGACCACTGGTTCCTAACTGCTAACCTGCCTGCCTGCCTGATTGCCCCTAATCCCCCTGCCTAACTGCTCCCCTATCAGCCTGATTGCCACTAACTGCTCCCCTGATGGCCTGATCACCCTTAACGGTCTCTGTCTTGCCCCACATCTGGGACCCAGGATTCTCCCCTCTGGTCGGTCACAGGAACCCAGGACCCTGGCTTCCCTCCCTCTGGCCAACCACAGGTACCCAGGACTCAAGCCAGCTTCTGGCTGGGCTGGCTGCAGCTGCAGGGGACCGTGGACTGGCAGCTTCACCTGGGCCACAGGGGCCCAGGGCCATGGGCAGGCAACTTGTCCCTCTCCTGGGCCCGTCACAGGCGCTGGCACACAGGACCATGGGGCGGACGGCTTGTCCCTCTCCCAGGCCACAGCCCCAGCCCCCAGGACCGCAGGCTGTGTGGCTTGTCCCTCTCCCAGGCAGTGGCCTGGCTGGTTCCCTTTCCTCTCTTCCCAGTGTTGGGGGTGTGAGCCCTTATGGTGTGACAGGGTGATAACCATTTACATATTAGTTCTTTATTATATAGGAAACTATGAGTCTTGGACGGTATGGCTCACTTGGTTGAGCATAACTCCATGCACCAAAAAGTCACCAGTTCAATTCAGGTTGTAGTTCTATCCCCATTAGAAATGTACCAGTATATGGGATGCAGCCAATTGATGTTTCTCTCTCATATCAATGTTTCTCTCTATCTCTCTCCCTTCCTCTCTCTAAAATCAATACAAACATATTTTAAGAAACGAGTATGGCCGAAACCGGTTTGGCTCAGTGGTAGAGCATCGGTCTGAGAACTGAAAGGTCCCGGGTTCAATTCTAGTCAAGGGCATGTACATTGATTGCAGGCACATCCCTGGTGGGGGGTGTGCAAGAGGCAGCTGGTCGGTGTTTCTCTCTCATCGACGTTTCTAACTCTCTCTCCCTCTCCCTTCCTCTCTGTAAAAAAATCAATAAAATATTTTTTAAAAAACAAACAAAAAAAACGAGTATGGCCCTGAAGGATCCTGGGTTTGAATTCGGTCGAGGACATATGCCCAGGTTGTGCGCTCAGTCCCCAGTAGGAAATGTGCAAGAGGCAGCAGCCAATCAATGATTCTCTCTCATCATTGATGTTTCCATCTCTCCTTCCCTCTCCCTTCTCTGAAATCAATAAAAATATATATAAAAAAATAAATGAAATTTTAAGTTATCTATTTAAAAAAAGAGTATGTTTAAAAAAATACTATGAACAATTATATACCAATAAATTGGATGATCTGGAAGATGAATAAATTTTTAGAAATATACAATCTTCCAAAACTGAATAAAAAAGAAACAGAAAAATATGAATAGACCAACAACCAATAAAATCAAATCAGTAATCAAAAAACTCCAAACAAACAAAAGTCTGCAACTGAATGATGTCACAGGTAAATTTTAACAAAAATTTAAAAAAATACCTATCCTCATACTCAAAAAAATTGAGGGAAGATTCCCAAGCTCATTTTATGAGACCAGTTTTACCCTTATTCCAAAACCAAAGACAAAAAAAAGAAAATTATAGACCAACAGCCCTGATGAACAGATGCAAAAATCCTCAACTAAATATTAGTAATTTGAATCCAGTAGTATGTTAAAAAAGATCATAAATCATGAATCAAGTGAGATTTATTCCTGAGATTAGTTCAATATCCACAAATCAATTAACATGATACACCACATTTAAAAATGAAGGGTGAAAATCATATGATCATATCAATAGATGCAGAATAAGCATTCAACAAAATCCTGCATCAGCCTGGCCAGTTCTGCTCAGTAGTTGAGTGTCACCTATGAACTATTGTAGAAAGTCATAGGGCAATTCCCAGTCCGGACATATACCCAGGTTGCAGACTTGATCCCCAGTAGGCAGCCAATCCATAATTCTCTTATCATTGATGTTTCTATCTCTCTCTCTCCCTTCCTCTCTCTAAAACTAATAAAAACATTTTTTATTTTTTATTTTTTTTAATATATTTTTTTATTGATTTTTTTTACAGAGAGGAAGGGAGAGATAGAGAGCTAGAAACGTCGATGAGAAAGAAACATTGACCAGCTGCCTCTTGCATACCCCCCACCAGGGATGTGCCCGCAACCAATGTACATGCCCTTGACCAGAATCAAACCTGGGACCTTTCAGTCCACAGACCGACGCTCTACCACTGAGCCAAACCAGTTTCGGCTAATAAAAACATTTTTTAAATCCAACATCCGTTTATGATAAAAATTCTCAGCAAAGCAGAAATAATGGGGACTTACCTCAACATGATAAAGAGCATATATGACAAACCCATAGCTAACATGATACTCAACTGGAAAAAGTTAGAAGCATTTTCCTTATGATCCGTGTACCTGTCCAACTTCCCAGCACCACTTATTGAAAAGACTGTCCTTACTCCATTATATGCTCTTGCTTCCTTTGTCAAATATTGAGTTGAATGGCTTGTGTCAATTTCTGGGTTCTCTGTTTTTGTTCCATTGGTCTATCTGCCTGTTCTTGTGCCAGTACCAGGCTGTTTTGAGTACAGTAGTTTTATAGTATAACTTGGTATCTGGTATTGTGATTCCTCCAACTTTGTTCTTCTTTCTCAAGATTGCTGTGGCTCTCCAGGGTCTTTTTTGTTTCCATATAAATTTTTGGAGTGTTTGTTCTAGATCTTTGAAATATGCCGTTGGTATTTTATTAGGGATTGTATTGAATCTATAATGAGTCGTCAGCTGTTAAAGTGTATATACGTTTTTTGGGAGACACCCTGGGTATAGACACTTTGATTAAATATAAAAGCAGTGTTTGTACTTCAACTGCATTTTTAAACTTCTAGTAGCATTTCAGGATGAATTTCCTTTGTTCGAAGCTTAGTCTGGCTGAAAAGAAAGAAACATCAATTGAGCTACCAGCTGTTAAAATGTGTATACATGTTTCGGGGACACCCTGTAGGTGAGAGGATTAGAATACAGGATCAAAAATCCAGAAATAGATCTTAACTATGAAGGAATTTCACACATGACAGGAACTTCTCATTCACCTAATCCATCTAATGTATCTGTTCAGTACAGTAACCACGAGCCACATGTGGCCACTGAGCATCTAAACTGAGATGTGATGTAAGTAAAATATACATCAAATTTTAAAGACTTAATATTAAAAAAAGAACAAAATATCTCATTAACTATTGTTTAAAATGAATTACGTGTAAAACTATATTTTTTAATATACTTTATTGATTTTTTACAGAGAGGTAGAGAGAGGGATAGAGAGTTAGAAACATTGATGAGAGAGAATCATCGATCAGCTGCCTCTTACACACCCTCTACTGGGGATATGCCCACAACCAAGGTACATGCCCTTGACCGGAATCGAACCCGGGACCTTTCAGTCTGCAGGCCGACGCTCTATCCACTGAGCCAAACCGGTTTTGGCTGTAAAACTATTTTTTTACAGAATGGATTAAGTTGGTGAAATTAAATTTCACCTATTCTTTTTAATTTTTTAAAATGCAGCAACAGCCAGGACCGGTTTGGCTCAATGGATAGAGCGTCGGCTTGGGGAGCCGGGTTCGATTCCAGTCAGGGGCGTGTACCTTGGTTGTGGGCATATCCCCAGTAGGGGGTGTGCAAGAGGCAGCTGATCGATGACTCTCTCATCGATGTTTCTAACTCTCTATCTCTCTCCCTTCCTCTCTGTATAAAAATCAAAAATATATATTTTAAAAAAAAGAAAAAAGAAAAAGAAAATCATTGTTTTAAAAAAATAAAAATAAAAAAATAAAATATATTAAAAATAAATAAATAAAATAAAATGCAGCGACAAATAAAAAACTTGAGTGTTTTACATTATATTTCTAATGAACAGAACTGCTCTAAGGAAAAATAAAGATCTTCCCTTTACATCATAATTTAAAAAAATAAAGATAGAGTTAAAATAAAAAATACCATATGAGCCGAAACCGGTTTTGCTCAGTGGATAGAGCATTGGCCTGCGGACTGAAGGGTCCTGGGTTTGATTCCAGTCAAGGGCATGTACCTTGGTTGCAGGCACATCCCCAGTAGGGAGTGTGCAAGAGGCAGCTGATTGATGACTCTCTCTCATTGATGTTTCTAACTATCTCTCTCCCTTCCTCTCTGGGAAGAAAAAAAAAAATACCATATGAGATCCTAGGAAAGTAAATTAGAATCAGGATGGACTTCTTAATGAGGACAACTTGTCATACATACACGTGTATGCAGACATAGATAAAAAAGACAAACAACCCAATAGGAAAAGCAGGCGAAGAGCAGGATTGGAAATGCCCAGAAAAGCAAATGCTACTGACAAACATTTAACAAAAAAACACTCTAAATTACTGAAGAGAAAATGCAGTTTCAGTGACTAAGACATCTCTTTACTGGTTGGGGGTGGCCAACGAAGATGACACCTCTGTCAGGGTGTGGGAGAGGGACAGCTCATGCTCTGCTGCCAGGGCCATGTGAAGAACAGGCTTCTGAAAAACCAACACTGCAGTACGCATTACATCCTCAACAGGGAGCCATCCTCCGAGTGATATTCCACTATACATACTGACATATGTTCAGAGACTATTGTAACACTGTTTATGCAGCAGCAAAAATTTAAAAAGGAAACCAAGAAACATTCAATAAATTAATAAATGCCATCTACTGACAAAAGGCTGAAAAATGTATGGTACCTGCAGCATCAGACCTTCAGCAATCATTAAAAATATTAAATGAGCCGAAACCGGTTTGGCTCAGTGATAGAGCGTTGGTCTGTGGACTGAAGGTCCCCCCGGGTTCGATTCCAATCAAGGGCATGTATGCTGGTTGCGGGCACATCCCCAGTAAGGGGTGTGCAAGAGGCAGCTGGTCGGTGTTTCTCTCTCATCGACGTTTCTAGCTCTCTATCTCTCTCCCTTCCTCTGTGTAAAAAATCAATAAAAAATATATTTCTTAAATATATTAAATGAGAAATATCAGCAAAAATGTTTACACTTGAAATATCAACACTGGCTCCGTGGTAGGGATAGACACCTTATAACATGCAGTGTGGGCATCCATAGGTACAACCTTATGGGAAGACTCTATTAGACGTTTCATGTCCTAGCCTTTTGACCCAGCAACCCAACTTCCAGAAACCTTATTGCTTTATGGCATGACAATCTAAACATTCCTGTGCAAACATGCCAGATCATTACGTTGCACACCTTAAGCAATACAACGTACCCACCATACATGACCTCAGCAGTTTTCTACCTGCGCTGCTAATTTGGCTATTTCTTCTATACGACTCATTAATTTTAAGCCATCTTCTAGTCTCCCTTTCTGATATAAAAACTATATTTAAAATGTTTACAAATTTTCATCCCATTAAAAAAATCATCTCATTGTAATTCACTTTTTGCATCCCTTGGTATAAATCAGCATTACACATCATCACTCTCCCTGCAAAGCCAGGCTACCTTAGAATTGGGGCATTTTGTGAACTAGAACAAATACTGCTGCTACAATTTCTTTTCTTTTTTTAATATATTTTATTGATTTTTTACAGAGAGGAAGAGAGACAGATAGCTAGAAACATCGATGAGAGAGAAACATCGACCAGCTGCCTCTGGCACATTCCCTACTGGGGATGTGCCCACAACCAACGTACACGCCCTTGACCGGAATCGAACTTGAGACCTTTCAGTCCGCAGACCAACGTTCTACCGCTGAGCCAAACCGGTTTTGGCCTGCTGCTACAATTTCTAATGGTCCAACAGCAATGAGGCAGGTAGGGAGTTAATAAATGTAATTTTCTCAAGTTTAATCCTCTTCAATCATTGGCTATCGAAAAGTGAGCAAAAAGCAAAAGAACAGTGAAGAAAAAACAGACCTGTAGTTCGCACGTGTGATCACAAATCTTTATAACTCACACGTTGAATAGTTTCTGGCTCCCAGGACGTGCAGCTAAACACCGAGCATTGTCAAGAGCATCACAACTCACCCGGGACACGTGGGCCTCTGGCCACCGCCCTCGGCGGGCACACCAACAGGTCCCCTCCCTCTGCCGGATGCCGCAGCCCCGGGTCGGGGAGAGAGGCGCGACCCTTCCGCCGGGCCCAGCTCCAGCCCTCCCGCCATCCCTCCGGCCCGGGCCTGCGAAGCTTCCAGCGGCCAAGGCGCTGCGCGGTCCACACCAGACCCTCTCCCCGCGGGCAGAGGGCGGCCTCGGCGCGGTGCGCAGGGCGGCGCAGCGGCGCCGGGCGGAGCGCAGGGCGGCGGGAGCCGCTCTCGGCCCCGCTCCAGCGGGGACGGAGGTCACGGCGAGCGCACGAACCCCGCGGCTGGGAGCCGGGCTCCGAAGGCAAAGGGCGCGCCCTGACCCGGGCGGAAGTGACGTGCGCGGAGCCTGCAGGCCCGCCCCATAAATGGCGGCCGCAGCGAGGCGCCTTCCCCCGGACTGGCCGGCAGGGGTAGCTCCGAGTCCGACCCGCCCGGCTCCGGCAGCTCCCTGCGCCACCAGAACCAACCGACCGAACCCGGCCCGAGCCGAGCCGGAGCCCGGCCCCGCCGGGCGGTCCGCTCCCAGCGCGCCCGGCGGCGCCCGGCGGGCTGGCTTCAGCGCTCAGCCACGCGCATGCGCGGCCCTCGGTGCCGCGGGTTCCTCGGGCCGCCGGGCGCCCACGTTCCGGCCGCCTGCCCCGCGGTCCCTTCTCGCCCTAGCGTCCGGCCAGCGTCCCTCACCTCCGGCCTCCCGCCCTCGGCGGCCCCGCCGCCACGGGCTCCCGGCCGCCAGCCTCCAGGAGCCACTTCCGCTTCCGGCGAGTATTGTGTGTCGCGCCGCGGGCGGGGCGGGGGGAGGAGGAAGGAGGAGGCTGCGCTCCGGCGGCTCCGCGCCCGCACTGCCGGATCCGTGGCCCGGAAGGTAGGTGCCGCCCCGCCGCCGGGCCCGCCCCGCCGGCCGGGCCCGCACGCCGCGTCCCAGCGCCCGCGTCACCGGCCGCACCTGCCCGCCGCCGCCTCCGCCCGCCTCGGGCCGGGGACGTTGGCCGCCCCGGCGACGTCAGCGCGTCCGGCGTTGCTTGGCTACCCCGCCTGCCCCCTTCCCGCCGCCGCTGCCTCCCGGTGAAGCTGACGTCGTCCCGGCGGTTCCGGCTGCGGGCACCCCACCTGCACGTCCACTCCTCAGCTGGACACGCACCCCTCCCTCCCTCTCAGCCCCTGCGCCTGACCTGACGGGAGGAGACGGAGACCGGGTGGGACCGAGTTGTGAACCACGCTCAGGAGAGGGTCGCCCGGTGGGGCCCGGACAGTGTAGAAGCAAAATGAGGACGAGCCTGGAGTTGGCGCTTCTGCACACACGAGAAATAGAGAGAGACCTGCAGCCCAGAGCGCCGCGGCCCCAAGTCTCCTTCCCTAACCTCCTCCCATTGTTTCCCCTCACGTTGCCAGTCTAGTTCCCTAACTGCAAACAGTTCAGCTCCCCCAGGAGGGGAGACCTCTTAATTCCTGGAAGACTTGGGGAAAGGACAGGCTCACCACCATTGGGGTCCCCTAGGTGGGGAAGCCTCATGGACTGAACAGTCTCTCCTGGTTGAGGGAAGAATTTGAGATTCAAATAAGTTACTCCAAATTAAAGACTAAATTTGTGCCATCAATATACACAGGAATAATAGTCATTATTAACCCAACTCATTATAGGGTCACTTCTCTCTCAACACAGACCTACTAAATTTCTTTCCCTCTGTCCGGTCCCCTGTAGGGGAGGGAGGTGGACAGGAGGGGTCATGCAGATAGAGAAATCAAACATTTTTGGGGTAAAAGTGGTGTTTTACCAGCAGAGGACTAGCTTTCTGCCTTATATATCTCTTTAAGGCTTCACTTGAGGGAGGTTTTGATTGCCTCTTTATTTTCTTCCCCAACCATCCAATACCCATTAGCTAGAAGCACAGTGTGTCCAAGGAATTTGTTATTGATAGATGTTTCATAAGACTCCAGTCACTGCTGAGTGAAAGAGACTTCAGCTCTCTTTTCAAGAAGTTGGAGTTATTGGCCTGGGTCAATAATACACTCTTTAGTATAGTTGCCACTTTTCAGTAGTTCTAAATGTCCAAATGCAGGAATAGAAATGGGATTTGTATAAATCGTTTCACTCCAAGAGGAGGGCACGCGTCCAAACTGCGGCTCTCGAGCTACACGCGGCTCTTTGGCCCCTTGAGTGTGGCTCATCCACAAAACACCACGGCCTGGGCAAGTCTATTTTGAAGAAGTGGTATTAGAAGAAGTTTAAGTTTAAAAAATTTAGCTCTCAAAAGAAATTTCAATCGTACTGTTGATATTTGACTCTGTTGACTAATGAGTTTGCTGACCACTGCTCTAGATTAATTGATAGAAGGAAGAATAATATCAGACTTTCCTGAAAAGAAGAGGTTGTTACCCTTGCCTATCTAATTCTGCTTATTATTATTTAAAAGAGTGAGAGAACAGTGTCAGAGAATCTGGCTTAGGCTCCAGGGGACTATTGCAAAAAAAAATTCTATAACGTGCCCTGGCTGGTTTGGCTCAATGGATAGTGTCTGCCTGCAGACTGAAAGATCCCAGGTTCGATTCTGGTCAGGGCACATGCCCAGGTTGTGGGCTCGATTTCCAGTGGGGAGCATGCAGGAGGCAGCCAATTGGTGATTCTCTCATCATTGATGTTTCTATCTCTCTCCTTTCCTCTCTGAAATCAATAAAAATCCATAAATTTAAGAAATCTTAATACTTTGATTTTTATAGCACTGCACTTTCTCAAACTCCTTTTTCATCTATTAGAAAAATGTCAAACTAGGCATAGAACTGGTGGGGAACATTGGCCCATGGCCATATAAAACCTGTAAAATCATTTGGTCTGGCCCTGTTAGGGCATTAGATGTGAGTTAATTAAATGTTAGACAAATATACCAGGCTAATTTTTTTTTCTTTTCTTTTTTTGTTTTCTTTTTTTAAAAACAGGCTAGTTTTTAAGTTGATAATTTTGTATGGCCCACAACGCTACACTAATAAAAGAAAAGATGCAAATTGACCCTACCTTCGTGATACCCACCAGCCAATCAGGAGTGAGTATGCAAGTTAACCTAACAAAGATGGTGGGTTAATTTGCATACATAGGCGCCAAGTGGCTGGAGGCGGTATGCTTGCATCATTGCCATGGCGACAACACAGGCATTCCAAACCGCCCCAGTCTCTCCAGGCCTCTGGGCAGCGTGGAAAGGCAGAAAAGCGACTCTGGGCAGAATGAAAGCAAAAAGGTGGCTCTGAGCCGGAGCAAAGGCAGTGCCGCCGGCAGCCAGGGAAAGGAAGGCCCATTCTTGCATGAATCTTCATGCATCGGGCCTCTAGTGATGTTATAAATATCCAAATGGCCCTTAGCAGAAAAAAGGTTCCCCAACCCTGGTCTAGAAAATTGGTTTTAGGACACAAGTGGGATGAGCCTGGATCAGGAGTATGTTGAGCTACAGTTAAAGGAACCCTCTGTTTCTAATAAGGGAAAGCAGAGCTAAAAGACAGAAGAGATGGGGGAGAGGGGTATCAGTTTGCTGCATAGGAAAAAAAAATTTGATTGATGGCTGGGAGTCACAAGTTTTGGAACTAGAGTAACAAAAGAGAGGTTGAATCTAACAGAAGATGTAAAATACCAATGTGGGACTAACTCTAGAATTGGGGTTTTACAAGTGGGTAAATGTCGGAGCAGGGATGTAGAAAAAGAAAGATTTAAACCTCCAACTAACATTTTTCTCTGCCTCCTTCCTATCCCGAAGTTAAATAATGGCAGAGACGAGTCTGTTAGAGGCTGGGGCCTCTGCAGCGTCCACAGCCGCGGCTCTGGAGAACTTACAGGTGGAGGCCAGTTGCTCTGTGTGCCTGGAGTACCTGAAGGAGCCTGTCATCATTGAGTGTGGGCACAACTTCTGCAAAGCTTGCATCACCCGCTGGTGGGAGGACCTAGAGAGGGACTTTCCTTGTCCTGTCTGTCGAAAGACCTCCCGGTACCGCAGTCTCCGGCCTAATCGTCAACTAGGCAGTATGGTGGAAATTGCCAAGCAGCTCCAAACTGTCAAGCGGAAGATCCGGGATGAGAGCCTCTGCCCCCAGCATCATGAGGCACTCAGCCTCTTCTGCTATGAGGACCAGGAGGCTGTGTGTTTGATATGTGCAATTTCCCACACCCATCGGGCCCACAACGTCGCACCACTGGACGACGCCACACAGGAGTACAAGGTGGGGAACCAGGCACATGAAGTCAGCATGGGGCAAAGGGAGGCACACTGTGGAGGCAGGCTCTCTGGGTAGAGGATCAAAAGCTCCAGAGGGCGAGACTGTATCTGGGTCTCATTCTATAGTTCCCTCTAAGGTGCATACACAGGGGACTCCCACACAGTACATCTACCAGCCATCCTCAAGCACGAAGAACAGTGGCAATGAGTACCCCAAAATTTCTCTCTGACCTTTCTAACACATTTGAGCATGAGAGGAAGAGAGACATTTATATATATAAAAGCCTAAGCAACCATTTGATCAGTAGCAATGACGCACACTGACCACCAGGGGGCAGACACTCAACACACAGGCATAGAAACATGGAACAGACTGATGAATCTCAGAGGGGAGGAGGAAGGGCGGGAAGAGATTAACCAAAGATCTTATATGCATGCTAGAGGCCCAGTGCACGGATTTGTGCACCAGTGGGGTCCCTTGACCTGGCCTGTGGGGGTTGGGCTGAAACTGGTTCTCCGACATCCCCCGAGGGGTCCCGGGTTGTGAGAGGGTGCTGGCCAGGCCGAGGGACCCCATCAGTGCCCCGGGTCTCTAGTATTTTTCATAATGAATGAGAGCACATACAGAAAATCCACGTTGGAAAGAACTGAAAAGTTGTCTAGTTTCCTCATTCTGTTCCCTGCTCAGAACATCCCTTCCCGTTGGCACTGGGAAGACTGTCATTCCACTTTAGACTGAGCCAGTCTGTTATTTGCATCTTCCCCAGATAATGGATAACATTACATCTGATTTAAATTATTGCTGGGTCAAAGTAAGTGTTTGAGAAACAGAAATTAGAGGTGCTAATGTCTTAGTACTTTATCAAGTACTTAATTTGTGTTTTTTTAAATACATTTTTATTGATTTCAAAGAGGAAGGAAGAGGGAGAGAAAGATAGAAACATCAATGATGAGAGAGAATTGTTGATCAGCTGCCTCCTGCATGCCCCCCACTGGGGATCAAGCCCACCACCTGGGCATGTGCCCTTGACTGGAATCGAACCTGGGACCCTTCAATCTGCAGGGTGACGCTCTGACTACCAAGCCAAACCGGCCAGGACTTAGTTATGTTAATAAAATCTTTAGAAATAAGATTTAAAGCTGAAATGGGTTTGGCTCAGTGGATAGAGCGTCGGCCTGTGGACTGAAAGGTCCTGGGTTCGATTCTGGTCAAGGGCATGTACTTTGGTTGCGGGAACATCCCCAGTTGGGGTGTGCAAGAAGCAGCTGGTCGATGTTTCTAACTCTCTATCTCTCTCTCTTCCTCTCTGTAAAAAATCAATAAAATACATTTGTTTTAAAAAAAAAAAAAAGAAAAGAAAAAGAATAAAGCTTTCTGAATTAAAAAGAAAAGAAAAGAAAGAAAGATTTAAGGTTGTTTATAAGTAAGATTTCATTGTATTTGCAGATGATTAGAGTTGAAGAGGAATGCAAGTTTAAAGATGGACATCAGAGTCCAGAGGTCACTTTGACAGTAATAGGTAGTTACTTGAGTTAGAAGGTGGATGGAGTTGGTGACCGCTGGACTACTGTGGTTCAGTGAGAGGATATTTACCCACTTGTAAAACCCTAATTCTAGAGTTAGCTCCGCATTGATATTTTACATATTTTCTTCTGTTAGATATGGGGGAGAGATGGTGATAGAGATAGGCTGGTGGCAGGAGGAGAGACCTGTAAGAAGTTAACATCGCAAGTGATAGGCAAGGGAGGAAGTTGGCTTAAGAGCTGGTGAGAGGCGTAGGATGCAAACAAACGGTTTAAAACAAATAGGTTAACCTCTGAATGTAGGCTATGCCAGCCAACCCACCTCTCCCACTTCCTGCCCTCAGGAAAAACTGCAGAAGTGCCTGGCACCTCTGGAGCAGAAGCTGCAGGAGATCACCTGCTGTAAGTCCTCGGAAGAGCAGAAGCCTTCAGAGCTCAAGGTAAGGCAGGCAGGGAACCAAGCATTACCACATTATCTCACCCACCAGTTCTGATTCATTAGAAAAATGCTGTACTCTCAGAAATGATGGTATCTTCTTAAGCTTGATGGTCAGTAGACATTGTACTGACGTTGCTTGTCATGCGCTAAGTACTGAGGAAGAGGCTAGAAGGGTAAAGGACAGGCAGGGTGCCTTACACCTGGTGAGTGCAGGGGCTTCGTGCCTGCTGGGCTCCTGTGCAGCAGGAGGAGGCTGTTCTGCTGAGTGTGAGAGGTGGGACTTCCTGAGAAGCCCCCGCCCCAGGCCCTCACCACTATCTGTGCCCCTGGGTTATGCATATGTGCATACAAGGTCTTTGATTGATTATCTTCCACCCAATCACCCTCCCTTGCCTTCCCTCTGAGATGACCCAATGACTTTAAAACTAATGTGTTAGTTAGGGTAGCAAAGTCCTGGGGTGGAGTGGGAATCGGATGGAGGAAAAAAGAGGGACATCTGTAATAATCTGAACAATAAAGATTAAAAAAATAATAACTTGTAATTAACCATGCTGAAATGATAATTATTCATAAAATAATCTATCTACATAATTTTAAAAGTAAACTGTCATGTCGAAATATAGTATAATACAACAAAAGAAAAATAATGTGTAATGAAGTCTGCTGTGTGATATTTATTTTTTAATCTTTATTGCTCAGATTATTACAATTGTTTCTCCTTCCCCGCCCCCCCAATAGCTCCTTTCCACCCTATTCCCGCCCCACCCTATTCCCGCCCATTGTCCTTATCCATAGGTGTACTATTTTAATCCAGTCTCTTCCTGCACCCTCCACACCCCTTTCCCCTGATAATTATCAATCCACTTCCTTTCTTTCCCCCTGATTCTATTATATTCATCAGTTTATTCTATTCCTCAGATTTTTAATTCACTTGATTTTTAGATTCACTTGTTGATATATATGTATTTGTTGATCATAACTTTTATCTTTTTCCTTTTTTTCCCTCTTCTTAAAGAATACCTTTCAGCATTTCATATAATACTGGTTTGGTGGTGATGAACTCCTTTAGCTTTTTCTTTTTCTTTTCTTTTTTTTTTTTAAATATATTTTATTGATTTTTTTACAGAGAGGAAGAGAGAGTGATAGAGAGTTAGAAACATCAATGAGAGAGAATCATTGATCAGCTGCCTCTTGCACACCCCCTACTGGAGATGTGCCTGCAACCAAGGTACATGCCCTTGACCAGAATCGAACCCGGGACCTTTCAGTCTGCAGGCCAATACTCTATCCACTGAGCCAAACCGTTTTCCGGCCCCTTTAGCTTTTTCTTATCTGTGAAGCTCTTTGGCCTTCAATTCTTTTTTTTTCTTTTCTTTTTTTTAATATATACCGTATTTTTCGGACCATAAGACGCTCCGGACCATAAGACGCACCAGTTTTTAGAGAAGGGAAATGAAGAAAAAAAGATTCTGAAACAAATAGTGTCCTAAAATATTTTATGTGCATTAAAACCCAACATCACAGTCATAAACACATGTAATCAACCCTGTAAAGTAAACAGCAGCATTTAGAACCATTTTAGAGCCGGGCAAGCACACAGAGACCACACAGAGCCGGGCAAGTAAAAAAACTTTTTTTTTAAGTATATGTGTAGGCTATATTTGGACCATAAGACGCAGGGACTTTTTCCCCCCACTTCTGGGGGGAAAAAAGTGCGTCTTATGGTCCGAAAAATACGGTATATATATTTTATTGATTTTGTACAGAGAGGAAGGGAGAGAGATAGTTAGAAACATTGATGAGAGAAAGTCATCGATCAGCTGCCTCTTGCACACCCCCTACTGGTGATATGCCCGCAACCAAGGTACATGCCCTTGACCAGAATCGAACCCGGGACCCTTCAGTCCCCAAGCCGACGCTCTATCCATTGAGCCAAACCGGACTCCTGGCCTTCAATTCTGAATGATAACTTTGCTGGATACAGTAATCTTGGTTGTAGGTTCTCACTGTTCATCACTTTGAATATTTCTTGCCACACCCTTCTGGCTTGCATAGTTTCTGTTGAGAAATCAGCTGATAGTCTATGGGTGCTCCCTTATAGGTAACCAACTACTTTTCTTTTTCTGCTTTTGATATTCTCTCTTTGTCTTTTGCTCTTGGCATTTTAATTATGATGTGTCTTGGTGTGTTACTCTTTGGATTCCTCTTGTTTGGGGTTCTGTGCGCTTCCTGTACTTGTAAGTCTATTTCTTTCACCAGGTAGGGAAAATTTTCTGACATTACTTCTTCAAATAGGTTTTCAGTATCTTGCACTCTTTCTTCTTCTGGCACCCCATAATTCGGATGTTGGTTCACTTGAAGTTGTCCCAGAGGGCTCCTTACACTATCTTCAGCTTTCTGGATTCTCTTTTCTTCTTGCTTCTCCAGAGCAGTGTCCTTTGGCTCTTTGTATTCCAAATCTTTGATTTGATTCTTGTGTTCCTCCAGTCTGCTGTTGGATCTCTGTATAATATTTTTTTATTTTAGTCAGTGTATGTTTAGTTTCTAGTTGGGTCTCATTATCAGCCTTTTCTAGGAAATTCTTGAAAAAGTTTATAACCGTGGTTTTGAACTCTATATCCAGTCTTTTGTTCTCCTCCATCTCTTTCACTTGAGATCTGTTTCCTTGTCTGGGCATTTTTTATGTAGGATTGCTTTGTGTGTTTGGTGTCCTATATGGCCCAGTGGGTCAGCCTCCCCAGTTACCTGAGGTAGACTCTCTTGGTGCTCCCCTTTGTGGATTGAGTATACAGTCTTGTTGTAGTTAAGTCTTTATTGTTGTTGGTATCCCTGGGAGGAATTGACCTCCAGGCCCATTGGATGTATCAGCTGTGTCTACTCTGGGATACCTTCTGTATTGGAGACAGTCTTATAGGATCAGACTTGCAAAATTGCAAAAGCCTCTGTGCTTAGCTTGGATGGGACGGAGTCTCAGGGCTGAGCTGACAGTCTTGGCTTCTTGTCAGCCCTGCCCTTGTGTGTGAGCCTCAGACCTCTGCCTTCCCCGGCTCCCCTGGGTTTCCGCCTGACCGTCCAGATTCCCCTGCAAGAGCGTGGGTGCCCCAGGGGCTCGCCCGGAATTGGGTTGGGTCTCTGTAGTCTGGAGCTTCAGACTCCTTCCGCTATGGAGAGGCTGCGGCAACCTCCACGGTCAGACCTCTGCTCGCACTCACTCGCGCACGACTGTAGACCCTGCCCGCTGCGGCTCCCGGCTCCCCCAGTCTCCCAGTCTCTGAGTCTCTGGGTGCCTTTCTCTACTGTCCAGACTCCACCCGTATGAGCCTGGGTCCCCGGGGTTTTGGCTGGGGCTGGCATTCAGTGCAGTCGGAAAGGGTTCAGTGCAATCGGGGACTTCCTTTCCCCTCCCGCCAGCCAGGCATTCGGCCGCCCTTTTTCTCTGCACACAAGCGTCTCCCTATCTCAGCACTTTGTGGCTCCCAATCCAATCCATGAGCCTCTCTCCTTTCTAGTTGTAGATTTCCCACTCCGCCAGCTTTCCTGTGGTTTTGGATGATGTCCGTTCTGTCTTTTAGTTGTTGTTTTGAAATTGTTGTGCAAGGCAGTAGCTTAGGTGCTTAATGGTTCTGCTGTGTGATATTTAAACACGAGTGCCCTGAAAGACACGGCAGTATGGTTTTATCCCTGCACCTACATGTGCCATCATCAACCACGCACCTAATTGTGCCATCATCAACCACGCCGTAAATGCAGGCTCAGACCGAGGCAGTTGAGAGTCATGTTGACTTACATACCACAAGCAGCTTAGCTCTTAGTGACATGATATCTCAGAATGATATTTCCAAATATCATTTCACTCCCTCTCTAAGAACCACTGCACTGCAAATGCAGAGTAAAAAAAGAGAAGGGACTGTAGGGCTATGTGAGGGAGAACTATTTTGCTATCTGTTTATCACAGTATGACTTCTACATTCCACTTGTTGCAGTGGCAGTACAGAGGTGGGCTGTGCTTGCTGACAACCCTCAGAAGGGCTGTGGCTAGTGACTGTCCCCAATTAGCAAGTTTCAGGAATGGGAAAGCTTCAATCTTTGTGCTGGCTAAGCGAAAGCATGTTTCACATTTTAAGCAACTCATTTACTAAGAAACTTGGGAACCTGCTCCTGGGATGGCAGCTAGCAAGTCTCAGAAATGACTTGAAACTATTTCAGGAACAGCTCTGAAATCTCTGTATTTGTTGCAGCCCATTACTAGAACCTTACTGATTCTTTTCCACTTAGTTCTCTCTGATCATGTTTTCATCAGGTAGCTATCTTCTAACATACCAATGATGACAGTCATATCACTTAACTGGCCAGTATTTGTATTTTCCTTTTCTTTGTTTTTGTTTTTAATGTTTTTTTTTATTTTGGAGAGGAAGGATCGGGGGAGAGAGAGAGAAACATAAATGATGAGAAAAAATAATTGATTGGCTGGCTGCCTCCTGCGCGCCCTACTGGGGGCCCTTGACCAGAATGGAACCAGGAGCCTTCAGTCTGCAGGTCAACTCACTCTATCTGCTGAGCCACACTGGCTGGTGCTGTATTTTCCTTCTCTTAACAAATTACATTACCTAGAGCTTTATCATCAGATATGGCTTATGTCTGAAATAGGTTGTCATTATATTATTGAGTTCTTATGTCTTGAATTATTTTTCCTAAAACATAAAAGCATGTTTTTTTAGAAGTTAATATAATTTAAGAAAATTAAAACTTATAAACATTGATTTTTATCTTCCCAATGGTCTTCACTCCCAAGTCACCAGTGGGATAGAGCCATTCTTTATAGAAGGAAATGACAGTGGAGAGAAACATGAGTGTCCCGTTAAACTGTTTTTAATGACACTGGAATTTATGCTCGTGGCAGGTAGGGAGAGGGACACTGTGCCCCTGTAAGGAAGCAATACCGTCCCTCTTTCCTCAGAGGCTGGTGGAGAGTCGCCGACACCAGGTCCTGAAGGAGTTTGAAGAGCTTCACAGGCGGCTGGATGAGGAGCAGCAACTGCTGCTGTCCCGACTGGAGGAGGAGGAACAGGACATTCTGCAGCGCCTCCGAGAAAATGCTGCTCGCCTCGGAGACAGGCGCCGCGAGCTGGCCCACCTGGCTGCCGAGGTGGAGGGCAAGTGCTTGCAGTCGGGCTTCGAGATGCTTAAGGTTCGCCCTTTGCCCCTGCGTGGCCCCTCGGGTCGGGCACAGGCTAGCTTTGCACAGGCGGTCCTGTCAGCCGGAAAGCTCGCTTCTCTGCTCTGCTCCTTTAAACCCAGTCCTTTCTTCTAGGCACATGCAGAGGGTCTGCCCCCAGAAAGCTCCTCCCACTGCTCCCGTTTCCTTCTGAGCATTTCTGTGTTCTTACATCTTGTCAACAATTATGTGGTTGATTTGTACCAAAGGAAAATCCATTCTTTTGAAAGGAGGGAAATCTAATCTGAATTCGTGAAAAAGCAAAAAAACTACGCATTAAAAAGTGTGTAAATGCAGTCACCATTACTTTTAAGTCCTGGCATTTGATGGACCTAGTGCTGAAAGAGAAGAGGAACAGCCCAGCCAGTGTAGCTCAGTTGAGCATCAGGAACCGATTCCCGGTCAGGGCACATGCCAGGTTATGGGCTCAGTCCCCAGGAGGAGGCATGCAGGAGGCAGCTGATTGATGTTCTCTCTCAACATTGATGTTTCTCTCTCTCTCTTTCCCTTCCTCTAAAATCAATAAAAACATACATTTTTAAAAAACAATAGAAACCTAGTTGAAAGACACTTAAAAGTTATGTATTAAAAAATACATTGTTTTTGATATGTAAACACCTCTAAGATGTTTGAAATCATTTGTTGTCTTAAGGAGACGCGTGGTGTTAGCAAGGCTGTAGGAAACATGTTTCTCACCTTAGAGATCAGACCAGCAGCATTGGAATCAGCGAGGCACCGTTGCACAGTGATCTGCATGCTGATGTACTCCTTGGTGTTTATTCTCATGTCTTTTCATGTATGTGTGTTCTGCCTTCCACATTAAACTGGGAAATCCTGGGGGCAGAGATTTGTCTTCTTTGTCTTCTGGACCCCAAGTATTCGCAAATCAGGAACACGGTTGTTAGTGTTTATTAACCAACACCAAACAGGGGATGCCAGCCCATAGTGGGAAGTAGGACCTGTTCCTCTACCACAGACTGGAGCTCTCTGTACTAATCCTCAAGGAGGCAGGTGTTGTGGTCGGTACTTGGGGGACAGAGCGAAGAGCAGACACAATCCCTGCGCCCTGCATTGCGCTCCCAGTGTCCCTGAGGAACAAAGACAAACGTACAGGAGCCATTTGGAAGGAACATAAGTTGCCGAGCTTCGTGGTGACCAGAAGTTGAAAGTGAGGATGAAGTTGGGCGAGATGTGCTCAGACCCCTCTGGATCTCTCCTGCATGGCAGCCTCTGTCTGCCCTGTTCCTGTTTTAGAGATCTGGAGGTTGGGGAGGAGGGGGGCCCTTTTGCCTGTAGGACCCTGACTACCAGGACCAATACTGCTTTCTTTTCTCCTTCCCTCTAGGATGTCAAAAGTACCCTGGAAAAGTAAGTGATTCCTGCAGCTCTTTCAGTGAATTAGATCTTGGCGTAGAGCCTGGCGGCACAGTAAGGAGTGGGAGGGTAAGATGGAAAAGCCGTGCAGCTTCTGGGAGGCCGTGGGAAAGGGCTATACATCCGTGATGCCAGTCAGAGAGCAAATCATCGGGAATAGTAGCCCTTTGAGCATCAGGACTTCCTGGTTAAGGAAGATACCAAGGTCATGTAGAACCAGATTCTGCCTGTGCCTGTATGTGGAATTGTGCCCAAACAAGATGGAAGAAGGATAGGGGTGGTGGTGGTGGTGGGGGGATAATTACCCATTTGCAAGAAATATAACAAATAGGGAGGGAGGATATGTATTGGGGGGGGGCAATGGAAAAATATGTACACAGATAAGAATTTAATTTAAAAAAAAAAAAGGAATATAACAGATACCTCCAGAAAATCCTGAGGCTCATTCTTAAGGATTTGTCCAGGGGACCATATGGCTATCCACAGATTGGCAAAAGGAAGCGATACTTAAGTGCTTGTCCTCAGGAAGGAGGGAGAAAGTGGAAGGATGGGGCTTCCCTGACCTGCCCTTTCTTCCCCTCTCTTCCTGCCCCTCCTAGATGTGAAAAGATGAAGACCATGGAGGTGACTTCAGTATCCATACAGCTTGAAAAGAACTTCAGCAACTTCCCCCGACAGTACTTTGCCCTAAGGAAAATCCTTAAGCAGCTAATTGGTGAGTTGTTCCCAAAAGGAAAATAGCAAAGGGAATCGGCAGAGAGCAAAAAGTCTTTATCTGGGCTTCAGCTGCCCTATCTGTCACCCATCCCTTTACCTGGCTTTCGGTCACTCTGAGTCACAGAACTCGCAGAGAAAAGCTTGTGTCATCTAACCTTAGGCCCACACTTTTCTGAACAGGGGCCCAAAAAGGTAAAATAATTGGCCTAAAATTAGTCCACTCTAGAGAGTGAAGGGATTGTCATTCATTTTCACTCAGAGAATACAGTCATACAGTTTCCAAGAAAACGGATGTCAAGTCACCCTACCCCTAGACCCAATGATGGTGTCTTCTTGGTATCCTTCTTCACATACACTTTCCATTCTTTCTGGCCCTTGACTGTGCCTGGTGCTTCTCTGCACCGTGAGATGATGATGATGTCGGGGGCTGTGGATGGAGGGCCTAACCCACCGGCCCTGGCAAGGCAAGAGCGAGTTAGTCACCTGCGCCTTTTAGGGCCGGTGAAACGCGAAGCAGTGTCCTTCCCCTGCCTCAGGTGACACCAGGGATGGAGAAAGTTACCAAACCACAGTGTTCTGGGCCTTTAAGGGAGCAGGCTCTGTCAGGCAGGCTGGAAGACTGAGGCAGGGCGTTGAGCTATTCCCCGTCCTCATCTAGCTCCCCACTCTGGCTTCTCCCGCCAGCGGATGTGACCCTGGACCCGGAGACTGCTCATCCTAACCTGGTCCTGTCGGAAGATCGGAAGAGCGTCAAGTTTGTGGAGACCAGACTCCGGGACCTGCCTGACACGCCTCGGCGCTTCACTTTCTACCCCTGCGTCCTGGCCACGGAGGGCTTCACCTCGGGCCGGCACTACTGGGAGGTGGAGGTGGGCGACAAGACCCACTGGGCAGTGGGCGTGTGCCGGGACTCGGTGAGCCGCAAGGGCGAGCTGACCCCGCTGCCGGAGACTGGCTACTGGCGGGTGCGGCTGTGGAACGGAGACAAGTATGCAGCCACCACCACGCCTTTCACTCCTTTGCACATCAAGGTGAAACCCAAGCGGGTGGGCATATTCCTAGACTATGAGGCCGGCACACTGTCTTTTTACAACGTCACAGACCGCTCCCATATCTACACCTTCACTGACACTTTTACTGAGAAACTGTGGCCCCTCTTCTACCCGGGCATCCGGGCTGGAAGGAAGAACGCGGCACCGCTCACCATCAGGCCCCCGACAGACTGGGAGTGACGGGAAGGCCGGCACCCTGGGACGAGGCCGGATCCGGAGCTACGGGCCTGCCTTCCTGCGACCTGCGACCTGTGACCTGTGACCTGCGACCTGCGGGAGCGCGCGGCTGAGGCAGCGGGCGGAGCCCGGTCTAGAGTGGTTCTGTGGAAGCGTAGGCAGGCCTGGCCGGGTGAGAGCACGCTGTTGGGTGGGGCGTAGGCTCCCAAGGACTCAATCCCCTGAAGCCAGTCAGGCTTTCTGTTGCACAGGACGGGTCGGGAAGGGAGGAGGGGCTTTTCCGGAAGCAAAATGTCTGTGGGAGGGTGTGGCACTCAAACCAGAGGAGCGAACAAGCCCATGGGTCCTTGTTGGGCTCTTGAACGCAGAACAGCCAGGTTTCCTGAGGAAGAGCACGGGTGCGTGAGCCGCTGGCTGAATGGAAACGGAAGACAGCTGCTCTCGTGGGTCTGGGAGTTGAGGGCCCACGAGAGCAAAGATTTCTGTGGGCAGAGAGCGGGCATCGAGGTGAGGAAGGTCAGGGAGGGGGCAAAGGGACAGACCCCTAGACACTAATGACGGGGAGAGAGGTTTCTTTGGCCATCTGTTCCCAGAATGAGGTTGCCAGTGTGAGTTGGATTGGCCGGAGGAGCACTGTGGGGAGGAAAGGGTGAGGAGGACAAGAGGAGAGCCCAGGTCCTGTCAGCCTTCAGCAGAGCTGGCTATTGCCTGTCTCCTTAGAGTTGATCGTGTCCAAGAAGTTGGTCACCTTACTCTTCAGGGATGAGTTGCCAGAGATCCTGCAAGACAGCCTGTCCTTTTACTGCTTTCCCAAAGGAACGCGGAAAAGAGAGAGTCTGGTATTGGAGGAAAGAGAAAAGTATTTCTATCCAAAGCTTAAGGAATGTTACAAAATAGTTACTCCCAAGTTGTCAGCTTTCTTACCTGGGTAAAATGTCTAAGCCAGAAAGGGAGAGCGGTGTAGAGTCTTCTCGCCCTGAGGAAAGGGTAGAAGAGGGTGGAGTGTGCAGGGAAGGACAGAGAGGCAACTTCCATGTGCCTGCGTGCATCTGGCCTGGAACTAGTGTTCACAGGAGCCAGACTTTTGCTTGTTTGCTGCCATCCCTCACCGTTTGCCATTTCCCACATCAGAAAATGTAAGTCACTTAATGTTAGGCCAAAATAACCTGTAGGGTACATGTCAAAAAAGGCAGAGCGATGCATGCCAAACCAAAGGGACACGACTGAACCATCTGCTGCTCAGGTAATGGGGTTCACAGGTGGGACAAGCTGCAGGTTAGTGAGGGCATTTCAGTTCCTCTGACCACCTCCACAGGACTCTGTCCAGACTCTCCTCTTACCTTTGTGCCTTGACTGTGGTTCTTTGTGGCAAGACACTTTGGTGGGTAAACAATATGGAACAAAGGATCCACTGACGTGCTCTTTGTGCTGTATGCTGATTTGATGGCCGCCACTGCCAATGTGTCAGAATCTTTGGGTGTTGAAAATGGGTGTTCCTGGGCTCATCCCAAGTGACTGATCAGGTCTGTGGGCCTGGGCTTCTGCATTTTGGGCATCCTCCTTCCATCTGAGTCTGGGGACACTGGTAAAACTTGTGAAGATGTTTCAGCCACTTCCTGAGCTGGAGGCCTGGTTCCCAGCCTGAGGGGGTTTGAGAGGGGAGAGGCCTCACCCTCCCAGAACTTGGGCCGCCCTCTCCCTGTCTCGGAGTTCATCCATGTTCTTCCCCTCCATCCCTCTACTCTGACCTCAGGAATTGGTCGTTAACTATGAAGCAGAGGTGAAACGGGGGGCCAAACAGAACAAATGGGAGACAGGTCAGAAGAAGGGACTGCCTGTGGTGGGGTGGTTTCAGGGGCAGGAGATGCTGTTTCTCTGTGCTCCAGTACCTACGATTAGGAGTTAGTGTCTGTTTAGAACTAACAGACGCTAACTGTGTGTGTGGCTCCAAGGAAGAGTTGTGCTGAGGGCCAGAACCCTGTTCCTCCCCTCCACCACCCTCATGGTCCTTTCCAATTTCACTCCCACTGGCATCAGTGGTTTTTTAAGTGTATAACCTCTGCTCCTTCTATCTGTACATCTTCCAGGCACTCACCTTTGGCTTCAAAGAGTAGTGCAGAACGTCTATCTGGCTATAAATTGTACAGAACCATCCCCCCTACCTAGCTGCATAGAGAACCCTCTTCTGTTCCACCAGCCTCTCCAGTCTCTACCGAGCACTGCTAGTGACGGACTTGGAAGCCTGGACTAGGACTCATAAAGGGACCATGGCTTAGAATGCAATTCAAACAGATGGATCTGTGAGGCCACAGGGTGGTGCCTCGCGGACCTGGAACTACGTTTCCCAGGAGGCATTGCGCTGGCGCCGGGGCGGGCCTAGCTGAGGGGCGGGGCCTGCGGGCCAGAGCGCGCGTTCGCGAGGCCCGGATGGCGGGGCAGGTGAAGGACCGCGAGGCCTTCCAGCGGCTCAGCTTCCTGTATCAGGTGAGTCCGAGCGGGGGGCGCTCGGACGGGGCGCCCGGTGCCGCCGGCCCCGGGTGACCGCCTCTCCCCCAGGCCGCCCACTGCGTCCTCGCGCAGGACCCCGAGAACCAGGCGCTGGCGAGGTTCTACTGCCACACGGAGAGGACCGTGGCCCGGCGGCTCGTGCTGCGCCGGTGAGCGGGGCGGCTCGGCGGGCCGGGCCGGGCCGGGAGGGCCGCGAACCCCCTCCCTCCCTCCCTCCGTCCCTCTCTCCCCTCCGCCCGCAGGGACCCGTCGGTGAAGAGGACCCTCTGCCGTGGCTGCTCTTCCCTCCTCCTCCCGGGCCTGACCTGCACGCAGCGCCAGAGACGTGAGTGCGCCCGGAGGGGGAGCGGGGCGCCGCGGTGTCCGGCGCGGCCGGACTCCGCCGGCAGGAGGGGCGGCTGCGCGGACTGCGGAGGCCGGTCCTCGCCGTCGGGCTCAGGTGCTTGTGTCCCAGGGTGTGCCGAGTCCCGAGCCGGACTCACTGTCCGTGACGGCACAGTCTGGTGGGCAGACTGAGGAAGGAACCGCTCAAATAAGTGGAGCACAGCGCTGCTTAGCCTTTTTCACCTCTTGGCACACACAAACCGGCCACTAAAATTCTGCAGCACACCCAAAACTCTTCTCTGCTGACAAAAAGAAATAGGCACGACGCTGATTCCTTCGCAGCAGACCACTGTTGTGTGGGCTGTTTTTGCCCGAGGGTGTGTTCATTGACTGAGAGAGCGGTCGGGCGAGCCTCCCGCACCGCCAGTGAAGGTGCCTGGGACCCGCAGGTGCCCTGACCGGGAAGGGACCCGCAGCCTTTTTTGGTATCTGAGCCACCTTACTTGACAATCTGAGGGGAAAGAGGTCAGTGCACCTGACTAATCAGGTATTGCATTTTTTAAAAATTATTTTAGCTGGTGAAGGAAATGCTTTAGTTGGAGGAGTACAATGCTGTGCCTTATGCCAGTGGTGGTGAGATGCATAAGAAGAGGCAGTGGGAGATGGAAATTCTCAGCATGGGTGTTGACTCTGAGAGGAGAGCTTTTGGGGCACGTGCTGTCAATTAAAAGAGCACTCTGGTCAGTGGTTAGAGCATTAAAAGACTCATTCCGTCAAGGGCATGTACCGGGGTTGCAGGTTCGAGCCCCAGCCCCAGTTGAGGCGGTACAGGATACAGTCAATAAATGCGTCTTTTTCACATAGTAAATGCTCCCCTCCCCCTTCCACTCTCTAAAAATCAATGGAAAAAATATCCTTGGCTGAGGTTTAGCCAAAAACAAAAAAAAAACAAAAAAACACGCAAGAGTTTAGGAGGCTGGAGTTTAAAGTGCACAAGACATGATGCTGGAGAAGTAAATGGCAGATGTTTTAGAGACTTGTAAAGGTGTTTGGACTTTATCTTAAAGCACACCGAGGCCCTAGCCCATTCAGCTCAGTGGTTAGAGTGTCAGACCTGGGATTGGAGGGCTGCAGGTTCTACCCTGGCCCCTATCTGATCTCATGTGGGAGGCATCTCTCACATCAGTGCTTCTCTTTCTCTGTCTCTCCCCTTCCACTCGTTAAAAATCAATGGGAGAAAATATCCTCTGGTGAAAACTTAAAAAAAAATTACCAAGAAATTGATAGTTTAGCTCTGGGCAGTTTGACTCAGTGATTGACCCATCAGTCTATAGACTGAAGGGCCTCAGGTTCCATTCCCAGTCAAGGGCACATACCTTAGCTGCAGGTTTGATCCCTGGCCCCTGTCAGGGTGTATGCAGGGAGCAACTGGTCAATGTCTCTCTTTCCGCTTCCTCCTCCTCCCTCCCTTCCATGCTCTCTAAAGATCAATGGAAAAAATATCCTCGGGTGAAATTGATAGTTTATGCAGGGAACTGACACTATCAAATTTTCATTGAAAGTGGGACCAGGTGGATTCCTACTAGAAAACAATGGAGACAAACCTGGATATAAGAGCCCTTTTCTTCTGACCCAGACTCTTCATTTCCTGCTCTCACCCCAGGCTGCAGGGGACAGCGCTGGACGGTGCAGACCTGCCTGACGTGCCAACGCAGCCAGCGGTTCCTCAATGACCCTGCACACGTTCTCTGGGGAGACCTGCCTCAGGCCCAGCTGGGGGGCCAGCCAGGTGAGAAGTGGGCAGAAATGTGGACTATCCGATGGGGAGAGGGATGGATTGGGGACACACAGGTGAGTTCTGGCTTGGTGTGACAGGTGCCACAGTCTTGGAAAACTCTCCCATCTATCCAGATCTGAGACCACCGCAGCCCTTGCCAAGCACAGTCCACCCCACCCCACCCCACCCCGCTGAGGAGAAAGCGCAGCCCCAGAGCTCTAGACCCAGTGATGGAGTCACTGTCTTCCAGACAAATAAAGTTTAATTCTGTTTCACTTTGGTGAGTCGGTAACGTAGGTATTTCAGCTCTTACTTCATTTCCTCTGTCTGTATTTCTCTGTCGCCAGGTAAGAGCTCCTTTGTCTTTTCCGCCTTCCTACTCCCACCTTCCAGGCAGGCCCTATTTCCATAGCCCACAGCCCCCCTGAGCAGCTCGCACACCAGGCCCCCAGCTCCAGGGCCCCTTCGCACCTGGTTCCTGTGGTTCCTAATGCAGTGCCAGGACTGGGACTTGGACCCTAGGGTGGCCTGAGCCTCCTCAGGGCATTCCAGATTTAGGTGACCCTGACTTGTTGACAGATGGGCTGGACAAACCGCTGATGCCACGGGTGCTGTTTTTAAATAGGGAAAAGCTGTGGGGGAGGGGCTTCAGACCCTCGGCCCACGCCAGCATCGGTCTTTCCCATCTCTGGATTTTCTCCTTTAACATTCTAGTGAGGGCCGAAACCGGTTTGGCTCAGTGGTAGAGCATCGGTCTGCGGACTGAAGGGTCCCAGGTTCGATTCCGGTCAGGGGCATGTACGTTGGTTGTGGGCCCATCTCCAGTAGGGGATGTGCAAGAAGCAGCTGGTTGATGTTTCTCTCTCATCGACATTTCTAGCTCTCTATCTCTCCCCTTTCTCCCTCTAAAAAAACAATAAAATATATATTTTTTTAAACAAACAAAAAAAACCACATTCCACTGAGGGAAGTTGTACAACCAGAATGAACAAGGTCAAAGGTGATAATCACAAGGACACTGCAAACATACAGTATGCTCTGTAAGTAACCCTCAACATTTTCTTGAGAATTAGTAAACAACAAAATAGTTTTCTTCGGAACCCTAGAGAACTTGCTCAGGGACAGAATTTCATCCTGACCGCGGTGTTAGGTGCCAGTTAATCAGTCTGCCCCAAAAGTACATAAACAAAATTGCTCTTCCCACCATGCAGTTCTTCCCTTTCTCTCATCAGTCCTGTGCTACACTTACTGCTGCATTAAAATCAACAGCTTCATAAAAGCACATGGTGCTCTCCCTCCAGGGAGCGCGCCCTGCCAGTCCCTTCCCCTCTCCTTCCCTCTCAGGCAGGTAATCCCTCCCCCCAGCGGAGCAGTGGACATTTGTCCTGACTAATGCCCTGACCCTGTCCCTATGGCTCCCTTTTCTCTGCCTTCCCAGTGACCAGAGCAGCCCAGCCTACGCTCTCCTGTTGCTTTTGTGCCCTTCCTTGTTTCTTGTCCTAAGTAATTTTTGCTGCAAATTCTTGCTTTCTTTAAAAAAAAAAAAAAAAAAAATACTCCATCATGTTGTGACTTAAAACAACAGTCATTTATTGTTTCCTCTGCTTCGGTGGGCTAGGCTGTTAGAGGGCTGGCTGGATTGGATGGTTCTTTTTTTTTGGGGGGGGGGGGTGGTAGTGGTGTTTTTTGGTGGGGGGCGGGGGGTTAGGTTTTTTTTAATTCCGTGAAATGGGTGGCTCTTCTTTTCCAACTAGCACCGCCTGGAGTTACTCCACTGTATTTTGCTGGTGGCCGGTACCTGGCCTGGGAGATGAAGAAGCTTTGTTGTATATGAGTGGGACCTCTCATTGCTCCTTCAGGTGACCTTGCTAATGTCTGCACAGCGGGGCTGTCTCAGGTGCATGGGCTTTTCTCCGAGAAGACAAGCTCCAAATGCAAAGTGCTTGTCAAGCCTCTGTGCTCTCCGTGCTGGCTAATTCCTCCCCCTTGACCAGAGCAAGTCACATGGCCAAGCCCAGATCCAACACAGGCACGAAGGCAGGGAGCCCACTGTTCCCTGGGACCACGGATGCAGCAGCTTGCCGCGTCTGTTTTGCCTTTGTCCCTGACTCAGTCTCCATTTAAAATTACTCACGTGCAGATGCTGACCTCTGCATGGAGCTGAGTGCTCCGAGTTAGCCTTCCACAGCTGACGTCTGGTGCTGGAGCCGCCTCGGCCAACTGAAGCAGACATTAGACCCGGAGCTAGAGCAGCCCGAGCAGGCCTGGGCCCTTCCCGCCGTCAGCTGACCTTCCTCGGCTCCCCCGACCGCTCCCCTTTCCGAGTTCATTGGCTCACGCACCAAACTGACTCCTGGCAAAGGTTATCTTGAGTGTGATTATGGCTGCACGTGCCTTCGGTGGAATAGCAGTGGGGAGCTTTGAGTTCTGTTTTCGTGACTGAGCCATTAAGTGATTCCTCTTGTGGAAGAACATGGGAATCAGATCCCAGTCAGTGTGAGATGTGGTTCCTTATGCGCCTGGCTTGTTGGTCTGGTTTGTGTTTGTATCACTATGAGTTCCTGTAACTCCAGTGAGGTCTGTCCCTGCCAACGCATCTGGGGTGAGGTAATTAAATGTTTCACCAAATAGGCTAGTTTTTAAGGTGGTAACGTGTATGGTCCACAAATGGTGTTACAAATACCCAAATGGCTGCTGGCAGGAAAAAGTTCCCTAGGTCACAGCCTCCATCCAAAACTGTCCTTTTTCATGCTTGCTTTTTTTTTTTTTTTTTAATCTTTATTGTTCAGCTTATTAAAAATGTTCTTCTTTCCCTCCCCTCCCCCAGTTGCTCCCCTCCACCAGGTTCCCACCCCACCCTCTGCCCTTTCCCCATCCCCCATTGTCCTCATCCATAGGTGCACAGTTTTTGTTCAGGCTCTTCCTGCACACACACCCCCACTCGCCTTTTCCCCAAGAATCATCAGTGCACTCCCCTTCCATACCTCTGATTATATTATATTCACCAGTTAATATTGTTCATCAGGTTTTTTAATTCCCTTGGCTTTTAGTTTCACTTGTTGATAGTTACGTTTTTCTTGATCATAATTTTTATCTTTATTTTCTTCCTCTTCATAAAGAACCCCCTTCAGCAATTCATATAATTCTGGTTTGGTGGTGATGAACTCCTTTAGCTTTTTTTATTTGTGAACTCTTTATCTGGCCTTTGATTCTGAATGCTAGCTTTGCTGGGTAGAGTATTTTTGGCTGTAGGTTCTTGCTAGTCATCACCTTGAATATTTCTTGCCATTCCAGTCTGGCCTGCATGGCTTCTGTTGAGAAATCAGCTGACAATCGTATGGGTGCTCCTTTATACGCAACTACCTGCTTTTCTTTTGCTGCTTTTAATATTCTCCTTGTCTTTTGCTCTTGGAATTTTGATTATGATGTGTCTTGGTGTGGTCCTCTTTGGATTCCTTTTGTTTGGGGGTCTGTACGCTTCCTGGACTTATAAGTCTAATTCTTTCACCAGGTGGGGGAAGTTTTCTGTCACTATTCCTTCCAGTATTCTTTCGGTATCTTGCTCTCTCTCCCCTTCTGGGATTCTCATAATTCTGATGTTGGTTTGTTTGAAATTGTCCCAGAGGTTTCTTAGACTATCTTCAACTTTCTGGATTCTCTTATCTTCTTGCTTCTATGGAGGAGTGTCCTCTGGCTCTTTGTGTTCCAAATCTTTGACTTGATTCTTGCAATCTTCCATTCTGTTTTTAGGACTCTGTATAATATTTTTTATTTCAGACAATGTATTCTTTATTTCTAGTTGATCCCTTTTCATATCCTCATAGGTCTCATTTATTTAATGGCCTTTTCTAGGAAATTATTGAAAAACCTTATATCCGTGGTTTTGAACTCTATATCCAGTCGCTTTTTTTTTTTTAATCATTCTCCTTTTTTTTTTTTTTTAATATATTTTATTCATTTTGTACAGAGAGGAAGGGAGAGAGATAGAGAGTTAGAAACATCGATGAGAGCTGCCTCTTGCACACCCCCTACTGGGGATATGCCCACAACCAAGGTACATGCCCTTGACGAACCCGGGGCCCTTTAGTCCCCAAGCCGATGCTATCCATTGAGCCAAACCAGTTTTAGCTCCAGTCTCTTCTTGTCCTCCATTTCTTTTGTTTGTGATCTGTTTCCTTGTCTTGGCATTTTCACAGCTTTCCTGAGTTGGTAGGGTGGCTTTGTGTGCTAAGGTGTCCTATATGGTTCAGTGAGTCAGCCTCCCAGTTACCTGAGGTGGACAGTCTTGGTGTAGCCCTTTGTGGGCTGTGTGTGCAGTCTTGTTAAGCCTTGCTTGTTGTTGGTATCACTGGGAAGTGCTGATCTCCAAGCCAGTTGGCTCTGAGGATCAGAAGTGTCTCAGCTAGGAGGGTTTCTGTATTCCGCTTGAATGGGGCGGAGTCTCAGGGTGGCACAGCCAAGCTTTGGTGAATCCCGCAAGATTGATTACAGATGCATGCACCTCTCTGGTATAGGCGCAGACAAGCTTTGGATTCCTGTCTGCCCCTCCCTAGGAGAGTCCTATTCGGGGCAAACGAGAAAGCTAGCCACTGGAAGGGCTTCTGTGCTGCGCTTGGATGGGGCGGAGTCTCAGGTCATGTAGACAAGCTTTGGTCAGCCCCTCCCTACAAGGGTCTGGTTTCTGAGTCCCGCAGAATGGCCGTTGGCTTCACACACCTCCGAGAGATCCCGCCCACTGCCCGACAGTCTGGCCTCTCCCTGTCTGGGGCCGTCTATCAGAGCAATAGGGTGGTTCGAACAAGAAAGCAGAGAAAGCCAGCCGCACGTTAGCTGTCTGCCCTCTCTGCACGCAGGGAGTAAGCCATCAGGGAGCTCTGCCCACCCTCTCCGAGCTCTGCAAGCCAGCAGCGAAGTCGGGCGGCCGCCTTTTCGCGCGCACAGTTCTCCGCACCTTCACAGTTCCTGAGGTTCAGCGTGCCTTCTCTCTCCTTCCCAGAGGGTAGGAGCCAGCCATCCAGCGCTTCAGGGTGATGTTTCCCCTGTTTTCCAGTTCTAAATTCAAATTTGTTGTGGTAGGCTGTATTCAGGTGTCTACCCTATGCCACCATCTTGGTTTCTCATGCTTGCTTTTTATGACGTGCCAGTTATCAATATATGCAAAAAAAAGAAAAAGAAAAAAGATTTCCTTTAACAGGAAATCCCTGTTGTACACAAGTCAGCTTTCTTCAATGTTTCTAAACAGTTTAGTAATTCAAAATTTGAATCCTCTTGAGAGTCCTTAAATAACATTTAGAAGTGGACAAAAAAGAAAACCTAGATCTTTTCTAGAAAATGAGACCTCCCAAATGCCATAGAAATCAAGACTTAATCCCCAAGTCACAGGTAGGTACATTTAGCACTTTTAAAAAGTGGTAACAATGAGTATTATTATTATCAAGGGGAGAGCACAAGAGAGGAAAGGATTGAAAAACCATCCTTCTGAATTCAAAAGGGAATTGGAAACTTCCTTAGTCTTTCAACAAAGGGAATGATTCTGGTATTTTCTATATCACATAGTTACTGCAAATGAGAATATATGTGAAGACACCTTTAAAGGCTATTATAGGGCATTGTAATAAAGTACATAGGAATCAATACTTTGGAAGTGTGCAGGCTGATGGACTAACCACTGAGCCACTGGCCAGGGATGCACATGCCCTTGATAACAGTTCCCTCCCTTGTCTCACTCTCCACTCCCTCACCATAATTTCTGGAATAATCTTCCAGGTAAACTAAGTGCACCAAGTTGTCTCTGTTTGCTTTGAAGGAACCCAAAATGAGTGACATTTGAAAAAAGTAAGTGAGGGAACTACCATGTAGACATCTGGGGAGAACCAGAGCAGAGGGAACAGGAAGGACAAAGGTCTTGGAGTAGGAGCCTGCCCAGGGGGTCCCAGAGTCTGAAAGGCCAGTGTGTGGGTCAGGGAGAGTAGGCAGTGTGGCCAATCGTAAGGAAGTTGTTCACTGAGAGGCCGTTGGGAAATTTTAGCAAGGAAAGATGGCTTAACATTTTAAAAGAGTCACTCTTGCACTAGCTGGATTGGCTCAGTGGATAGAGTGTCAGCCTGCTGACTAAAGGGTCCTAGGTTCAATTACAATCAAGGACACATGCTTGGGTTGTGGTTTGATCCCCAGTGAGGAGTGTGCAGAAGGCAGCCAATCAGTGATTCTCTCCAATCATTGATGTTCCTTATCTCCCTCTCTGAAATAAAAATAAATAAAAGGGTTACTCTTTTAAGATATTTTTTTCAATTGCAGTTCACATTCAATATTATATTAGCTTCAAGTACAATGAGTGGCCAGACGTTCATATAATTTATGAAGTGACCCTCCCAATAAGTATAATACCCACCTTGCACCATACATAGTTATTACAGTGTTACTGAGTATATTCCCTGTGCTGTTCTGTACACACCTACGGCTATTCTGTAAATGCCAGCTTGTACTTTTTACTCCCCTTTTTCACCTCCTTCCATCTGGCAACCATCAGCTTGTTCTGTCTGTGAGTCTTTCTGTTTTCTTTGTTCGTTTACAGTCTAACCTCAGTTCTCCAATGTCTCCCATCTGAAACAATCCATGTTCGACCAAGTTGTTCACAGAAAAGTGTCTCAGGTGTTGAACAAAACTTCTGTTCTCCACCCAACAGCCCTTTCATGCTGACCGCTGCATGGTGAGGCATGCCTCTCTAGGGTGACAAAGGAGAGGATGCACAAGTGTGAGTCACTGCCGCTAAGCCTCATGCTGTTAACGTCTCAGGAAACTGCTCTGGGTGTTTCTGTGTTTTGCCTTTTTGCTGCTTATTATTAAGTATCGGACAGTAAGTCATCATGGGTCCTAAGAAAATCAGTGATAGCAAAGTGAAGCGGAAAGTTGTGAGAACAACGATAGAGCTTAAAAAAGAAATAATTGCAAATTATGACAAAGGTATTCGTGTGTCTGATCTGGCTACCAAGTATGGCATGACGAAATCGAAAATCAGCACAATTCTAAAACAAAGAGGCCATCAAGAAAGCTGATGTTGCTAAGGGTGTGACAGTGCTCACAAAACAATGATCACAGGCAACTGAAGAGGTAGAAAAGTTGTTGTTGATTTGGATAAATGAGAAATAGCGAGCCGGTGACAGCATTTCGGAGGCAATGATCTGCGAAAAAGCCAGGCTGCTGCATACTGACCTCCTGAGAGACGCCCCTGGAGTGAGTGCACAGGGGGTTTGTTCAAGGCTAGCAGGGGGTGGTTCGACAAATTTAAGAAAAGAAGTGGTATTCGTCATGTAGTGAGGCATGGGGAGTCTGACCGCTCTAACAAAGCAGCTGCTGATAATTTTGTGACAGAATTTCAAGAATTCGTCAAGGCTGAGGGATTTGTTCCCCAACAAGTGTTCAATTGTGATGAGACCGGCCTCTTCTGGAAGAAAATGCCAAAGAGGACCCACACCACACAGGAGAAGTCACCGCCAGGACACGGACCGCTGACGGACCGGCCGACGTGGCTGTTGTGTGGGAATGTGAGTGGGGACTGTGAATTGGAGCCTCTGCTTGTCTACCGTTCTGAAGACCTCGAGTTTTCAGGAAAAACAATGTCATGGAAAACAGGTGGAACGTGATGTGGAGGGCTAACAGCAAAGCTTGGGTGACCAGGCAGTTTTTTATTGAGTGGGTTCAGGAAGTGTTTGCCCCAAGTGTGAGGCAATACCTCCGGGAAAAACTGCTGCCACTAAGGGCACTGCTTGTCATGGACGAGGCTCCTGCCACCCTCCGGGCCTGGAGGCTGAGCTGTCGGAGGCGCACGGCTTCATCACGGCGAGGTTCTTGCCGCCTCCCATAACCCCACTCATCCAGCCCAGGGGCCAGCAGGTCACCGCTGACTTTAAGAAACTACACAAAGGCGCTGTTTCAGAGGTGTTTGGAGGTGACCTCTGAAACGCTTCTGACCCTCGGCGAGTTCTGGGAGGGACATTTTCACATCCTCGCTTGCTTGAGGCTCGTAGACGAAGCATGGGGGGCAGTGCGTTCCGGGACCCTGTGGGCGGCCTGGAAGAAGCTGTGGCCCAAGTCTGTCGCCCACAGAGCCTGTGAGGACGAGCCCGGGTCTGTGGTGGAGGACATTGTGTCTCTGGGCAGGTCCATGGGCTTGGAGGTGGATGGTGATGATGTGGAGGAGTTGGTGGAGGACCGCGGCACTGAGCTGACCACCGAGGAGCTCCAAGACCTTCAGAGGGAGGAGCAACAGCCGGCAGCTGAGGAGCGCTCTTCAGAGGGGAGGGAGGCTATTCCCACTTCACTGATCTAGGGGATGCTTGGGAAATGGGGAGAGATGCAGCGTCTCATTGGGAAATATCACCCTGACAAAGAGGTAGCAAACCGAGCAATAAATTTGTTCAATGACAGTGCCGTGTGGCACTTCCGGCAAGTGTTAAACCGCAGGCAAAAGCAACTTCTGGGTAGGTTCTTAGTGAGACAGAGGCCCAGCGAGCCTGAGGCACGTTCTAGTGGAGCAAAGAGACGAAAGAGGAAGAACCCCAGAATAGCCACCTGACGTTTTTATGGACGGAGCTCCCCTTCCAAACAAGAACACCATCCTCCACATGCAGTCCTCGGTCACTCTCAGCGTTAAGTTCTAGTGTCTGTAAATTTCCATTTTTACTGTACATTCCTTTTTGTTTCTTATTTACTTATAAATAGTACATTAGACGTGTACTGTATGTAAGGTCAAAACAAAATCATTTGGGGTTCTAGAATAGATTCAATTTACAGTTAAACTTCAGTTCTTGAACATCTCTCATCTCAAACAATTCAATTCTCAACCAAGTTGTTCATGAATAATGTCTCAGTTGTTGAACAAAATCTTCAGTTCTCAACCTGACAACCCTTTCCTGCTGATACATCATCATGACAAAAAGCTGGCCTGTAGCAGCCGGGCCCAGAGCAGCCGGGTCGGGTGCAGCCAGGCCTGGAGCAGCAGCAGCCACACCCGGAGAAGCCAAGTCGGGAGTGGCAGTGGCCAGACCCGGAGCAGCTGCTTGTGGAACAAACCAGAGCAACAGAGGCCAGGCCCGGAGCAGCCAGGCCTGAAACAGCTCGCTCCTCGCCTGCCTCTGCCCCAAGGCTGCCTCTCAGACATGGCTGGAAACTTTTGGGGGAACTTGAGGGTCTGCTGAATCAAGTGATGAAGGCTTAGATCTGGATGTGTTGAGTTAGTATAGCGCTGGGGTGTTGATCTGTGAGTGCCTTGTGTGGGGCCTGGATGAGGTTGGTTGACCTATTTGGAAAGGTCTTTTGTGTGAAGTGTATCCCTGGGCATGTGGAGGCATTATTGATTTAAGAAAATGCTAAGTAACTGATTTACTATCTGAAAAATTTAAAGTTCTGAAAGTTTAAGGTCTCTTGCCAAAAAGAGGTTTTAAAGCTAACACCTTAATTTTAATGGAGAAAGGGAATGACAAGCCCTTCCCACCCAGAACAGGTAATCCAATTCCAAAGAGCAGCTATGTTTAAACAATGTGTCCATTTACACTTGAATGGCTACACCTTTTGATAGCCTAAGGGCAAGTTTACATGTAAACAAGTTTGCTCTCAATTCCCAGGGCAGAAAAAAAACAAGGTTTAAAAATATTAGATTTTAAAATTTATTCTTAGAAGTGTAAAAGTTTATTAATTAAAAAAAAAAGGAGATTGAAAACCTGATGAACAATAATAGCTGTTCATTGTAGTAGAGTCGGCGATATGGGAGGGGAGTGGACTGACTGTTCTGGGGGGGGGAGGGGGGAGGGAAGGGAGGGAGGAAGAGACTGAACATAAACTGTGCACCTATGGATGAGGACAATTGGGGGTGGGGAGGGGGCGGAGGATGGGTTGGGAACCTGGCGGAAGGGGGAAGAAATGAGGAACCTTTGTAATAATATGAACAATAAAGATTGATTTTTTTTTTTAAAAATGACAAAAAGCTTTTTCAAGCCACAAACAAGGGGATGTGAATCAGTTGTCTATATCTCAAGAACTCATGCTGTGAGTATTAAGGGTTTTTTACTTTTGTTGCTGGCAAAATGGATAATTAGCACAATTTCAAAACATAAAGAGGCCATCAAGAGTGCTAACGTTGCTAATGGTGTGAAGAAAAATGGTCACAGACAACTGAAGAGCTAGGAAGACTGTTGTTGACAACAAGATGTGAACAACGGGAGATGCCACATGCTGAACTGAAAAACAAACACCCCGAACAAGTGCTGAGAGTGATTCATTTAACAGTATTCGGGGTGGTTCCATAATTTTAAGAAGTGTTTGTTTATAGACTAAACAATACATTAGACATGTTCTGTATATAAGAAAGGTTAAAATGGAAGCATTTTGGGGGAAGGGTCTGAGATGAATTAATTTACATAATTTACAATGCGGGGGGGGGGGATGATTCAGTTTTTCAAAAAAAATCGTTTCTCAGCCTTCCAGAACAAATTAAATTTGAGAACCAAAGTTGCAAAGTGGTTTTTTTAATATTTTATTTTTTATAGAGTGGAAGAGAGAGGGATAGAGAGTTAGAAACATCGATGAGAGAGAATCATCAATCAGCTTCCTCTTGTACATCCCCCGCTGGGAATGTGCCCGTAGCCAAGGTACATGCCCTTGACCGGAATCAAACCTGGGACCTTTCAGTCCGCAGGCCAACACTCTATCCACTGAGCCAAACTGGTATCTGCTATATTTTATTTTAGGTTCCACATATAAGTGAAGTCATATGACATTTGTCTTTCTCTGACTGGCTTATTTCACTCAGCAAAATACCCTCTTAGTCCTTCAATGTTGCTGCAAATTGTAAGATTTTGTTTTTTATGGCCACATAATATTTCTTTGTATATATGTACACATCTTTAAACAATTGTTCATTGATAGGCATTTGGGTTGCTTCCATATCCTGGCTAATGTAAATAAGCCTGCAGTGAACATAGGGGTGCATATATCTTTTCAAATTAGTGTTTTGAACTTCTTCAGATAAATACCCAGAAGTAGAATTGCTGGGCCATAGGTAGTTACTAATTTTTTGAGGAATCTTCATACTGTAACTGGAGCAATTTGCATTCCCCTCAACAGTGCATGAGGGTTCACTTTCTCCACATCCTTGCCAACACTTCGTTGATTTGATGCTAACCATTTTGACTGGTGTGAAGTGGTTTAATTTACATTTCCCTGATGATTAGTTAATCATCTTTTCATATGTCTATTGGCCATCTCTATCTCCTCTTTGGACATTTTTTTTTTTTGCATGTATCTGTCCCAGCACCTTTACCCCACTGTGTATTCTTGCTTTCCTTGTCATAGATTAATTGACCAGATAAACATGTGTTCTCTATACTGTTCCATTAATTTATGAATTTATGTGGCTATTTTCATGCCAGTACCATGCTTTTTTTTTTTTTTTTTTTTTTTAGTAGTATGGCCTTGTAGTATAGCTTGATATCAGGTAGTGTGATATCTCCAACTTTGGAAAATGCCATTAGTATTTTTGCGGGGGCAGCGCTATAATTTTTTACTTTTCAATTACATTCACCTTTTTCACTCATCCCCCTCAATCCCCTCCCATCCGGCAGCCAACAAAATGTTCTCCATATCTATGAATCCATTTCTGTTGTGTTTGTTTATTTTTTAGATTCAACTATTGATAGATCATACTTATTGCCATTTTATTATTCATATTTTTGCTTATTTTCCTTCCTAAGACTTTCTAACATTTCATGTAATATTGGTTTGGTGGTGATGAATTCCTTTAGCTTTTGTTTTGTCAGAGAAGTTCTTTATATATGCTTCAATTCTAAATTATATCTTTCCTGGGTAGAATAATCTTGATTGTAGGTCCTTGGTTTTCATCACTTTGAATATTTTTTTGCCCTTCTGGCCTTCAAAGTTTCTGTTGAGAAATCAGTCTTATGGGAGCTCCCTTGTAACTAACTAACTGTTTTTCTTTTGCTGCTTTTAAGATTATCTCTTTGTCTTTAACCTTTTGCATTTTAATTATAATGTATCTTGGTGCAGGCCCTTTGGATTTATCTTGTTTGAGATTCTCTGCTTTCTAGACTTGTATGTCTATTTCCTTCACCAGGTTAAGGAAGTTTTCTGTCGTTATTTCCACATGGATTTTCAATTCCTCACTTTCCACTTCTTCTGATACCCAAGGATGCAAATGTTAATATGCTTGAAGTCCCAGAGGCTCTTTATTCAAACTTTTTTTTTTTTTGGAGTGTTTTTTCTTTTTTGCTGTTTTCTTGCTTCCTTATCTTCCAGTCTCTTACTTGATCCTCTGCTTCGTCTGTTTTACGGTTGATTCCCTGCAATGTATTCTTCATTGTAGTTCATGTATTCTTCATTTCTTTTTTTAAAGTTAAACAACTTGGGTTTATTGTTTAGTGTAGTGTAGTGAGGGAAAACACATGACATAGGGAACTGTGGAGTATCACAATAGAGGGTGTTAGAAAATGCATATTATAAGATTTAGAGAGAAAAAAAGATTTAGACTTTGGTTGAGTGATTTGAAGATGGGTCTGTGGAAGTAGACTATTCGTTTCCTAGGCCTTTTGTAACAAGGTACTATAAACTGGCTAACCAAAACACAGAGAACTTATTCTTTCACATTTCTGGAGCTGGAAGTTGAAAAATCAAGGTGTCACCCCAGCCATGCTCCTTCTGACAGCTCTATGGAAAAAAGCTCCTGTTTCTTCCTGGCTTCTGGGGGTGCCAGAAAGCCTTTGTATTCTAGACTTGCAGGTGCATCATTTAATCCCTGCCTCCATCTTCACACAGACTTCTAGTTGTCATTCCTGACTGGTTCTCCTTTATGGTTTCCATGCCCTTTTTATGCAGTTGAAGTTCTAAGTTCATTGAGCATCCTTATAACCAATGTTTTAAACTCTGCATCTGGTAAATTGGTTGTCCCCATTTTGTTTAGCTCTTTTTCTGGAGTTTCAGGGAATTACAAGGGCAGGACTAATCATGTTAGCCAGGTTGATGGAGCTCACCTAACAGGTCTGTGGGAGGAGGACTCAAAAAAGGAACAATGGCCAAAACCGATTTGGCTCAGTGGATAGAGCGTTGGCCTGAGGACTGAGGGCTCCCAGGTTTGATTCCGGTCAAGGGCATGTACCTTGGTTGCGGGCATGTCCCCAGTTGGGGGTGCACAAGAGGCAGCTGGTCGATGATTCTCTCTCATCCACATTTCTAACTCTATCCCTCTCTCTTCCTCTCTGTAAAAAAATCAATAACATATATTAGAAAGAAAGAAAGAAGAAAGAAAGAAAGGAAGGAAGGAAGGAAGGAAGGAAGGAAGGAAGGAAGGAAGGAAGGAAGGAAGGAAAGGAGGGAGGGAGGGAGGGAGGGAGGGAGGGAGGGAGGGAGGGAGGGAGGGGGAGGGGAAGGGGAAGGGGAAGGGGAAGAGGGAGGGAGGGAGGGAGGGAGGGAGAGAGAGAAAGAAAGAAAGAAAGAAAAGGAACAATGGCCTCTTCTAGCACCTGTGTCTGGAAAGAAGCTGCCCCTTCAGCTCTCGCCCTGATGCCAAACACTTCAGTTCCTCCCCCTCTGTCCCTGATTGAACCGCATCCAGCAAGGCGAACCTGAGGAGGGGAGGAGTGGTGAAGGATTAAAACAGACAAGAGAATATAGTTTGGGTCAGGTGATCACTGCGCCTGGATGAGGACAAAGCCTGTAAGCAGAAGCTTTATTTTATAGTCAGATCATACAAAGCAAAACAAAGGAGTGGTCAAGATATTTCCAATGTTCTTGCAAGTTTCAAATCTGCTTCTTTCCTGTTGCAATTCTCTGAACTCTATCAAGCTTTGTTTTGGTAGCACTTGCTGTACCTCCTGCAGCCAACATCCCTCAGCTTCCTCAGACTACAAGGTTGGACTATAAGGTCAAGCTTACATACAACCATAGCCTTTGGCTATAATTGTGCTGGGAGGGCTTTGCCCTCCAAGTGGGACTTGTAAGTGGCTTTGCCACAGAGGACCTTGCCCTCTCATCAGTCTGAGACTTGATCTGTCCAAACGCTGTAGCCGCTCTCCACACCTGATGACTTTCAAGCTGCTGCCCCAGTGCTGGAACTCAGAGCTAGTGAGTCTGAATAAATCTGTGCATGGGCCCTTTAAGAGGAACACCTGGGACTCCAGCATTCCATCTCATTCATCCATAACCCCTGCTGGTTTTTACAGCCAGAAGTTCCTCCTGGCATTGGAACCCTGTGTTGAGGAGCCTGTTGTGAGGCTGAGACCCCTCAGGGGGGACCTCCACAGCCAAGCTATCCCTCCCTGTTTTTATCTGCCACGTGGTGTGTCACCATCCTGTCTGCATCTCTACCTCACCTCCAGTCTTTTTATATAAATATAATATATTTTATTGATTTTTTACAGAGAGGAAGGGAGAGGGATAGAGAGCTAGAAACATCGATGAGAGAGAAACATTGAACAGCTGCCTCCTGCACACCCCCTACCAGGGATGTGCCCACAACCAATGTATATGCCCTCTACTGGAATCGAACCTGGGACCCCTCAGTCCGCAGACCGGTGCTCTATCCACTGAACCAAACCAGTTTCTATCACCTCCAATCTTGATGTGGCTTCTTCTTTATATCCTTAGTTATAGGACTTTTGTTCAGCCAGAATTCCATTGGTTCTGAATATTGGTTCTTCTATAGTTTTGTTGTAATTTTTATGTTATTGTGGAAGGATGTGAGTACTGCATTTACTCTTGCCACCATTTTCATCATTGGTATTTTTATAGGAATTGCATTGAATTTGTAGATTGCTTTGGGTAGTATGGAAACTTTAACTGTATTAATTCTTCCCACCCATGAGTACAGTATATCCTTCCATTTTTTTGTATCTTCTTACATTTCTTTCTTTGATGTCTTACAATTTTCATAGTACAGGTCTTTTATCTCCTTGATTAAATAAATTCCTATATATTTTATTTGATACATTGTAAATGGGATTGCTTTCTGAGTTTTCCTTTCTTACAGTTTATTATCAGAATACAAAATACATTTGATTCCTGAATATTAATTTTGCTTTCTGCTACCTTTCTCAATTTGCTTCCTGCTACCTTTCTACCTTTTTAGTTCTAATAGCTTTTGGTGGAATCTTTAGGGTTTTCTCTCCATAATATATATTATTATATATTACTATGTCATCTGCAAATATTTACAATTTTGTTTCTCCCTTTCAAATTTGGATGATTTTTTTCTTGTCTGATTGCTATGTCTATGTTGGATATGAGGAGTCAAAGTAGACATCCTTGTCTACTGATCTTAAGGAAAACGCTTTTAGTTTTTCCCTATTTTGTATGATGTTAACTGTGAGTTTGTCATATAAGGCCTTTATTATGGTAAGGTATACTCCCTGTATTCCCACTTTGCTGAGAGTTTTATCATAAATAAATGCTGGATTTTATCAAATCTGTTCTTTTATCAATAAACTAGGCGAGCAATATTGGGAAGGGGGAAAAAGAAGCTGTGAGGGATGATAGTGGTTTGGACCAGGATGTCAGCAGTGAAATGAAGGGAAATGTTCAGATTTAATTATAGTTTGAAATTGGGACCCATAAATTTCCCAAGACTAGCAGTGGGATATGGGAGGGGTGGGGGGAGGATAAACAATTCCACAACTAAAGTTTAAATTTCTTGATATGTACTGTAATATAGTCAAAATAGAATATTGGTCTGTACTTTAAAAATATCCTTTGAAAGAGATACTTTCTGAATTCCTGTTTGATCAGAATGGAGACACCATGAAGTGTATCTCTCATCCTGATGTATGAGAAGATGTGCATTAATTTCCTAAATAACAAAATACCACAAAATGGGTGGCTCAAAACAACAGACATGGCCGTCCCGGTGTGGCTCAGCCTATGAGCCAGGGGGTCACAGTTAAATGCTCAGTCAGGGCACATATGTTCTTGCAATCCAGCCGGTGTTTCAGGCTCAATTCCCCTTCCTCTCTGAAATAAACAAAAATACATATTTTAAAAAACCAGAAATGTAAGGGTGGGGGATTCAATTGGGGAAAAAGGAGACATATGTAAAACTTTAGACAATTAAAAAAAACACCAGAAATGTATTCTCCCTCAGTTCTTGAGGCAGAAATCAAGCCATCAGCAGAGCTTCTTCTCTGAAAGCTGTAGGGGAGGACAGGTCCTTGCCTCTTGCCAGCGTCTGGGGGCTACCACCAATACTTGGCAATCCTTAGTTTGTCAACACAGCATTTCAGTGTCTGCCATTATCATCAGGTGGCATTTTCCCTGTGTGTGTCTGTCTCTGTCCAAATTGTATTTTAAGGACAACAGTCTGGCATATGACCCATCCTGATCCAATATGACCTCAACTTGATTACAACTGCAAAAACACTATTTCCAAATAAGATAAATTCACCGTTTCTGGAAAAAACTTTTGGACAAAAGTTTTGCCCTAGCTGGTTTGGCTCAATGAATAGAATGTCAGCCTACAGACTGAAGGGTCCCAGGTTCGATTCCAGCCAAGGGCACATGCCTGGGCTGCAGGCTCGATCCCCAGGAGGGGGTGTGCAGGAGGCAGCCAGTCAATGATTCTCTCTCATCATCGATGTTTCTCTCTCTCTCTCCCTCTCCCTTTCTCTCTGAAATTAATAAAATATATTTAAACAAAAGTTTTGAGGGTTGGGTTTTGAATGTAATCCTGTCATTCCGAGGGCTGATGCAGAGTATACTGTGAAGCTGTTTAGAATGGAGAGACATCCTGTCATGTCTCTAACTCTCTCTGATCCTTTCTGTAGTGTTAGTGCTATATGGGTTCTTAGCATATATTCTTTCTTTATAGCGATAAAGAAAAGTTAAATGATCTACCAAGCTCACTGCAAAGCTAGGACTAGAGCCCAAGCTTGCTTATTCTAAGGAATATTTTTTTAAATATATTTTATTGATTTTTTACAGAGAGGAAGGGAGAGGGATAGAGAGCTAGAAACATAGATGAAAGAGAAACATCGACCAGCTGCCTCCTGCAACGGCCCACTGGGGATGTGCCCACAACCGAGGTACATGCCCTTGACCAGAATCGAACCTGGGACCTTTCAGTCTGCAGGCCGACGCTCTATCAACTGAGCAAACCAGTTTCGGCTCTAAGGAATATATTCTTTTCTTTTTTTTTAATCAATCTTTATTGTCCATATTTAAGGAATATATTCTTTAAATATACTTTTATTTATTTCAGAGAGGAACAGAGAGAAAGATAGTAACATCAATGATGAGACAATCGTTGATCGACTGCCTCCTGCAAGCCCCCTACTGGGGATTGAGCCCACAACCTGGGCATGTGCCCTGACCAGGAATCAAACTGCAACCTCCTGCTTCAGATGTCAGCACTGCACCATTGAGCCACACCGACTGGACACTAAGGAATATTTTTTTTATAATTAAAAAAACTTTATTTAAACACATTTCTAAATCAGTTACAGATAAAATAATAAATGTATATAAAATCATAAAATACTATAAATATGAAATAATAAAAAATTATATTCATAGTAGCTGCTGTGGGTGCCCCAACCATATTTCTTTTTTTTTAATTATTATTTTAATCTTTATTGCTCAGATTATTACAATTGTTTCTCCTCCCCCTCTCCCCCCATAGTTCCCTTCCACCAGGTTCCCGCCCCACCCTCTGCCCTTACCGCCCCCACCCCCGCCATTGTCCTCATCCATAGGTTATACGATTTTAATCCAGTCTCTTTCTGCACCCCCACACCACTTTCCCCCTGATAATTATCAATCCACTCCCTTTTTTTGCCCCTGATTCTATTATATTCACCAGTTTATTCTGGTCTTCAGATTTTTTTTGGTTGTTTTTTTTTTTTGCCAATGCAAAAACTAAACCACATACATGTTATTTTCAAAACTTGAATGTCAAGAGCAAAACTCTGGCTATTAAATAATAACAATGTCAATGCAAAACAACAAAATGAGAAATCAGAATTATGGACATATTAATATTTTTAGCTACTAAATGAGTCTCTTTTGTTGCTGGTGTAGATTAACTCAGAGTCCTTGGACTTGCTGCACAAGACTTTGCAGAACTGGAAGCTAAAAGATGCTAGCTTGAGCAGGAACATGATTAAAGAAGTAGCTTCCACTTCAGTCTTTAATTTCTTCAGATGACTCCATGCTGGCACCTCAGTCCCTTGCGTAGCCTTCAGTTTTCTTCTCCCACTTTGCTGTTGTCTGGGCAACTCTCAGTCCCTTTGGGTAAAGGGACACAGAAGCTTCTCTGAGTCCTTTGTGATGACGGACCTAACACTCTGGCACTCGAATTGGCTGCATTGCTCCTTCTTTCCTTTCATTTTGAACCCAGGGTTCAACCCCACAACACTCCGAGCCTGGCTGCTCCGGGTCTGGCTACTGCTGTTCTGGGCCTGGCTGCTGCTGCTCTGGGCCTAGCTGCTCAGGGCCTGGCTTCTCGGGGCCTGGCTGCTGCTGCTCCGGGCCTGGCTGCTCTGGGCCTGGCTGCTCCGGGCCTGGTTACTCCAAGCCTAGATGCTGCTCCGGGCCTGGCTGCTGCTGCTCTGGGCCTAGCTGCTCAGGGCCTGGCTTCTCGGGGCCTGGCTGCTGCTGCTCCAGGCCTGGCTACTGCTGTTCTGGGCCTGGCTGCTCAGGGCCTGGCTGCTCTGGGCCTGGTTACTCCAAGCCTAGATGCTGCTCCGGGCCTGGATGCTGCTGCTCAGGGCCTGGCTACTCCGGGCCTAGATGCTGCTCCGGGCCTGGATGCTGCTGCTCGGGGCCTGGCTGCTCCGGGCCTGGCTACTCTGGGTCTGGCTGCTGCTGCTCTGGGCCTGGCTGCTCCAGGCCTGGCTGCTCTGGGCCTGGCTGCTGCTGCTCCGGGCCTGGCTGCTCCGGGCCTGGCTGCTGCTGCTCCGGGTCTGGCTGCTCCGGGCCTGGCTGCTGCTGCTCCGGGCCCACCACTCCTCCACTTCTCCAGCTGGTCACACTCCAAGAGCCCCATCAGTCCCTCACTGCTCTCATTATCATGTTAATTGTTGACTATTAACTATCCAGTACCTCCTTCCCATGGTCTTGGACATATCAGTTTCAACTTTTAAATTGTTGTGGGAGCGGCAGACCAGACGCTCACCTACGCCGCCATCTTGGTTTCTCCTCCAATCGGTACTCTCGTTTGTGATCTATTTCCTTTGTCTCGGCATTTTCGCAGCTTCCCTGAGTTGGTAGCCTTCAAAATCTCTGTGTTCTCAACACTAAGGAATATTTTCATGGTCACAGTGGCTAAAAAGAAGGTGAGATCCTCCCGGCTAATTCCAAACTAATAAATAAAGCAACCTTGTTTTATAGATTTCTTCACATTAACCAGGATACTTTACCTATGTTCTACTGAGTGACCCTGCTCCCAGGAAGGTGGGGACCAGGCAGATGAGTCTCAGGCTTCAGTTTATATCACAAATGAATAAACTGAATTTGAGGATACTGTTCTGGCTTACTAGAAAATTAAAGATTAATCATCTGTTTGTTGCTAGAGCTGCCATAACACAATGCCATGTGTTAATGCGGGCAGCTTAAACAACACAGAGCTATTGTGTCACAGTTCTGGAGGCTAGAAGTTCATACTCGGCGGGCCATGAGTGAAGGGTCTGTCCCTGGTCACTGTCCTTGGCTCGTAGGAGACCCTGTTATCCCTGTATCTCACATCATCTTCTGTATGTATGTGGTGCAAATTTCCCCTTTTTATCAGCACCAGGGCCCACCCTAACGAGCTCATTTTAACATGCTTTCCTTTGTAAAGATCCCATCTCCAAAAGAGTTCACATTCTGAGGGTGAGGGCTTCAAGGTGGATTTGGGGTGGGGCAGTTCCCTCTTTATGGGGCATTTGTGGAGTGCTAGCCTGTGGTCTACCACAGACGAATATACGCCATAGCTTTACCCAGGGTTGTAAACAACTCTCCGTCATTCATAACAGGATAATCAATGTGCATTCGCTTACTGGATGGCCATTTTCCTAATACAGAGTCTTTAAACACCATAACCAGTCCTCCCACTGCTGCCATCGGGCACCAGTAATTCATCGTGGCTGGTCTGTTATAGGTACACATTTAATTTTGGATTCTTGAAGATGTGATTGAACTTTCCAGAGCCTTATGACTCTCAGATACCTGATGCCCTGCAGCCAGTGACCCCAGCAAGCTTCAGGCACAGGTCTTTGTAAAGACTGGCATTTTATTTCTTCAGTTTTGCCAATTTTATTGAACCAATAAAAGTCCTACTAGTAACAATGAAATAATTTTTTGCAAGTAAAATGTTTAACAAAACTGTTGTTCTGTACCTATAAATAGATTTTCAAAATGTTATAAAACATGCAGTTATGAATTGTTAACATGTTAATACACAGTTCCTTTATTTAAAACTAGAGGCCTTGCCAAAACCAGTTTGGCTCAGTGAATAGATAGAGTGTCGGTCTGCAGACTGAGAGGTCCCAGGTTTGATTCTAGTCAAGGGCATGTACCTTGGTTGCGGGCATATCCCCAGTAGGGGTGTGCAGGAGGCAGCTGTTGGATGTTTCTCTCTCATCAATGTTTCTACCTCGTTGTTGTTTTTTTGTTTGTTTGTTTTTTAATTGAGTTTTTTACAGAGCGGAAGAGAGGGATAGAGAGTTAGAAACATTGATGAGAGAGAGAATCATTGGTCAGCTGCCTCCGGCACACCCTCTACTGGGGATTTGCCCACAACCAAGGTACATGCCCTTGACCGGAATCGAGCCCAGGACCCTTCAGACCACAGGCCGACGCTCTATCCACTGAACCAAACCAGTTTCGGCTCTACTTCTTTATCTCTCTCCCTTCCTCTCTGTAAAAAAATCAATAAAATATATTTTAATAATAATAATAAAACTTATTTTAATAATAATAATAATAAATAAATAAAACTAGAGGCCTGATGCATGACATTCGTGCACTGGGGGTAGGGGATCCCTCAGTCTGGGACCCCTTGGCACTGCTCCAGAGGTGGGAGAGGCCCCTGCCACTGCTGCCGCACTCTCCAGCTGTGAGCCTCCTGTGGGAGTGCACTGCATTGAGCGCCTGCCCCCTGGTGGTCAGTGCACAATAGCAACCGTTGTTCTGCCGTTGGGTCTATTTGCCTTTTATTATATAGGATGTGTTTGTCTTGACTCACTAATAATACCTTCTGCATCTGTTCAAATAACATTACCTACCCCTCCAGGAAAAAAGGCACTAAAGCACTAGAATATTACAAATACATTGATCCATCTCAGCTTTAGTCAGAGTTATAAAATCAGCAGCGTAAGAAAAATAAAGTCTAGTTTCACATACAAAAAGCTTGCATGGGTTCTATAATCTCCTTTACTATTGACTCATATGGAGAGGGCTCATATGGGTCACTACCTCAGACTGCAGCTACAGAGGGTCTCATTTGCCAAAACACATTGAAAGTGGCTGTTGCTGAAACCAGTTTGGCTCAGCAGATACAGTGTCAGTCTGCGGACTGAAAGGTTCCAGATTCGATTCCGGTCATAGGCATGTACATTTGGTTGCAGGCATATCCCCTGCAAGGGTGTGCAGGAGGCAGCAGGTCGATGTTTTTAGCCCTCTATCCCTCTCCCTTCCTCTCTATAAAAAATCAATAAAATATTTTTTTAAGTGGCTGTTTATCAAGTTTGCTATTTTTGAAGTTGAAACTATAAAAGTGCCATTGACAGTGCAAATTGTGTAAATCCTAAACTGCATCAATGATCTATTTGATAAAAGCTTATTCTAATGGAAACCTTATCCTATATAATAAAACCCTAATATGCAAATTGACTGAACAGCAGAACAACCAGTTGGTATGATATGCACTGACCACCAGGGAGATAACGCTCAATGCAAGAGCTGCCCCCAGTCGGGACCAGCGAACGGGCAGTGCCAGGCTGACAGTCAAGGTGGGTGCCAGTTGGGTGGGGGGAGGCCAATTGCCCTGCCCACTGGTCGCCCCACAGATCGGCCCTGATCGCTGGCCAGGCCTAGGGACCCCACCCTATGCATTGGGAACTGTCCCTTAGATTTAAAAATTAGACCCGGCAAGGCTACTCCAACAGTGGAAAAAACAGGATGATGTGGCGATGGCTGCATGGATTCAGTTTGCGCATTTTGTGGTCAGCCTGATTCTGACACTACAACTGCATGACAAAGCCAATCACTTCACTTCTCTCTGCTTCAGTGTTTCCACCCAAAAGATAGGGAAACTGTACTACTGCCTCAGAAGGATCATGTTATGTACTTTTTATAACCAGGGCAAAAAATGTAACTGCCTACACAACAGCAAGATGCCGTTCACATGCAGGAAAAGCATGGTTACTGGTGCATGCAGCGTCCCGGATTGCAAGAGGGTGCAGGCCGAGCTGAGGGACCCCCACACACACACATGTGCACAAATTTGGGCACCGGGCCTCTAGTTTAGTGAGAGTGATATATATATATATATTTCAGCCTTAAGATCATCCACTTCACATTAGTCCAAAGGCATGTGCTTCATAAAAAACAACAACACATTACAGTAACAAAGCACAGGACTACAAAGGCAAAACATCAGCTTCTGATTGCATTGGATAAAAACAACCAAGGAACACAAAAGATATCCTCTATTAATACTGTGAATTAAAGAACTGTAAGAGACATTTCACAGCATGCTACATATATTGCTTATCACTTAGGGATAAATGAAGTCTAAATTTGAAAGTCAAGAAGTTGGCAATCTGATTTCATGTGCAATTCAGCTACAAAGTTAATATATACATTTCATCACGTAGCTACCCTGCAAAATCAGGATTAAAAAAAGATTTCAAGTTCAAATCCTGTTTCATAAGCTAAAGGATACATCCAGTTCTTCCGTGACCAGAAAAGGTGTTTCCAGGTTGGAAGGAGCTAATCCAATAGCAAGGACATGTTCCACGCCGACCTGACGGGTCCTGTGGACCTTGCTCAGACTGTGCCTGTGAAGCCACTCTGCTAGTAGCACAAAGACGCCAGACCGGCTGTGGCTTGCTTTTTCTGACTATCCTATACTAGGTTGGAAAGAGGAAATGTGAAGAGAAAGAGGAAGGGGAAAATTTATTTTCTTTTATGGAAGATATGTGAATGCAAAGGAAATATCTGCATTAGGTAGAGTTCTCATAACTTTCCTTCAGGCACAAGGGTACCATTTACCTCTTACATTTTGTTTTATTTATTTTTTAAAAATATATTTTTTATTCATTTCAGGGAGGAAGGAAGAAACGTCAATGATGAGAGAATCATGGATCGGCTGCATCCTGCACTCCCCTTACTGGGGATTGAACCCACAACCTGGGCATGTGCCAGAATCAAACCCAGGGCCCTTCAGTCCCCAGGCTCATGCTCTATCCACCAAGCCAAACCAGACAGGGCACATTTTGTTTTAGAGAAGCAGTAAACTTCAGACAGGAGAAAACAGCCTCCAGGAAAGCACTTGCTACCCAGTCTATGTATTTCCTTTAGCCTACATTTTCATCCTTCTTTGTAAGATTTAGAAGCCAGTTGCAAATTTGTGGAGACTGGTTAAGAAAGAGGTGCATGGTCCGTTTCATTCGGTGTCATGATGCATGCATCTAGCTAACCAGGGCACATTTGCTTCTAAGAGGTTAAATGGAGGGGTGGAAGAAAAGAGAAGTTTAATCTGACACATTAAACTTCTGTTTGACACTGTCCTATGAGCTATAAAATGGGATGTTTGTTCTAAAGACTTTTTTATAGTATGCATTTCATTATTCCAGAAATTTCCACAAGCACTGCAGAGAAGCAGATATTCTTCCTCCCCCCACCCCCCCTTCTACCCCCTTTCTCAATTCTGTACTTCATGGTGGTGCAGCCATGATGAATGTAAAGCTAGGACAAATACTTCTTGACATGTGATTGAATAAAAAGCATTCCTTCAGTCTCCATTATTGTCTCGTTCCTTAGTGAGGCATTGCTCCATTCCTGGGCCCGTAGAGGCATTTATTAGACTCTGCTGTCAGGTTGGGTTGCTCATGAATGGGAGTGGAAAATATCCAGGTGCCACCACTGATCATAACAATCGATCCTTCAGACAGGTGGTTCAAACAGGATGTCCTCGGTCAGACAGCCATCCATAGACAAACCCGCCCTAAGTGAGAACCTGACAGATCTCCGCGCGACCCCGAGCACACGGGCAGGAAAGGAGGAGCTGCTGTGCCTCATGCTCCTCACAGACACTGGGTGGGCCGGAGCACAGCCAGAAAACACGACCAAGCCCTGCATTCCCTTTCCGTCCCTGGGATGTTTTCCCCAAAAGAACAGGGTAGGCCTGGGGTCAGAAGCTTAGTCTTCATCAAACTCTCACACAGCTACTTTGTGGTATTTTAAACATTATAATCAAGTGGGCATCTGTGATCCAAATATGATAACCATCTTTTATCATATAATGAAGGCCCGGTGCATGAAATTCATGGGGGGGGGGCCCTCAACCCAGCCTGCACCCTCTCCAATCTGGGACCCCTCAAGGGATGTCTGCCTGCCTGCTTGGGATTGGGCCTAAACGGACAGTTGGACATCCCTCTCACAATCCAGGGCTGCTGGCTCCCAACTGCTCGCCTGCCTGCCTTCCTAATTGCCCCTAACCGCTTCTGCCTGCCAGCCTGATCACCCCCAACCACTCCCCTGCCAACCTGATTGATGCCTAACTGCTCTCCTACCAGCCTGTTTGCCCCTAAGAGCCCTGCCCTGCAGGCCTGGTCACCTCTAACTGCCCTCCCCTGCAGCCTGGTCACCCCTAACTGCCTTCACTAGCAGTCTTGATTGCCCCCAACTGCCCTCCTTTGCAAGCCTGGTCCCTCCCAAGTGCCCTCCCCTGCTGGCCTGATCACCCACAACTGCCCTCCTTTTCAGACCTGGGCCCTCCCAATTGCCCTCCCCTGCTGGCCATCTTGTCCACATGTGGGCAGCCATCTTGTGTGTTGGAGTGAAGGTCAATTTGCATATTATTATTTTATTAGATAGGATAGACATCTGGTGTATGGGTGGGGGCTGGCTGATTTGCCCTGAGGGATGTCCCAGATCAGGATGAGGGTTCCCTTGGGGCATGGGGCGGCCTGGGTGAGGGACCTGTGGTGTTTTGCAGGCCAGCCATGCTCCTTGGCTACCCAAGTAGAGGCCCTGATAAATGGGATTTATTTATCTTCTATAATTGAAACATTTTAGCCTTCAGCAGAGGCCAGGGCAGGTCAGGGTAGCTGGAAGGCTTGGCTTCCTCCATTGCCAGGAAACCCAAGCTTCCTGCTCGCTCTGTGGCTGCAGCCATTTTGTTGGGATCTATCTTCTATATTTTTTTAAAATATATTTTATTGATTTTTTTTACAGAGAGGAAGAGAGAGGGATAGAGAGTTAGAAACATCGATGAGAGAGAAACATTGATCAGCTGCCTCCTGCACACCCCTTACTGAGAATGTGCCCACAACCAAGGTACATGCCCTGGACCAGAAACAAACCTGGGACCTTTCAGTCCACAGACCGACCCTCATCTCCGTGCACAAATTTCATGCACTGGGCCTCTAGTACGTCTAATAGAAAAATCCTATCTAATAAAATAGTGATATGCAAATTGACCAGACCTCTGCTACACCCAAAGCCATGCCCACCAGCCAGTCAATAGCAAGTATGCAAATTAACCCCAACCAAGATGTCTGGCTGCAGCCACGGAGAGAGCAGGAGGCTTGGGTTTCCCTGGCAATGGAGGAAGCCAAGCTTCCTACATACCCTGGCCTGCCTTGGCCTCTGCTCAAGGCTACAAAGTTTCAATTATAGAAGGCAGGCAGGCGAGCAGTTGGGAGCCAGCAGCCCTGGATTGTGAGAGGGATGTCCAACTGTCCGTTTAGGCCCAATCCCAAGCAGGCAGGCAGACATCCCTTGAGGGGTCCCAGATTGGAGAGGGTGCAGGCTGGGTTGAGGGACCCCCCCCCCATGAATTTCATGCACCGGGCCTTCATTATATGATAAAAGATGGTTATCATATTTGGATCACAGATGCCCACTTGATTATAATGTTTAAAATACCACAAAGTAGCTGTGTGAGAGTTTGATGAAGACTAAGCTTCTGACCCCAGGCCTACCCTGTTCTTTTGGGGAAAACATCCCAGGGACGGAAAGAAAATGCAGGGCTTGGTCGTGTTTTCTGGCTGCGCTCCGGCGCTTCCCAACTGAGGAGGCAGAAAAGTGCAGACACTGCCAATAGCAGCTCGGGCAGCGCAGGGTCACTGCGGGCTGACTGCCCTGAGACTGGGACATAAATGCAGCACTCGCCCGGCTGGTGCTCAGGGTTTAAGCATCGGCCCTGGGGCGGAAGGGTCCTGGTTTGATTCCGGTCAATGGCATTATCTTGGTTGCAGGATGGATCCCCATCCTACTTGGGGACCAGGTGCGAGGCGACCAATCGATGTGTCTCTACATTGATGTTTCTCTCCCTCCCTCTTTTCCTCCCTCCCGCTCTCACTAAACATCAATGGAGAAGTCTTCTGGCGTCTCAGCTGGATACCTGGGGTTTGCAGCAAGGTCCACACCCTGGGGCTGGAGCGGCAGTCCCTGCTGGGCCCTGGGCAGCTCCCACACAGTACTTACCTTCCTCCCCCGGCAGGGGGCAGGGGTGGGGGCTGAGGGCCATGGCAGGCTGGTCCTGCCTCCTGGTCGAGGGACAATTAACATGTTAGAGGGGACAATTAGCATATTACTCTTTTATTATCTAGAAAGGATACAGAAATTAAACTATTTCTACCATGCATAATTTTAGCATTTAACAAGGTTTTATTTATTTATTTATTTATTTATTTATTTATATATTTTTATATATTTTATTGATTTTTTCACAGAGAGGAAGAGAGAGGGATAGAGAGCCAGAAACATCGATGAGAGAGAAAATTGATCAGCCCCCTCCAGAACATCCCCCACCAAGGTTCATGCCCTTGACTGGAATCGAGCCCAGGACCTTTCAGTCCGCAGGCCGACGCTCTATTCACTGAGCCAAACCAGTTTTGGCAACAGGGTTTTAAAGTGATTGAATTGCCATTCTAACTTGGATCTGTATTAGGTAGTAAGTACTGGTATTAGTCCGAGTATTGGAAGGTGAAGTTAAAGTTCCCCAGGGTCCAGACAGATCCATAACCCTTCAGTGGAATAGGGCGCTTCTGGCACTAAACAAGCAGTGTTTCAGGTCATTTGTTTCATTTGGTGGTACCTAGGCCTTGAAACATCTATATATATAAAAGCCCAAGTGACCATTGCAACCAAAACAACCAAATGGACGACTGCACAGGCTGCTTGGGGCGACCAGGCTGGCAGGGGGGTAGTGAGGGACCAAATGACTGAACAGAGGGCTGCATGGGGCAACCAGGCTTGCAGGGGGAGCTTTTGGGGTGACCAGGCCATGGGGGGGTAGTTAGGGGTGATCAGGCAGGCAGGTGAGCAGTTAGGAGCCAGTGGTCCCAGATTGTGAGAGATATCCAACTGCAGGATTGGGCCTAAACCAGCAGTTGGATATCTCTGAGGGGTCCTGGATTGAAGAGGGTGCAGGCTGGGTTGAGGGCGCCCCCCCTCCTCATCTCCGCCCGGTTTGTTTCTGGTCCAGGGCATGTACCTTGGTTGTGGGCACATTCTCAGTAAGGGGTGTGCAGGAGGCAGCTGATCAATGTTTCTCTCTCATCGATGTTTCTACCTCTCTATCCCTCTCTCTTCCTCTCTGTAAAAAAATCAATGAAATATATTTTAAAAAATTATAGAAGATAAATCCCAACAAAATGGCTGCAGCCACAGAGCGAGCAGGAAGCTTGGGTTTCCTGGCAATGGAGGAAGCCAAGCCTTCCAGCTACCCTGACCTGCCCTGGCCTCTGCTGAAGGCTAAAATGTTTCAATTATAGAAGATAAATAAATCCCATTTATCAGGGCCTCTACTTGGGTAGCCAAGGAGCATGGCTGGCCTGCAAAACACCACAGGTCTCTCACCCAGGCCGCCCCATGCCCCAAGGGAACCCTCATCCTGATCTGGGACATCCCTCAGGGCAAATCAGCCAGCCCCCACCCATACACCAGATGTCTATCCTATCTAATAAAATAATAATATGCAAATTGACCTTCACTCCAACACACAAGATGGCTGCCCACATGTGGACAAGATGGCCAGCAGGGGAGGGCAATTGGGAGGGCCCAGGTCTGAAAAGGAGGGCAGTTGCGGGTGATCAGGCCAGCAGGAGAGGGCACTTGGGAGGGACCAGGCTTGCAAGGGAGGGCAGTTGGGGGCAATCAAGATTGCTGGTGAAGGCAGTTAGGGGTGACCAGGCTGCAGGGGAGGGCAGTTAGGGGTGACCAGGCCTGCAGGGGAGGGCTCTTAGGGGCAAACAGGCTGGTAGGGGAGCAGTTAGGCATCAATCAGGTTGGCAGGGGAGTGGTTGGGGGGTGATCAGGCTGGCAGGCAGAAGCGGTTAGGGGCAATCAGGAAGGCATGGCTTTGGGTGTAGCAGAGGTATGGTCAATTTGCATATTACTATTTTATTAGATAGGATTTTTCTATTAGACGTACTATAGGCCCAGTGCATGAAATTTGTGCACGGAGATGGGGAGCGGGGGCGCCCTTAACCCAGCCTGCACCCTCTTCAATCCAGGACCCCTCAGAGATATCCAACTGCTGGTTTAGGCCCAATCCTGCAGTTGGATATCTCTCACAATCTGGGACCACTGGCTCCTAACTGCTCACCTGCCTGCCTGATCACCCCTAACTGCCCCCCCCATGGCCTGGTCACCCCCAAAAGCTCCCCCTGCAAGCCTGGTTGCCCCATGCAGCCCTCTGTTCAGTCATTTGGTCCCTCACTACCCCCCTGCCAGCCTGGTCGCCCCAAGCAGCCTGTGCAGTCGTCCATTTGGTTGTTTTGGTTGCAATGGTCACTTGGGCTTTTATATATATAGATGTTTCAAGGCCTAGGTACCACCAAATGAAACAAATGACCTGAAACACTGCTTGTTTAGTGCCAGAAGCGCCCTATTCCACTGAAGGGTTATGGATCTGTCTGGACCCTGGGGAACTTTAACTTCACCTTCCAATACTCGGACTAATACCAGTACTTACTACCTAATACAGATCCAAGTTAGAATGGCAATTCAATCACTTTAAAACCCTGTTGCCAAAACTGGTTTGGCTCAGTGAATAGAGCGTCGGCCTGCGGACTGAAAGGTCCTGGGCTCGATTCCAGTCAAGGGCATGAACCTTGGTGGGGGATGTTCTGGAGGGGGCTGATCAATTTTCTCTCTCATCGATGTTTCTGGCTCTCTATCCCTCTCTCTTCCTCTCTGTGAAAAAATCAATAAAATATATAAAAATAAATAAATAAATAAATAAATAAATAAAACCTTGTTAAATGCTAAAATTATGCATGGTAGAAATAGTTTAATTTCTGTATCCTTTCTAGATAATAAAAGAGTAATATGCTAATTGTCCCCTCTAACATGCTAATTGTCCCTCGACCAGGAGGCAGGACCAGCCTGCCATGGCCCCCAACCCCCACCCCTGCCCCCTGCCGGGGGAGGAAGGTAAGTACTGTGTGGGAGCTGCCCAGGGCCCAGCAGGGACTGCCGCTCCAGCCCCAGGGTGTGGACCTTGCTGCAAACCCCAGGTATCCAGCTGAGACGCCAGAAGACTTCTCCATTGATGTTTAGTGAGAGCGGGAGGGAGGAAAAGAGGGAGGGAGAGAAACATCAATGTAGAGACACATCGATTGGTCGCCTCCCACCTGGTCCCCAAGTAGGATGGGGATCCATCCTGCAACCAAGGTAATGCCATTGACCGGAATCAAACCAGGACCCTTCCGCCCCAGGGCCGGCGCTTAAACCCTGAGCACCAGCGGGGCGAGTGCTGCATTTATGTCCCAGTCTCAGGGCAGTCAGCCCGCAGTGACCCTGCGCTGCCCCAGCTGCTGTTGGCAGTGTCTGCACTTTTCTGCCTCCTCAGTTGGGAAGCGCCGTTCACTGGGACTCACTCCAAACCTGAGTCTAGAGGCGGGCGAGTAGCCAGGCCCCTGTGGTCAGAGCTCAGCACCCTGACTCCTCCGGGGGTGGCTCCTGAAGGCGGTGGCAGTGCCGCCGCAGACCGAGGAGCCCGGGGACAACGGGAAGCGGTGTGACGGCCCCACAGAGCAAGGACGAACCGCACGTGGACTCCCCGCAGCCCGCCGCCGTGGGACGCAGCCGGCGCAGGGCGCCCGGGGCACGGTGGCCTTGTGCTCCAGGGATGGGGAGTCAGAAAAGCAGGTTCTGGCTTCTGTTGGAGGAAGGGGGAGGGCTAGCCACATGGGAACCCCAGCGAGGAAGGCTGATGCAGACCCCAGGCAGCCACAAGGCCGCATATGTGCTGTCCAGCGGTTGTTGACGTGACGTCCCAGACCACCAGGGTCTGCCAAATCGTATGTCCAAATTTATACTAAGACTTATTTTATTTACGTTTGCCATTTACCCTGTGTTGTCGTGCCCCATGGTGGATAACTGGTACCTTAGGATGGATCCAGACAGTGGCAGCGATCTGACGCCTCACTGCCACACACCAGGCAGGGCAGGCATGGGTAAGCAAGTTCCACGTAAGAATCCAGTTCCTCTAAAAAGCAGTAAAATTCTGCCGAAACAGGTTTGGCTCAGCGGATAGGGCGCTGGCCTGCAGACTGAAAAGTCCTGGGTTCGATTCCGATCAAGGGCATCTACCTTGGTTGCGGGCACATCCCCAGTGGGGGGTGTGCAGGAGGCAGCTGATTGATGTTTCTAACTTTCTATCCCTCTCCCCTCCTCTCTGTAAAAAATCAATAAAATATATATATTTTTTCAATCTTCAGGTGAGGATTAACAAACGAACAAACAAAAAGTCAGGCACCAAGCGTCAGTTCAGGAGTTTTGAGACAGCACAATGCAAGTATTCTGCATTATTGAAAAGAACCCCAAATTAAGATTTTCTACTTTATTTTCTTTCTTTTTTTCTACTATATTTCCAAGAGTACTACCTAGCCACGTTCGCTGAGTGATATTTATCAAAAATGCTGTAACGGAACTATAAAATCGGCAGTGGGTGTTCTGTTGAAACGTGAGTTGCTGGAATGCAGTCCTGCATGCACCATGTCACGCACACAGAGCGCAGCTGCCTGCCGCTGAGCACAGAGCTGTTTGCGGCGAAGACGGCAGCTGGCAGCCGCCTCCGTGGGTTCGCACGCGGAATTTTCTTAGCAAATCCTGGCGTGGAAAACAACACGTGATAAAAATACATACAATTAGAGAATCCAAGATGGCTGCTCAGGTAGACACCTAGCCGCAGCCGCACATAACAATTTCAATAAAATACAACTAAAATATAAAATGGAGCCGAGACTGGTTTGGCTCAATGGATAGAGCGTCGGCTTGGGGACTGAAGGGTCCCGGGTTCGATTCCGGTCAAGGGCATGTACCTTGGTTGCGGGCATATCACCAGTAGGGGGTGTGCAAGAGGCAGCTGATCAATGACTCTCATCGATGTTTCTAACTCTCTATCTCTCTCCCTTCCTCTCTGTACAAAATCAATAAAATATATTTTAAAAAAATAATAAAAAATAAAATAAAATAAAATATAAAATGGACATTACCCAGAACTACAGGAAAGTCGACTGACTGGAAATTCTACAATGAGAAGCAAGGAGAAAACCAGAAGGAAGCGCGGAGGAGCTGTAAAAGCCCAAGGTACGGAGACAGGAGGCGGGCGGAGAGGACTGAGCCAGAGAGGAGGGAGGCCGAGTGCCTGGCGGGCGTTTCCTAGCAGGAAGGAGATAAAACTCCGACTGTGCTGGGCCCCACTTCCGACTGCTCTGAACCCGAGTTTTAGGCCAGACCCCTAGGACCCAGGCTCATCCATAGGGAGCTGGGCTGCGAGGTGGAACCCCGGGGAGCGGCGAAAGGAGGTCCCGGCGGCGCGCACACTGTGCGCAGAGAAGGGACGGTCAGCTGTGCTGCGGGATTGCCCTGACGGGAAGGAGACAGGGGCTCCACACTGCTCTGAACGCCACCTCCAACTCCACTTCCAACTGAACTGAACCCCAATACCGGGCTCATTGGGGGAGAGCATAGACTGTTTGGCAGCAGGCGAAAATCGAGGGCACCTTTCTCTCAGAGGCGCTTTGCAGCGAGCACTGAAGGACCCTGGGGATTACTGAGACCGCATAGGGCAGGGCTGACGGAAGCCAAGGCTGTAGGCTCCACCCTGAAACCCCACCCCATCTGTAGCTGCGAAATGCGACAACGAAACAGATCACAACCGAAAGAAATGGAGGACAAAAAGCGACTGGATATACAGTTCAAATCTATGCTTATAAAGTTTTTCAAGAATTTCCTAGAAAAGATAGATAAGACCTATGAGGATATGAAAAGAGATCAACTAGAATTAATAAGGAATCAACAAGAAATGATAAGGGATCAACAAGAAATGATAAGGGATCAACAAGAAATAAAGAATACATTGTCTGAAATAAAAAATATTATACAGAGTCCTAAAAACAGAATGGAAGATTGCAAGAATCAAGTCAAAGAGTTGGAACATATAGAGCCAGATGACACTCCTCCACAGAAGCTAGAAGGCAAGAGAATCCAGAAAGATGAAGATAATGTAAGAAACCTCTGGGACAACTTCAAGCGAACCAACATCAGAATTATGGGGGTCCCAGAAGATGAGAGAGAGCAAGATATCGAAAACATACTGAAAGAAATAGTGACAAACTTCCCCCACCTGGTGAAAGAATTAGACTTACAAGTCCAGGAAGCACACAGAACTCCAAACAAAAGGAATCCAAAGAGGACCACACCAAGACAAATCATAATTAAAATTCCAAGAGCAAAAGACAAAGAGAGAATATTAAAAGCAGCAAGAGCAAAGAAGGTAGTTACCTATACGATTGTCAGCTGATTTCTCAACAGAAACCATGCAGGCCAGACGGGAATGGCAAGAAATATTCAAGGTGATGAATAGTAAGAACCTACAGCCAAAGACAATCTACCCAGCAAAGCTATCACTCAGAATCGAAGGTCAGATAAAGAGCTTCACTAATAAACAAAAGCTAAAGGAGTTCATCAACACCAAACCAGAATTATATGAATTGCTGAAGGGGGTTCTTTCAGAAGAGAAAGTAAATAAAGATAAAAATTATGAACAACAAATACGTAACTATCAACAAGTGAATCTAAAAACCAAGGAAATTAAAAAAAAAATCTGATGAACAATATTAACTGTTGAATATAATAGAATCAGAGGTATGGAAGGGGAGTGAACTGACGATTCTCGGGGAAAAGGGGAGAGGGGGATGTGGGAAGAGACTGAACATAAACTGTGCACCTATGGATGAGGACAATGGGGGGTGGGGAAAGGGCAGAGGGTGGGGTGGGAACCTGGTGGAGGAGAGCAATGGTGGGGGGGGGGAGGAACATTTGTAATAATATGAATAAAAATTTATTTAAAAAAAATACATGCAATTAGTTTCTGTTTCTCGAAGGTAATGAGGTTCGATATTTGCCAAACTTTTACTTTTCAATAAATACAGGAGCTGACGCGCCTGGGCCGCCGCCGCAGAGAGCGCTGGGCCGCGGTGGTGAGCGGCAGCCTGTGGGGCATCACCTCGCCGCGCCCGTGGGAGGCAGCTCAGGCCGCGCGGCCCGCCCTGTGGCCGCAGCGCTCGGAGGCACGTGCGTCTGCGAAGCGAAGGCCCAATGGGGATGGGGCGGCGTCAGGTGCAGCCAGGCAGCCCGGCCCCGATGGGGATGGGGCGGCGTCAGGTGCAGCCAGGCAGCCTCGGCCGGGGCGGTGGAGGGCGCGCACTGTGCAGGGCGCACCCACCCGCCCCGAAGCCCGCATCCCGCCCGAAGCCCGCATCCCGCCCGAAGCCCGCATCCCGCCCGAAGCCCGCATCCCGCCCGAAGCCCGCATCCCGCCCGAAGCCCGCATCCCGCCCGAAGCCCGCAGTGTGCAGCTCCTGCCGGAGAAGCTGGGCGTGAGCCGCGGGCGCGGGAACACCGTCCTCAGCCGCAGCCCGAACCGCCATCCCGCAGAGCCGGGAGGTCCCGCAGCATCTCTGCTGCCGGAACCCCGAGCGGCTGTTCCGAACCCACCAGGACACCAAGGTGGACCTCCATCCCTCCTCCAAACCACACGCCGCGGTGAGGGGCCGGCCGGGGCCGCGGGGGACGTGGGCGGCGTGCGGGACGCACGGGGCGGGAGCGCGGTGCCGGCGCCGCGAGGCCGCCTCACGTCTCCTGGCAGATCCATGAACCTCACGTACCTGCGGGCCGGGAGGTGGGTATGAGGTGTAGCTCCTGGGAAGGGGAATGTGTGTGTGTGTGTGTGTAGGGGGGTGGGGGTGGGGAGAGAAACACCTACGTGCCGAACCTCCTGGCCCTGCAGAACCACACCTTCACCGCCTTCAGGGGTCCTCAGACTTTTTAAAGTGGGGGCCAGATCACGGTCCCTCAGAGAGCTGGAGGGCCGGACTATATGAACCACTAATTCCTACTGCCACACCTCGGCTGCGCTCACTGCCCAAAAAACCTGGCGGGCCGATCAGACTCCTCTGCGGGCCGCAGTTTGAAGACGCCTGTGTCCGCTGTATCTTCCACCAGCTCCTCCTCGGACCCTTTGCAGACGTGCTGGTGTGCAGCACGGAGCGAGTGTGCCGAGGCGGCCCCTCCAGCGCAGTGTCCCTGCGCTCACCCCGTGGCGGCTTCGGGGATTGCGTGTTTACTTATTGAGCAGGCCTGCCCTGGGCCTGTGCCCCTGTCTTCGCACTGCCTCTGGGGTGTGGGGTTCCAGCACTCCTCTGTGCCCTGCTGTGTGGGATACCCCTCCTTCCCCGCCTTCTCCCTGAGCATCCATTCCCCAGAGGTCCTTAGGGAAAGAGAAGGAAGGTAAGAATCCCCAGGAACCTCTTTGGCTGAGGGATCATGCTGTTCCTTACTGAGTTTTTCTGGTTGGTACCCAGGTTTCTGGAAATGGCAAGTAATCAATCACGGTGGTTTGGGCAAGTGGTTCATCAGCTTCCATCACTGTAAAATCCACCTGCATCCATTAAATGATTATTAACACCTTAAAAATAAATAAATACAGGAGAGAAGTGCTTGATGAAAACAAAACCTTGAGTTAAAAAGCATTTCTCTCACCTTGGCCAGTGGCTCAGTGGGTTGAGCAGCGTCCTGTGCATAGGAAGGTCCAGGGTCTTGTTTCTAGTCAGGACACACACCCAGGTTTCAGGTTCAATCCCTAGTCAGAGTGCATATGGAGACAACTTTTTTTTTAATTTATTAAATATTTGCCTTCTTGCAAAGCCACGAAAAGAACCAGAAGCATAATGCATATTTGTGGGACAAAGACTCCAGAAAGATATAAAAGAGAAGCCCCCACATGTTACTTTACTCAGATTTGGGAAGTTATTCCACTGAGTCCGCTGGCATATTAAACAATAGAACTCCTTTTCTATAAAAGCATTGCTTGGTTTTTCTTTAGTCTTCTCCAACAGTTTATTCCAAAATGTTGCCCGGTAACATTTTCTCCATGTTAAGTGCCATAGATATATGACCGCCCACCTCGCGCTCTCCTGCTTCACAAAGCACAGGAGAGAGCACCTAACTGCAAGGCTGTGCAGGTGAGACCCCAGGAGATGTCCTGTGGCTTGCAGTTTAGCGAGCTCCTCCAAGTCCCATCCCAGAGCCAGTGTGCAGAGCCATTACAGTGCCAGTTGTCCCGGCCAGCACCCTAAAGCATCAGGTCCCAAGTCAAGGATTAAGTTGCTAACACTTGCTGGGCAGGAAGCAGCCAGTGTTGATGTTTCTTTCTCATTGATGTTTCTATCTCCCTTACATCTCTCCCTCCCTCTCTCTTCCTCTAAAACCAATTAAAAAAATAGATAGATAAGCCCTTCCCACCCTGAACTGGTAATCCAATTCCAGCCAGCAGCTATCTTTAAACAATGTGTTCATTTACATTTGAATGGCTTTGCCTTTTGATAGCCTAAGGGCAAGTGTACATGTAAACAAGTTTGCTTCTCAGTCCCAAGGCAGAAAAAACAAGGTTTAAAATTATTAGATATTAAAATTTATTCTTAAAAATATAAAAGTTTATTAATAAAAAAAAACAAGGAAATAAAAAAAAGATAGATAGATAGATAGATAGATAGATAGAATTAGGTTGCTAAAGGAGAAATCCATGAGGCCAGAATGGTGAGGAATGAGAGAAACCAAGATGGTGGCAACAACTGAACTGCTGCCTCGCACAACCACTTCAAAACTACAACTAAAAGACAAAACAGACATCATCCAGAACCAGGTTGGCTGAGTGGAAATTCAACAACTAGACAGGAAGAGAAAAGCACACTGAGACTCAGAGGAGCTGCAGAAGTAAAGGCAGAGGTACGGATGCGTGCACCCGAGAGGTCTGGCAACGAAGTATGCAGCTGTCTTTTTCAAGTAGGAGAGAGACACAAGCTACTGACTGCTCTGAACTCCAGTTCCAGGTGAGACTCTGGAGACCCAGACTCATAAGGGGAGAAGCAGGTGGAAACCGAGGAAGTCAGAGGTGCTTGCAGCAATTACCACAGGACACTGAGACCCAGGGGCCTCTTAAGGCAGGGCTGACAGGAAGAGATTGCTGTTTGCTCCTCCCTGAGACCCCACCCCAGCCAATCTGTACACAAAGGCTTTTGCATATGAATGACTTTGTCCTTTGAAATCTAAACTTACCTAACAAAGCTGCAGCTGAGTCAGAGAGACCCAGAACATCCAAAAGAAGGCTCAAGGCCCCACAGCAGCTTGCATTGCTTCACAGCTAGGCCTCATCTGGGCACCTCCAAACCCCAAACAAAGAAGAGGAATCTGCACATCTCTCTGTAGCTGGGAGGCATCAGGCAGAGGTAAATTAGGACCTCCTTGGAGATCCAAGAGCCAGTGTACCCAGGGGTCAGAGTGGGACCATCCAGATCAGAACTCTTCAGATCCATAAGGTACACACTCAGGGGGCAGACTCAGTGAGCACCAAAGCCCCACTGAGGCAAGTCTTGCCTCATAAGGGTGTCTCCAGCACAGAAGTTCTCTCATCGTAGATACAGCTGATCCTCACAACCAATTGGCCTGGAGGTCAATTCCTCCCAGTGATACCAACAACAATGAAGGCTTAACTACAAGACTGTGCACACAGTCCACAAAGAGGAACACCAAGAGTGTCCACCTCAGGTAACTGGGGAGGCTGAGCCACTGGCCCTATAGGACACCTAGCACACAAAGCCACTCTATCAACTTAGGGAAGCAGCCAAAATGCAGAGACAAAGAAACAGGTCACAAATGAAAGAATGGAGTAAAGCAAACAACTGGATATAGAGTTCAAAACCATGGTTACAGGTTTTTCAAGAATTTTCTAGAAAAAAGCTGGTAAATGTAGTGAGTCTCTTGAGGATATAAAAAAGACCAACTAGAAATTAAGCGTACACTGACTGAAATAAAAAATAATATATTGAGATCCAACAGCAGACTAGAGGATCACAAGAATTAAGTCAAAGATTTGAAATACAAAAAGCAAAAGATAGTGTAAGGAGGCTCTGGGACAACTTCAAGTGTACCAACATCTGAATTATGGGGGTGTCAGAAGAAGAGAGAGCAACATACTGAAAACCTATTTGAAGAAATAATGACAGAAAACTTCCCCCATCTGATGAAGGAAATAGATTTACAAGTCCAGGAAGTGCAGAGTACCCTGAACAAAAGGAATTCAAAGAGGATCACATCAAGACACGTCATAATTAAAATGCCAAGGGCAAAAGACAGAGAGAGAATATTAAAAGCAGCAAGAAAAAAACAGTTAGTTACCTACAAGGGAGCACCCACACCAATGTCAGCAGATTTCTCATCAGAAACTATGCAGGTCAGACGGGAGTGACAAGAGATATTCAGTGATGAATAATAGCAAGAACCTACAACCAAGATTACTCTACCCAGGATTAAAGAGCTTCACAGATAAGAAAAAGCTAAAGGAGTTCATCACTGCCAAACAAGTATTATATGAAATGCTGAAAGGTATTTTTTAAGAAGAGGAGGAAGAATAAAAAAGTAAAGATAAAAATTATGAACAACAAATACATATCTAAAAATCAAGTGAATAAAAAATCTGATGAACAGAATAATCTGGTGAATATAATAGAATCTGGGGCACAGAAAGGGAGTGGACTGACTATCCTTGGGGGAAAAGGGTGTGGGAGGTGCGGGAAGAGCCTGGACAAAAATCAGACACCTATGAATAAGGACAGTGAGGGGCGTGATGGCAGAGGGGAGCTAAAAGAAGAACAACTGTAATAATCTGAACAATAAAGATTTATCTAAAAAACAAAAACAAAATGGTGAGGGATTATGAATTTTTTAAAATATATTTTATTGATTTTTTACAGAGAGAAAAGGAGAAGGATAGAGAGTTAAAAACATCTATGAGAGAGAGACATCAATCAGCTTCCTTCTGCACACCCCCCACTGGGGATGTGCCCGCAACCAAGGTACATGCCCTTGACTGGAATCAAACCTGGGACCCTTCAGTCCACAGACTGATGCTCTATCCACTGAGCCAAACCAGTTTCAGATTATGAATTTATTTGATCATCCGCACACCAGGTGACTGAGCCTGGATGTCTTCAACCCCCAGTGAGGGTAGTGGGCAGTTTTAAAGGACTCTGGGCGGGCTTGTTCTGGTGGAGAACTCTCTTTGCAGGTCTGGATTCTGGGTGGTCTGGATGGGAGGGAAAGTGGTTTTAGCAAGTTGATTGTTGTCTAGGCAAGTGGAATGTCCACTGTGAAGTGGGAGGGCTCATTGATTCAATTCTTTGATCAGACCTAAAATTCCAACCTTTTTGTTTTATGAATAGGGGCCAAGGTCGTATCTTCTGTAATTACTTCCTGCTGAGGGGGGATGTTGAGATCACAGAGGAATGGACTTTGATAGTAGCAGGCTGGACCAGGGTTGCAGCAGCATGATTTCTCCAAGAGACTGGTTGGTGAAGACTTGAAAGCAGTCCTGTTGAGTGACTTGGGAGGTAAAAATCTGGCTCTAAGGCTGCCACAGCATCACTTGTCTGGTTTGCTGCTTTTCTAGGCCTGGAGCTGAAGTACGCCTGAGGCCTCGATGTCATCTTGAGTGGGAAAGGTTTGGGTCTCAGTTGCCTGACTAGTGATGTGAAAGGGGAGGAGAGGTTACCCTGGGGCTGAGGTTCTTGTTTTCCCAGTTTTGCTCCACTGTGTTGAGCGCCCCCTGCTGGTTCTGAGAAGGTGTCCACAAAGGTTAAGAGACATTTGGTCCTTCTAATAGGGGGCATGTGAGCACAGTCAGTCTGCTGGTCCAGGGTTGGCCCCTTGCCTGAAGAGTGAGGAAAGAAGAGGTCTACCCTGTGCTTGGGGAGATGCTGAGTACCAAGTGGAACAGGTTTGGGGGACATCTCGCAGTAGGGAGGCTAGGCCAGGACATGTGATGGGTTAGGAGTTGTAGAAGCGGTCTGTACCCTCTCCGTAGCGAATGGTGAATAGCCCGTAAGGTATTGTGAGCCTGTCCCTGGGGAAGTATATATTTCCCCTGAAATGTTAACCATGGACCTTCCTGAGTGGCCCCACTAATTAATAGGACTGAATTCCTCTGGAGTGTATTAGGGTGTTATATGGGTTAGCTGAGAGCTGGGAGATGGGGCTGCCTCTGAGCTGCTGCCTTGGCCTCCTGGTCTGCTTTGTTATCTCCCTGTGTTAACTCATGTCTGACTCAGTGTCCTTTGCAGTGAATGACCTCTAAGAAGACTAGAAAAGAGGAGAGAGGTTCCTAAATGCCACCAGGAAGACCTCTGAGGCTCTCAATGATAGTGTCAAGGACTAGGAATGAGCAGTGGAAATAGAGAAAGTCTAGGCTTCAACTTAAGGACGAAAGCAACAGCAGAGCTGGGGTGGGGCTGCTGTAGCTCACTAGGAGAGAAGGGGTCCCTTCAGATGTCAGGGTGATCAGGCCCTGACTCACTGACAACACCAACCTTCTACCCACTCACAACAACCACTTCCGCCAAAAAGTAAACAGCCAGCAGTTCTTAGATTGACATTTATGAACACACTTTAACCATGCTCCTACTTTCAAGAAAATATATCTTCAACCAAGTACAAGAGACCTTCTGTAATAAAATAGACGAGCAGGCAAATTAAAACTTGTCTAGCAATCAATATTTCAGTATTTTATGGTATTGTGAAATATTTCAATGTTTACCATTTAACCAAGCAATGCTCCAAAGCCTTTAAGTTACTAAAGATTTTGGGAAGTTATGCAGACATATGAGGCTGGAGAAAAGTCAGGGAGGAAGGAGAAGGCCCAGCAGCCTGTTCCCAGGCCTCTAGCTGCTTGGATTCAAATCTGCCAGGTTTTCCCTCAGAGATAACATGCTGGGGTTTGGGTGATAATGAGTTCAGCTTCTGATAGTAGCAGGACTGGTAAGTAAGTTTTCAGTTTTGCATAAAGAAAAGTGTTCTTTGGGAAGGGGGTGAGAAAGTGCTGAGGTGAGAGCTGGTTTCAGAGCACGAAAGGGGTGAGAATGTGTCCTTAGGATCCTAAGGCTCTGTGAGGGGTCCCTTCACCTCATCATAGAGGGGCTTTGTGAGGAGACTAAAGTTGGAAACTCAGCCGAAACCACTTTAGCTCAATGGATAGAGCATCGGCTTGGGGATTGAAGGGACCCGGGTTCGATTCCAGTCAAGGGCATATACCTTGGTTGCAGGCATATCCCCAGTAAGGGGGTGTGCAAGAGGCAGCTGATCGATGATTCTCTCTCATCGATGTTTCTAACTCTCTCTCTCCCTTCCTCTCTGTACAAAATCAATAAAATATATTTAAAAATAAATAAATAAATAAATAAATAAATAATAAAGTTGGAAACTCAGAGGCGCGAGTATCCAGTGAGTCTGAAAAAGGATGAGGACAGTGGGGGTGAGGGGGTAAGGGAAGAGGGAGCTATGGGGGGAATAAAGAGGAACAATTGTAATAATCTGAACAATAAAGATTTATTTTTTTAAAAATATATAAGGATTCTGGTATGTGACTTTCTTCCCAAAATGAATAAAGTAATTCTCTATGTTAGCATAGGTGTCCCAGCTCCTACTCAGCAAACGTCACGGTCAGTTCTGCAGGCTCCTCCACTGCCAGCCTCAGAGCAGGTGGAGCGGTGAGAAGCATGTCTAGGGTCCCGTCCATTCCTCCTCTGGTTGGCCCATCGTCCTTGCTCTGCTCACGTCTGTCTAACTGCCTGCCACATCCTCTCAGGGTCTGGCTCTGAATCCTTCAGAGAAAAGGGACAGGTTCTCTCCTGTAAGTGCTTCCTGCTGAGGAGCCAAGAGATCCTCGCTCTCCGTCAGGGGGTCAGTGAGGCCTGGGCACAGAAAGAGGTGGCAGTGGAGCCGAAACCGGTTTGGCTCAGTGGATAGAGTGTCGGCCTGAGAACTAAAGGGTCTCAGGTTGGATTCCGGTCAGGGGCATGTGCCTTGGTTGCGGGCACATCCCCAGTGGGGGGGTGTAAGAGGCAGCTGATCGATGATTCTCTCCCATTGATATTTCTAACTCTCTATCCCTCTCTCTTCCACTCTGTAAAAAATCAATAAAATATATTTTTTAAAAGAAAAGAAAAGACAGAGGTGGCAATGGTACCTCGAGATGATATTCCCTGGGTCTGAGTAGGGTTTGTAACCTGGTGGAGACAAACTGTGGAGTAAAAGCTAGAGACAGTCTGATATCCACAACCATACACTCTAGAATCTACTGAAACACAATTTCCCCGAAAATCACCTTCATTTTGTTAAAAAGCCAAAGTAATACCAACTTTTTTTTTTTTTTAGAAAATCAATTCTTTTTTCTTTTTAAAAAAATATATTTTATTGATTTTGTACAGAGTGGAAGGGAGAGAGATAGAGAGTTAGAAACATCAATGAGAGAGAGAGTCATCGATCAGCTGTCTCTTGCACACCCCCTACTGGGGATATGCCCGCAACCAAGGTACATGCCCCTGACCAGAATCAAACCCAGGACCCTTCAGTCCCCAAGCCGACGCTCTATCCATTGAGCCAAACTGGTCGTGGCAAGTAATACCAATTTATTTGCTGTATTAAGTATAGTTACAATATGGCCTGATGGTTCGTATGAACACAAGAATAGCAACTCTCGCGGAGACCGGTTTGGCTCAATGGATAGAGTGTCGGCTTGGGGACTGGAGGGACCCGGGTTCGATTCCTGTCAAGGGCATATCCCCAGTAGGGGGTGTGCAAGAGGTAGCTGATCGATGACTCTCTCTCATCGATGTTTCTAGCTCTCTATCTCTCTCCCTTCCTCTCTGTACAAAATCAATAAAATATATTTAAAAAAGAAAAAAAGAATAGCAACTCTCTATATAAAAGGTTATTATGCAAAGAATTTTCCTGGGAGACTGGGAGTTCCCTCACTCGCCATGATGTGTGCTGACCACCAGGTGAGGGCATGGAACATGGTGGGTGACTAGTGGCAGTGGTGGGGTGCTGAGAGAGCAAGGGAAGGAGGAGGCAGGGAAGCGGGGGTGGGGGTGGAACCATGTGGTGGCTGTGCATGGGTGGGCAATGAGGGGAAAAGGAGGTGTGGAATCTGATCTGCCCAGATCGCTGGCCAGGCCTAGGGATGAATTTCTTGCACTGGGCCTTCCCTTGGATCCCTCAGAAGATGTAATGCAGGGAGAGGCTATGGGGCCAAGCCTCAGACTGACCTCTGGCAGAGTCACAAACAAGTACCAGCTTGGAGGGCAGAGCCCTCTTAGCACAATTAAACTTGACCTTATAGTCCTCCCTTGTTCCTTCCTAGGTAGCCAATAGTCTGTGGGAGGTGCAGCAATTGCTTCCAAAACTAGGTGAAACTTGCAAGAACATTGTAACCATGTTAACCACTTCCCTTGTTTTGCTTTGTGTGCTCTGACTATACTAGTAAAATAAAGCTTCAGCTTGCAGGCTGGGTCTCTCTGTGTCCTCATCCAGGCACAGGAGATCCACCTAGTCCCAGCTATATACTCTCTTGTCTGTCTTCTTTGATCCTTCACTGCCTCTCTTCAGATTCAATGTAACATTTTTCCAGATGCATTATGAAAAAAACAGTGACTGTCTTTAAATGACAAGATATTTTAAATGACATAACTATGGATTTGATTATAATGCAAATGACATGGAATCTTGTCCTTTCTGCAAAACACAATAATCCAAAATAACAATTAGAGTTATATTTTTAAATATATTTTATTGATTTTTCTTACAGAGAGGAAGGGAGAGAGATAGAGAGCTAGAAACGTCGATGAGAGAGAAACATCGACCAGCTGCCTCTTACACACCCCCTACCGGGGTTGTACCCGCAACCAATGTACATGCCCTTGACCGGAATCGAACCTGGGACCTTTCAGTCCGCAGACTGAACCAAATCGGTTTCGGCAACAATTAGAGTTATAAATGAAAGCATAATATAGTTATTTATTTATTTTTATTTAGTTTTTAACATGCTTTTATTGATTTTATGGAGAGAGAGAGAGAGAGAGAGAGAGAGAGAGAGAGAGAGAGAGAGAGAAACACCAATGATGAGAATCACCGATTGGCTGCCTTCTGCATGTCCCCAAATAGAGATTGAGCCTGAAACCTGGGCATGTGCCCTTGACAAGAATCAAACCTGGGATCCTTCAGTCCACAGGCTGATGCTCTATCCACTGAGCCAAATTGGCCAGAGCAGTCATTTCTTTGTTTGACAAGGCTTCCCCTGCACTTGAAGCAGAGACTTTTCCTCACGAGAGAAAACAGATCCTTGAGGCACCCAGGCCTGTGGGGTGGCCTGACGCCAATTCTAGCCAAGAAGAAGTTTCTTAGAGTTCAAACACTGGGAAGGCTGTCAAACTTATTTCACCAAAATATCATACTAGTATATCATTATTATGCATTAAAAGTGAAAAAGAGTATCAAAAATAAACATAGGCTTTCAACCTTCAACTCCCATGGCTAAGAAGATGGCTTTTATTTTTAATAATCAAACTCCTGACTAATATGACATATAACCATTTTATTTTATTTTTCATATAACCGTTTTAACAACTTATAGAACTTATGTTTCTTGGGCAAAAACAGTAAAGACCTTTCCCCTTTTAACAGACTAGAAAAAAAACAAACAAAATGAGGTTTATTCTCTAACTTCATTTGTCCTTGGGTGTGGTCAGCAAATGGCACTAGTTGGATTTCTGCTGTCTCCTGAGTAAGTTGATATAAGCTATTTACCCTCTGGTTAGGGAGGCAAAATGCAAATCATTTACTCTTAAGTGTCCTTGGTTTAGGGAAGATAGGGTTAACTAGGAGGCTCCAAATTGCCCTTTAACCATCTCAGTTTCCCTATTCTACTTGGGTTTCCCCGGCAATGGAGGAAGCCAAGCTTTCCACCGCCCTGTCTTGACTTGGCCTCCCATGAAGGCTACAAAGTTTCAATTGTAGAAGATAAATATATCCCAGATACCAGGGCCTCTGCTTGGGTTCTGGGAGTGTAGCCAGCCTGCAAACCACGACAGGCCCTTCACCTAGGCCGCCCCATGCCCCAAGGGAACCCCTCCCTGATCCGGGACACCCTGCAGGTAAAACCAGCCTACCCATGCACGAGGCCTCAATCCTATATAATAAAAGGGTAATATGCAAATTGACCATCACTCCAACACACAAGGTGGCTGTCCCATGTGGACACAAAATGGCTGCCACAAGATGGCCAGCAGGGGATGGCAGTTAGGAAGGACCAGGCCTGCAAGGGAGGGCAGTTGGGGCTGATCAAGCCTGCAGGGGAGATTAGTTCAGGCTGACAAAGGAGAGATGTTGGGGGCGACCAGATCTGCAGGGAAGGGCAGTTGGGAGGAACCCAGGCCTGCAGGGGAGAGCAGTTGGGGGTACCAGGCCTGCAGGAGAGGAGAGTTAGGGGTACCAGGCTTTCAGGGGAGGGCAGTTAGAGGTGACTGGCAGGGGAGGGAAGTTAGGGGCAATCAGGCTGGCAGGCAGAAGAGCAGTTGGGAGCCAGTAGTTCTGGATTGTGAGAGGGATGTGCAACTGCCCATTTAGGCCCAATACTATTGGTATCAGGCCTAAATGGGCAGTGGGACATCCCTCGAGGGGTCCCAGATCGGAGGCTGGGCTGAGGGACACTCTCCCCCCCGCCCCACCCATGCACGAATTTCATGCACTGGGCCAAACCCTAATATGCAAATAGACTGAACAGCAGAACAACTGAACCGGTCACTATGACGAGCACTGACCACCAGGGGCATTTGTGGAACATGGCAGGCATCGGCTGTGGTGGGATGGTGGAGCAGGAAGCAGAGGTGCCAGACCAAGGAGGGCACCACTTGCTGTCACCGGACGAGCCTATGGTGTTACTGAAAGTTTTTTATCCTGCACACTGCGGTCTCTCTGGGTGCTCACATCTGCTGCCAGCACCAGAGCCACCATTCAACCCACTCACTGCTGGCACCCAGTGCTGATCCCGATCGCTCAGCACTGATGCGGGTGGGGGCGGCTGCTGCTGGCCCCAATCACCCTTGAGCGCTTAACCTCCCCCTGCTCCAGAGGAGCTCTCAGGGTGGCAGCTGCTGCTTGCACCCACTGATGGTGCCATCTCTGCTGGCACCCACTGATGGTTCCGCCCCAATCGCTCCATGCCATCAGTGGATGCAAGCTGGGCTGGTACCATCAGCATGTGGAAGCAGCAGCAGCAGGAGCAGGGCTGCCTGCAGACAGGGGACCAGGAGCTGCAGTGGGATGGACTGGGCAGGGCATGGATGATGGCCAAAACCCACCCCCGTGCCTACCACAGCCTCTCAGCACACAGCTCCTTTCAAGTTCTACAAATTCGTGCAGTGGGCCCCTAGTAAAATAATAAAAATAAAATTTCTTCTAATTGTTATTAGTGTATGGAAATGTGATGGACTTCTGTATATTAATTTTGTATCCTGATACTTTAGGGAACTTTCAATTACTTTTTTGGTGGATTCTTTAGGGTTTTCTATATATAACTATAGGCCCAATGCATGGGTATATGCACCATTGGGGCCCCCTCATCCTGGCCTGCAGGGATAGGCCGAAACCAGCTCTTTGATATCCCCCAAAGGGCCCTGGATTGTGAGAGGTCACAGGCCAGGGAGAGACCCCACTGGTGCACAAGTGGGGCACAGGAGGGCTCCAGGGCGTTTCTGGCCCATCTTGCCCAGTCCAGATCAGACAGACCACAGCAGCAAACTAACCTACTGGTCAGAGTGTCTGCCTCCTGGTGGTCAGGGTGCATCACAGCAACAGGTTGAAAGGTCAAACGGTCGGACACTTAGCATATTAGTTTTTATTATATAGGACTAGAGGCCCGGTGCATCAAGATTCATGCACTGGAGGGGGGGTCCTTCAGCCCGCCTGCCTCCTCTCAGTCCAGGAGCCCTCGGGGGCAGGTGACACCCCCATCACACCTCTGCTGGCCCTGGTTACCTGAGCCTTGGATGGCTCTGGGCGGCTGGGCAACCACCATCTGAGACTTGCCTGTGCCTCATGCTGGCCCTGGGTGGCTGGGGGAGGGGGGACATACTGAGGGGACTGGGCAGCACCATCTGTGGCAGTCAATTAGTGTATTTCCTCCTTATTGGCTGTGGGTGCCGCCATATTTGTGATGGTGTGAATGTCAATTAGCATATTCTTCTTTATTAGATAGGATACCATGTCATTTGCAAATAGTGAGTTTTACTTCTTCCTTTCCTATTTGGATGCCTTTCTTTCTTTTTCTTGACTGATTGCTGGGGCTAGAACTTGTAGCACTGTATTGAATAACAATGGTGAGAGTGGGCATCCTCATCTTGTTCCTAATCCTAGAGGAAAAGTTTTAAGCTTTCCACCATTAAGTTTGATGTTAGCTGTGGATGTATCTTATAAAGCCTTTATCAAATTATAAGCTCTGGCCGAAACCGGTTTGGCTCAGTGGATAGAGCACCGGCCTGCAGACTGAAGGGTCCCGGGTTCGATTCCGGTCAAGGGCATGTACCTTAGTTGTGGGCACATCCCCAGTAGGGGGTGTGCAAGAGGCAGCTGATTGATGTCTCTCTCTCACAGATGTTTCTCTTTTCCTCTGTAAAAAATCAATAAAATATTTTTAAAAAGTTGTAAGCTCTTTCTCAACCCATTTTGAGGTGTGGTGAGTTTATTTTTCCCCCCATCATAAATGAATATTGAATTTTGTCAAGTGCTTTTATGCCTCTATTGAGATAATTATGTTTTATCCTTGGTTCGGTTGATGGGATAATCACATTGGTTTGTTAATGCTGAACCACCATTGCATCCCTGGTATAAATTCCATTTGATCGTGGTGTAAGATCCTTTTGATGTGCTATCAAATTTAGTTTGCTAGTATTTTGTTGAGAATTTTGGTATCTATGTTCAGCAGAAATATTGGCCTGCAACTCTCTTTTATTGCAATGTCTTTGTCCGGTTTTGGGATCAGAGTAATGTTGGCCATATAGAAGGAGTTTGGAAGCATACCTTCCTCGATTTTTTGGAATAAAAATTGTTCAAGGATAAGTACTGATTTATCTTTAGTACTAATTTTTTTAATGTTTGGTAGAATTTATCTGTGAAGCAGATAAATTTATCTGGTCCTGGGCTTTTGTTTGTTGGAAGTTTGTTAAAACACTCAAAAGTTCATATATAAAAAATTAATTCCTCAATTCCATATGGGTTCTCCATTTTTCTTTTATTGCAAACATAGCCAAACTGGAAAGCTAACATTTCCTCCTCTATCTCCACTCCTTTTACCCATATTTCTCAGTCCCCCAGCATTTAGGGTTTCTGATCGATTTGTCCAATTCAACTGCTCCCACCAGATCACGAGGGCTCACTGTTGCCAAATCCATGGACAAGCACGCCGCTGCTCCTCAGCAGGCCTCTTTCCTGCTCCCTGCTCCCCCTGCACTAGGTTTGTCCCGTCTGCCGGCTCCTTCCTTGTCCTTCCTGTGTTCTCCGCTTTCTTCCTCGGCTCGTCTCATGTTACACACTCGTGACGTTCCTCTACAGCTACCTGTGCGTTAATGACCCACACCTGTCCTCAGTCCCCAACCTCTACTTGCACAGGCCACCTCAGGAGATGGCCCACCGTCCACCCTGTGGCATAGTTGGAAAAATGGGGTGCACACTTGACTTGCTCCTCTCCCTCAACCACAGCAATGTTCAATGTCCTGGCCAGTTTTCTCAGTAGTTAGAGCATCAGCCCTCAGACCAAAGGGTGGAAGGTTCGATTCCCAGTCAAGGGCATGTACATTGGTTGCGGGTGCATCCCCAGCAGGGGGTGTGCAGGAGGCAGCTGGTTGTTTTTCTCTCATGGATGTTTCTAGCTTTCTCTCCCCCCCCTTCCTCTATGTAAAAAATCAATGAAATATAATTTTTTAAAATTATTGCATTACATTATCATTACTAGTGTCTGGCTATTCCAATCCGTGAGGTATATGCCTTATTTAAGTTTTTTACCCCAGAACTTGACATTTCTGCCATATATTGTTTTCAGCCTTTTTTTTTTTTTTTTTTTTTTTTTCCAGAGAGGGATGGAGAGGGAGAGATAGAAACATCAGTGATGATAATCATTGGTCACCTGCCTCTTGCATGCCCCCAACTGGGGATCAAGCCTGCAACCCGGACACGTGCTCTGACTGGGAATCAAACCTGGGACTCTCAGTACTATGTTCTATCCAATGAGCCAAACCAGCTAGGGCTCAACCAGTTTTGTTGTTTGTATCAATGATGTTAAATGAGGAACTACCCTGGACCACACGTCCACTTTGTCCCAGCAGCAGGGCTAGAGCTGCGTCTGGAGAGAAGTTTGGAAGGAACTCGCTCCAAGTCCAAATGGAATCCCAGCATAAACCAGACGGCCTGGCCTCCCTCCGAAAGTGGTCAGAGGCTGTGGAAGCACCTCCCGGTCAAGTCGCCCCGTGGGGTGACCCAGGCAGAGTGGGTCCGGGGCAGGCTCTGGGCGCTCAGAGGAGCGCAAGGCCCCCACGCCCTTGTCCCTTGCAGTGCGTTTCCACTTGAACCTCAGACGCTGCTATAGGTGCGACTTACACACACACACACACACACACACACACACACACACCCAGGGGCGGCGCCGTGGCGGCTCTCTTCCCAGGTCTGAGCAGGACGAACCACGCAGCCAGGCCCGCAGGGGGGTCAGTGCCCGCTTCCAGGTTTCACCCTAAATACCCCTCCTCAGCTCCCCTTCAGCGCCAGCCTGAGCTCCGTCCCGCCCGGCTCTCGGGGTCTGCTGTGCGGCCGCTGGACACCTCCCCGCGTTCCGAGGAGCTCCAGCCGCAGAGACCGGGGGAAGCGGAGCTGGGCCCGCTGTCCCGTCCACGGCCCCGCTCTGAGGGTGAGGAGCCCACATGGAAGCCACAGAGGTTTCCTCTCAACCTGGATCCTCCTCTGCCAGCATGTGGGCAGCCTCCAAGCCCGATCACACGCTCGGCTCTTCAGCACCAACTCCAGGCTTATGCGGGATGGGACCAATGAAGGGCGGAGCTTGAAGGGCTGTGTGGCCCCAACACCTCAGCCTCTTTTGCTCCACTGCTGCCCAGTGACCCAGACCCTGAATGGGGTGCCAGAATGGAACAGGGAACCTGGCACTGCCCTTACCCACACCCCTCCCTAGTGGCTGGCCTGGCAAACAGCCCTTTTGCTACAACCCAACTGAGACAACACTAGGTCACCAATAAAACAAGCCATTCGCCCTTTTCCAGAGTGAAACCCAGAAGTCCGGCTGTCTGCTTGACAAGGGAGACGCAGAGCGAAGCCGTCGGCCCGGACTCAGGAGAGCGGCCGCTGCTGGAGCACAGGCCGTCAGACACACACCCCAACCAGGGAGCTGGGACTCAGGAGGCCCGTCTGGGGCCTGGCTCTCTGAGCCCCATTCATCCTTAGTGCCTACGGGCTCCTGAAAAATGAAACTTAAACACTGTACTCAGAGGTGGGTCTGCTCAAATCACAAATGTGCACGCTATTTGTTTTCCAGTAATTAAGACTCTACTTGGACACATTTAATCAACATTTTCACAAGCATTTAGTCTTAACTAAGTATTTTCATCAACAGGAAGTTCTAGAATTGAACCCCAAGAATTTGGAGAACACTACACACCCTTCTTAATCCAGAAACGTGGACGCCTGAGCGTGGTCTTGCCCCGGCCAGGCTGCAAATCCCAGGCAGGCCAGCCTGTGCGTGACACCTGGTGCTGAGGCCAGCCGGACACACCCGCGCTCCGGTGGACACGTCTTCCTGCTTCTCTCCCAGAAGCTCCGGGTAGAGCTCAGGTCTGGCAGCAGGGCGCTCAGGCTGCGGCTCACCCCCGAGGGGGTGACACGCTCCGGGGGCCTGCGCTCCCCGGGGCCATGCATTCCTGAGGTGCTGGCAGTGGCCTCAGACGCCCTGACCCCTACGAGAACTTTACCTTCGTGGAGAGAAGCCTCCCCCCGCTGTCCTGAGGCCGTCTGGGGAAAGGGCTACAAAGCAGACAATCTTTATTCACAGCTGGGGTGGCAGAGGGGACACCCCGGGTCAGTCCAAAAGCAGACACTGAGAGGGAGACGCACGCCTGGCTCAGCACTCGTCCTCCCCCAGCATGGTGTAAGGGTTTCGAGAGGCCAGGCTGGACACTGGAGCTGAGGTTGGGGTGTCCTCATCCCCTTCCCCCTCCTCATCCGCATCCCGGTCCTCCTCTCCCTCCTCCTCACAGGAGCTGCTCAGCTCTTCCTCCTCCTCCTCTTCCTCCTCGTCACCTGCTGGCCCCACCCTACCCTGCAAAGCCACCAGCTCCGCGGTCTCTGGATGGGACTCCCAGGTGCCTGCGGACCAGACAAGAAAGAACAGGGGAGTTTTCAACAAGGGCTAACGCCAGAGGATGGGGGGAAGAGGCAGAGACCAACAACATTGTAGCTGCTGGCGGCATGCCTCCATCCATCCCACCTCCCACTGCTGGGCACTGCACAGCTCTGCGCGTTAGTTAATTCCCGTTTTGGGCACCACTGTGCGGGGGGCAACTGGCGCCCTGGTTTTGCAGATGGGAGAATGGCCTCAGAGACAGTAACGCAGAGTTGGCTGCCAGGTGCAGACCCAGGTTTGCCTGGTGTGTGCCACCAGCCCCCGGTGCCTACACTAGCGGGCAGGGCACCAGCAGCGACCTTTCTGCTCCAGGTAGCCAGGCGGGTGGAAGCACAGGCTGAGGCGGCCGTCCAGCGCCAGCCTCAGGAGACTGTTGGCCGCTCTGTACACATCGTTCCGCGCCGCCTTTGCCGTCTTGTAACCGCGTTTCTCTGCCCAGGCTGAAGGGAGAAGAGTGGTGGGAGGGAAGCTCATGAACCCAGCTGCCTAACCCATCTTTCCAGTTTTCCCCAGAACATGCCACGGCAGAGACCGAGCTGCCCCTGTGACACCGATCTGGGTGGCCAGTAGCTGGGTGGGTGGCAGAACCCCTGAGGAGTGGGGACAGGGCAGGGCAGAAGGCCGGGGAGCCAGGCCCTGGCACCCACCTTCACAGATGTCCCAGGCACACCAGGGGTGCTCGGCCGCGGGGTCCTCGGCCTCCGGGTGGCGCAGGTGGAGCAGGGCCTGCACAGGGACCCGGGCGGCCAGGTAGCCCACGGCGGTGTACGGCTCCTGGATCTGGGCGATGGGGTAGATCCCTGCCAGAACCTGTGGGAGCAGGAGCCTCAGCACCGGCCTGGACCTCCGCCCCCCGCGCCCCTCTGCCCACGTACCTGCAGCTGCCTGGGCAGAAGGGAGGGGAAGATGAGGCCGGGGCAGTCACAGAGCTTCACGGAGGGAGTCAGAAAGTAGGTCTGAAAGTACCGCGTGTGGCCCGGGGTTCTGGAGACACTCACGACCTTCCGCCCCACCAGCCCATTGATCAGGGAGGACTTTCCCACGTTGGGGAAACCTAGGAAAGCAAGGCAAGGTCGCACCGGCAGCTCCTCCTCTGGCTTCGTGACCGCCAGGCCACCCGCACCTCAGGGTGGTCAGGGCTGCAGTGAGCGAGCAGGAGGGCGCCGGGTGCCGCGGCCCATCGGCTCCCCGGCCACCTCAGTGCCTGCGCAGCCCTGCTCGGCTCGCTGGTCAGTGCCATGTCCCTTCCGGAGGCCGTTCCTACACCCCCTCAGCCTCCAGCCCCGTGGACAGCCTGGAGCCGGTCACTGTAAGCTCCCAGCGGCCAGCCCCCGCTCCAGCCTGACCCCATCTTTCCAGATCACCCATCCTGGCTCCTCCATCTCATTCTCACCCGACTCGAGCGCGGGAAACGTTCCACTGCACTCAGGTCCTCGTGTCCTCTTGCCCAACTCCGACTCGGTGATCCCACTCACCGCCTGTCCCTGTCCAGACCCTGATCCCTGGTCCCGCTCTCCCTCCACCTCACTCACGGGCAAAACCCAGTCCCGTCAAACGCACTGTCCACTCAGCACTGCCACCGCCGCCGCCGGCGCCGCCAGTGGGCGCTCCTTTCCGAGGGAGGGAGGCACACACCGCCCCCGGCCAGCACCACAGCCGTTTCTCTGCCCTTTACGGTGAGACGCCTTCACAGACTGGTCTCCTCTGGTCACGTCCTCATGACTGTAAACTGTACCACACGCTCGTCTGTCTCTCTGTCTGTCTGTCTGTCTCTGCCCCCCACCCCTGAGCCCCAAGGCCCTTCATTTGCTTCTGTAACTTGTTTCCTGAGCCCATTTCTTCTACGGCTCCTCCTTCTATCTCTGTCTTTCTCAGTGAACTTCCTCTTATACTTTAAAAACAACTATAACAGCCAAGCTGGTTTGGTTCAGTGGATAGAGTGCTGGCCTGTGGACTGAGGGTCCTGGGTTCGATTTTGGTCAAGGGCACATGCCCGGGTTGTAGGCTTGATCCCCACTAGGGGGTGTGTAGGGAGAGGCCGATCAATGATTCTGTCTCATTATTGATGTTCCCCTCTCTCTCTCTCTCTCTCTCTCTCTCTCTCTCTCCCCCTCTCTTTGAAATCAATAAAAAAATATTTTTAAAAAAGAGAAAAGCTGTAACATACACAAAAATGTGTAAAATATAAATGTGCCAGATGAACCCACCACCCTTTGGGCCCAGTGTATGGCGCTCCCTGGATCCCAGCCCCTCCTGACCGCAGCCTGTGCCCTGCGTGAGCCAGACCTGTATGTAAGGGACTCCCTGCCCGCCTTCCTGTCAGTGCCACACCGTGTGCCCCTGAACCATGCAGTTCAGTAAAATATGAATGGCACAAATAGACGCCTGAACAGAGACTGCCTGGGCCCTGGCTCACAGCAGGCTGCGCCAGGCCGCTCACCACCGCTCACGCGCCAGGCCACTGAGCAGCCTCTGCTCTCCGCTCACTTCACTCAGCACCATGTGGCACAGGGAGCCCTCCTTTCCTCTCCAGCACACGGCTCATCGGACAGGCCCCTCCACATCCGTCTGCTCCCACAGCTCGAAGCACAGGCGTACCCACCGTGGCTCCCAAACTTAAATCTCTCCCAAATGCTAACCTCGTCCTCTTCCCTACACTCCATGCTCACGCACCCACTGCCCATTCAGTATCTCCGCTAGGGATACATTTTTAATCTCAAAATCAGTGTCTGAATCGCCTCTGCAGCCCCTCCAGTCTGCTCCTCTCCCACCTGCCCGTCTCAGTATTTGGTACTCGGTACTCTCGGCACTACCGGTGGCTCAGGACAGCACCTGGAGCCCAGGACGCCACCTCGCGGTGCTCTGGGCCTGCTGGTCTGCCCGCACGTTGACACAGGCAGCTCCTGCGCACAGCATTCTGGGAATAACCCCAGTGCCTTCTCTTAGCCAGTCCTTCCTGGCTTCACGGCTCAGCCCCTGGCTGGCCCCAAGTCAGCAAGCTCATTCCCACCGCAGGGCCCGGCCTGGAAGGCCCCTCCCACTCCACAGCCGCTCCATCACCCTGGGCTCTCCTGGGACCACCTCTTTCAGCCGCACTCTCTCCCTTTCATTGTCCCTAAATGACACCGCTCAGGCGACTGCTCCGTGAAGGCAGGGCCTTTCTGCCATTTCCACGCAGCACCCCGGCACCAGCCCTTGGCACCTCCTGCTCAGGAGCGGACGAATGAACAGAGCTGACGAGAACCCAAACTCAGGGCTGCTTGTGTCCCAGCAGCTGCTCGCCCTGCTACCCCTCCAATACAGGCAAGTCTGTGCCCAGGCCCAAGAGAGGGCACAGGGCCGGTGGGGGAGTGCCAGGGCAGCGCCTGGAAAGGAGCCATCTGTTGGAGGCGGCAGGCCGTCAGCAGTGGGGAAGCTTCCCCTGCACAAACCGAAGACTAACAGGAAGGTGGGGGCACTGCATGGACCCAACCACTGGGCAACGTGACTTGTAGGCCAGGTTCTTTTGGTCCTAATAACACAACTCTGCCAAAGTCACTTCCCCCTCTCCCAGCAGAATTAAAGGCCTGGGCCTGCTCAGACACTGCTGTCCGCACAGGAGCGGACACACCTCTGCACTCCAGGGAATCTCCCTGGAAACAGACTCGCGGCTGAAGATGCAGGAAGGAACCGACATTTGCTAAGCTCCTACTAGGGACTAGTTAACCACAACTGAACCAGGCCACACGTAAGTCACTCAGAACAGTGCATGGTGGCAGTAAGACCGGACACATGCCACATTTTAACAATTCTCTTATCACCACCATCTGCTCGGCTCTCTCTGGACTTCTCCCGCACCCCTCACATCGGTTCTGACTTGGCTACCACTGTCATCGTCTGAAAAGCCAAAGCTCCTCAGCCGCGGGGCGAGGGAATACTCGCTGGAGACCCGTGCCCGCCACCGCCACTGCCGCCGCCAGTCCTCACCCACGCAGCCGATGGTCACCACCCCGTCCTTGTAGCGCTCCTGGGTGGGGCCGGCTGGCTCCATCGCCGAGTCAGTCTGCTGCTCCACCAGGACCGCGGGCCCGTCGTCCTCTTCCTCCTCCTCCCCCGAGGCACTGCCCCAGGCGGCCCCCGCCACGTCGCGGGCAATCTTCTCCCTCCAGCTGCTCAAGTCCACTGCTCAGGAAGAAGACGAAGAGGCTCTCCCTAGAGCTGCCATCCACGATGGCACGGCGAGGCGCAGCCGGGTAACATGCCCTCGAGCTGGACAGTGACAGGCTGCACAGCCCGGCCCTCCCTGACCTCCCCCGGAGGCACGGGCTCCTGCCTACCGCTGCCTCTCTGGCCCTCCCCGCCCCCGTCCACATACAGGGCTGGCTTCAGGAAAGGTGAGCCGAGGGTCTCCACAAACCTTTCCCCGCAGTGATGGCTTCACAGGCTCTCAGCAGCTGCTCCGGCCCCAGGGCCCGCGCCCATCCTCTCCCCCGCCTCCGACTCTTCTTCAGCACTGAGATCGAGGCAGAGAAGGGTTGGCACATGCCACCTCTGCCACCATCCTCAGTCCCCTTGTCAACAGGCTTCCCTGCTCTCCTCCGTCCCCTGCCACCCACCTTCCCCGCTGCCTCCTCACTGCCACTCACCGCCACTGGGATCCTGCGGGACGCGAGGGTCCCGAGGGAAGGAGGTGAAGAGGACAATGTGGAGCTGGGGGAAGTGCTGGTGGAAATAATGCTTCCAGGCCACCACCAGCGCCGGCGGGGCCAGGTCCACCTTGTTCAGCACCAGCACCAGGGCCAGCCCGAGCTCTCCGGTCACATACTCACACAGTGCCGGCGGGAAATTCACCACCTGGAGGGGGGGGGGGGTCGGCAATGAGAGGTCAGCCCAAAGCTCTCTGCCTCCAGCAGACACAGCTTGAGGCAAGACCCTGGTGGTAGCAGATTCTGGGACAAAGGGTAAATCAGCCAAACCGAACTATGAAGACAAAACAGGGGAAGTGCTAGCCCTGACCGGTTTGGCTCAGTGGATAGAGCGTCGGCCTACGGACTGAAGGGTCTCAGGTTGGATTCCAAGGGCATGTACCTTGGTTGTGGGCACATCCCCAGTATGGGGTGTGCAGGAGGCAGCTGATTGGTGTTTCTCTCTCATCGATGTTTCTAACTCTCTATCCCTCTCCCTTCCTCTCTGTAAAAAATCAATAAAATATTTAAACACACACAAAATCAAAACGAAACAGAACAAAACACAGGGGAAGTGCTGCCTGTGCACCTACCTGTGTGGGAGTGCGTGTACAGGCCACTACAGACCTCCACCCTAAGTTCCCTCCCGCCTCCCTCTCCACTGCAGGGCCAGTGAGGTGGCAGCACAGGCGTCCAGCAGAGCGAGGGCCTTAGCCACCACCCAGCATTCCAGGTGAGTCCTGCGCTCACTGAGGGGCAGGCCCGGAGCCCCCCAGCTGCCTCATGGCACTGGGGTCTCCACACTGGCTTAGCTGCTGGGCTGGGAAACGGGGCATACAGGTTTTCATCAAAGATGACGGAGAGGAGAGTCAGCTGGCCAGGGAGGAGGGACAGGCTGTGGCCTGGTGAATAAGGAACTGAGTCCCTGACACGAGGCAGGAGACTGCAAAGGAAGGGCACCGGTCTCCAGTGCTGCTCTGCCGGCCCCCGAGCTCCTCCCCCTTCACGCTTGCCCAGCTCATGCAGGACTCACTGGGTGCCGGACGTCCGTGATGAGCAGGACGATGTCAGACATCTCTAACACTCGCCACAGCTGCCTCCACGTCTGAAAAGGAAAGTCAGCGGGAAAGAATCTGAGCCGAGAGTCCCTCTCCTGCCTGACCCCTAACCAATCCACGCTTCGTCGCTGCGCCCCGCTCCTGTCACACCTCCAGATTGTGCTCAAAGTAGCTGAGCTTCTCGGAGGTGTAAGCCCCATGAATCTTCCCAAGATACTCCTGGAAGCTCCGTTCCTCCTGGCTCATTAGCTGCTCCTTGGACATCTCATAGCGCCAAGGGGGGCGCCGCGGGAAGTCCAGTACTGCAAAATCAAGAAAAATCCAAGCAAGTGTGAGGAGTTCCAGGTGTGTCCCAGACCCCCTTCCTCAGTCAGCTCCAGCTTCCGCTCCCCAGCCCAGGCCTGCCCACAGCAGCCTGCAGGGCTCCCCGCACCGGAACCAGGCTGGTAGACCTCCTGGATGTCCAGCTCCAGCATCTCAGCGCTGACGGGCTGGAGCACTTGCTCCCGGGCTGCTCTCTTTCTCTTCTCCACCTCCTCCCGGCTGTCCCGTTCAAAATGCAGTCGGTATCTATGACAGAAACCATGGCAGCTATTCCAACCCTCCACTCCAGTGCAGACGACTTCGCTAAGCTCTCCCAAGGCTGTCTGCCTCCTCCCAGAGTGGGCCTTCCCCAGGTCCCTCTTTCCCGCAACAGCCTCACCCTCTAAGCGCGCCTGACTCCCCAGCCCCACCACCTCGTTTCAAGCCTCCACGCAGCCAGCTCGCCCAGCGGTAAGGCCCACGCTCACCGGTTTGGGTCAAAGCCTCGCGTGCCCAGCCCCTGGGGAGGCTGCTGGTTGAGCCTCCGGATCTGATGGGTCACAGACTCGCCGTCCGAAGTGTCGGTCTGCTCCTCCCGCCGCTCGCGGCTGCCGCTGCGGCTGTTGGAACTGGACCGAAGCCCATCTTGAAGCCCTGCGGGAGGAGCTGGTGACGCGGGGGCCAAACGGTGCCCTCCCTGGTCGTGCCGGCTCCCATCACCCCCCTCTCGTCTTTGGCGGCCCGATCCCCCAGCCACCCAGCTCAGGACCCTCCGGAGGAGCAGGGGAGGCCCTCCTCCAGGGTCGCCGAGGCCGGCGCCCGTCCTCCGCCCACGCTCCCTCCTTCCCCGCCCTCCTCAGGGAGGGAGCTGGGCGAAGGCGCCCGCTCCGCAGCCTCCCGCGCGGCGTGCGCCCACCACGCTCCCGCGCCCCGCGGTGCGGCCGGCAGCCGTCCTTGCAGAGCGCCCGCCCCGCCTCCGCTCCGCGCTGACCTCGCTTCCGCTCCCGCTTGTCCTGCAGCTGCTTCTTCTTCTGCTTCACGCTGAAGGGCTTCTTCCTCGGCATGGCCGGCCGCCCTCCGCCCAGCTCCCGCCGCCTCAACCGACGCCCGTCCCGGGGCGGCCAGGCCGCGGCCCGGGGCCCGGGGGCGGGGCCGGGTGACGTCGGCGGGCCCGCAGCCGGGCTGGCGGGGGCGAGGCGCGGAGGCCGGGGTCCCCGCACGTGGGCGGCCGCGCGCCGGGTTGCGGCGGCGGCGGGCAGGCGGCGCGCGTGGGAGGCTCGCTCCCCGCGCACGGCGCTTCCCCTCGCGCGCGGAGGGGACGCGCTCCGCACCAGCCGCGCCGGGGAGGCCGGGCGCACTGGGGGCGGCGGGAGCCCAGCGGCCCGGTCCGGTGGAGGGTGAGGAGCGGCCGGCCCACGGGCCTCAGCGCGGCGCGGAGGGAAACCCGGTGACCAGCTAGGGAGGGAGGTCAGAGGTCACGCGCTGGTGCCTCGGGCGTTACCATAGTAACCGGGGCCGGATGTGGCGAGCTTCGGGTGCGACAGCCCCGGCCGGCGCCGAAGCCCGCGCCGCGGAGGAGCGGTGCGCGTCCCGGGGGCGGCGGCCGGCCTTCCGGGCGGCGGCGCGGGGAGGGTGACGTGAGACACCGCACAAAGCCTCCCGCAGCTCCCGGAAACTCAACGGGCGGCTCTGCCCCGCCGCCGCCGCCCCGGAAGCGGAAGCAGAAGCACGCGCTCCCGGCCCGCCGCCGCCACGGTGCCGAAACGGAAGAGGCAGCAGCCGCCGCCCCAGGTGCCCGAGCGCCAGGAGGCCGGGGCCGGCGGCGCCGGGCGGCCTGCGGGTGAGGAGCGGAGCGGGCCGGCGGCGCGGGGCCGCGGGCGCAGGGAGGGCGCGGGCCGGCGCAGGCCGCGGGCGGAGCCTGAGGAGAGCTCTGCCCGGACCTCGGCCTCCGCCCTCCCCCGGCGGGAGCGGCCAGCGCCGCGGCGCGAGGGGCCCGGAGGGGCGGGCTGCCTGGACCCGGGGTGTGGGGGAGCCGCCCGGGCGGCAGCCGGAGGGGGGCGAGGTTAGCTCTGGGCGTGTTGTCCCCTTGAACCAGTCTCCCCTTCTTGTGAATCCTGGAAACTTTCGCAGAGGAAAGAGCAAATAGATGGGTGAAAACTCGTAACTCTGCTACAATTACCTGGTTTTACCGATTGGATTAAAAAAAGAGTAATAGCCGAAACCGGTTTGGCTCAGCGGTAGAGCGTCGGTCTGCGGACTGAAAGGTCCCAGGTTCGATTCCGGTCAAGGACATGTATCTTGGTTGTGGGCACATCCCTGGTAGGGGGTGTGCAGGAGGCAGTTGGTCGACGTTTCTCTCATCGACGTTTCTAGCTCTCTATCCCTCTTCCTTCCTCTCTGTAAAAAATCAATAAAATATAGTTTTTAAAAAAATGAGTAATACAACCAAAACATAAGAACAGGATTATCAGTCCCTTAGTTCATTGTAATGACCATATTTTTGTGTCTACTCTTAGGACCGCCCAGCCTTCTGGGCCCTCCCCCCATGGCCAATGGAAAGCCTGGTGACCCCAAGTCAGGTGAGGAAGGGGCCCCAATCCTTTGATTGGGTTCTGGAGAAGGGAACAAGGGAGGGACTAAAACCCAGGAAGGTTTTTAAATCAAAAGATCGGGATTTGGTACCTAAGTGAAGAGATTTTGTGTATTCACGGATAGGAAAACTCAAATATTATAGATTCCATGCATTCCTAGTTATAATAGCTTTTTTAAAAAAAAAAAAAGAATCTGCATTATTGTATGGAAATGCAAAGGATCAAGGTAGAGATTGCAAAGCCAATCGTGAAGCGGGAGGTCTCACATTGCACAGCAAGGCTTGCTCTGCAGCTCGTTGTGCTGTAGTGTTGGTGCAAGAACAGGCGTGTAAGTCAGCAGAACAGCATTGGGTCCCCTATCGGCCCACGCATATTTGGACACTTCCTTTATGATGAAGATGAACTGAAATAGGGGTCTTTTAAGCAAATGATGCTGGATTAATTGGATATTCTTGGGGAAGATTAAATTTGACCTGTTCATATCACATACAAAGCATCAATTCCAAGTGGAATCTCGATCTAAGTGTAAAAGGTAAATAATCCTAGAAAATAAATCTATCTCATGGTCTTAGAGTAGATAAGCATGTTTACACAGAAAACTCACTTTAACCATAAGGAGAGCTCTGTAAACTACCTCATTAGCAAATATAAACTTTTGTTAATGAAAAGACACCATTAAGAAATTAGAATAGGCCCTCCCCGGCTTGGCTCAGTGGATGGAGCATCAGCCTGCGGAGTGAAGGGTCCCAGGTTCGATTCTGGACAAGGGCATATGCCTAGGTTGCTGGCTTGATCCCCGGTAGAGGGTGTGCAGGAGGCAGCCGATCAGTTATTCTCATCATTGATGTTTCTCTCTCTCTCCTCCCTTCCTCTCTGAAGTCAATAAAGAACTACTGAATGCTCAAAGGGAAGCGTCATCTGATAACGAGGAGCAACAATCAATCAACCAATCCCAACTGCTGACATCAAGAACATCCTGGTCAAATGGAAAGCAGTTCAGGAGTTTACCAATGCCCACTATCCGGATTCAGCTGAAGCAAACAGGATCAACGATCTTTACTCCGATACTCTTGTCCGTTATTTCCGGCAGATGTTGGAGAAAAGAGAAAAACAAACGACTTTGGACAGGTTTTTCATGAAACCATCGGCCAAAAAGCAGAAGATGAAGATGTGCAAGATTCGGTAGACTCTACTTAGTCTGTCTTAAAATTAAAAAAATGTGTGTTTTTTTAAAAAAAAAAATTATGTTTTTAGATGTATCTAAATAAAAATAACAAAAAATTTATCTTTTTTTATGTCATCTTAGCATATTTTATGCTACAGAACGAATTATTTTTTTTAACATGTATTGTTATGGGAAAACGCGTTTCACATAACGAACTTTTCGCATAACAAACTTGCTCCTGGAACGAATTAAGTTCGTTGTGTGAGGCACCACTGTATATTTAAAACTTAGAACAGAAGATGCTTACAATAAATGTAACCAGTAAAGAGCTCATATCCAGAATATAGAAAGAACTCTTCGGGACAGCCTGTTAGAAAAGTGGGCAAAGACTGAATAGACACCTCATTAAAACCAAAATCTAATTGGCCAAGAATATGTGCACAATACCATCATTAGTTGACAAGTAAATGCAAGATAAAAACATGCCACTTTGAAATTGAAATGTTAGAGCGCTGTTCGTGGGATTGTAAAATGGTGTAGCCACTATGGAAAACAGTATGGAGATTGCTCAAAAAACTAAAAATATGCCCACTGGCGTGGCTCGATGGTTGAGCCTTGACCTGTGAACGAGGAGGTATGATTCCATTCCTGGTCAGGTACATGCCTGCGTTGCAGCTTGATCCCCCAGTTGTGGGAGGTGCAGAAGGCAGCCAATCGATGATTCTTTCATCATTGATGTTTCTATCTCTCCCTTCATCTCTGAATTTGATAAATATTTTTAAAACAAATTTAAAAATAGAGCTACCAATGATCCAGCAATTCTACTTCTGGAAAGCAGGATCCTGAAGAGAGATTTGCACACCCATGTTCATAGCAGCACCATCCACAACAGCCAAGAGATGGAAGCAACCCAAATGTCTTCTGACAGCTGACTAATAAATATGGTGTACTCACAGTGGAATGTTACTCAGCCCCCAAAAGTGAAAATCCTGTAAGAGGCGAGCGGGGATGAATCTTGAGACCATTATGCTAAATGTAATAAGCCACTCACAAAAATACAAATACTATATTATTGCTCTGACATAAGGTTATCTGAAGCAGTTAAGTTTATAGACTCAAAGTAGAAAGGTGGTTGCCAGTTTAGTAGCTGTAGAGTTTCAGTTTTGCAAGGTGAAAAAAAGTTGTGGAGATCTGTTTCACAATCGTCAATTTATATAACACTACTGAGATGTACTGTACATTTAAAACCAGCTAAAATGGCAGGTTTTATGTTAGATGTTTTACCATGAAAAACTTGTCACCTCAGCAAATGCAAAAATGAAAAAGACTGATAATACCTGGTGTTGTCAAGAACTGCTGATGAGGGTTGAACTGGTACAGCCACTTTGGAGAAAGTTTGGCATTATTAAGCTTGAGCATACATATCTTCTAGGACCCAGTAATACCTCCGCTAGGCATATACTCAAAGAAATGCATACATGTTAAAGATGTGTAAGAATGCACATAGAGCAATTTTAGTTCTAGTCCAAATTGGAACCCACCCCCCTGTCCACCATCAATAGAATGGACGAAAGAGGTGTGTGTGCATGCAGTGGGACACTGCAGAAACCAGCCAACTGCTCAGGCAGCCTGGACGACTCTCAGACGTGATGTTGAGCACAGGGGCCAGACACAAGATGACAAAACTATGCTATGGTGCTAGAAGTCAGGAGTCCCTTGGGGGGGAGGTGGAATAGTGGGGTAGAAGTCACGGAGGGAGGGGTGACTTCTGGAATGTTAGGGTCCTATGCTTCACCTGGGTTGTGGAAACACAAAAGTGTTTGGTCTTTGGTGGTAATTGAGTCGTGCGCTTGGAATTGGTGAGGAGAGTGTGTGTGTGTAATGGACTTTAAAGATCAGGCTTTCTGCGGATTGAGTTGGCCACTGATCACCTGTCCGTGGTTCTCTCTCTGTCCAGCTCTGCGCAGAGGTCCCCCGGGACCAAGGGGACTGATGATTCCGCCGCTGCTGAGCCTCCCGCCTCCTCCCCGAGGCAGAGGCCCAGTGTGGGGAGGCTTAGGCCCCAGGTCTCGCCCATATGGTCGAGGTTGGGGGGTCAGTGCTGAGCCTCCTTTTCCTGAGCCAGACCAAGGTAGTCTCCCCAGGGAAGGCTTTCACAAACAACAGAGACATCCTAGAAGGCTCAAAAGCTGGTCGCTTGTCAAGAATACCTGCCCCCTCGAGGATGAGCCCCAGGTTATGGAAGGTGAGGTCACTTGCTTATGCCTATATACATTGAATCCCCATCACTCTCAGGGTGACCAGGACTCTCCCCGTGTCCTTTTGAAGCGGGAGTAGCTCTTCAAGTTTTCCTCCCAGGAGAAAGACGACCCTTCCAGCGGCCGGGAAAGGGCGGGGAGCGAAGTCTGACCGCCCTCCGCTTCCCGTCACAGGTGTTTGCTTCCTCACTCACATTTCACATTGCCGTTTTCACTTGTTCACAGACAAATCTGACCGCCCAGTCTGCCGACACTTTGCCAAAAAAGGCCACTGTCGATATGAGGACCTCTGTGCCTTCTACCACCCAGGCGTCAACGGACCTCCTCTGTGAGACTGCCTTCCCTGCGCACTAGAGGGAGCCCGTCACCTCGCAGCCATGCATCTCCCACCCATCTCTCACCTCCCCGATCGATCGATCGATCGGGGTCAGAGTTGTGTTTCATCACTGGGGTACGAGGGCACTCTTTCTGCCTATCCGGCCTCCGGAACCTCGCCCTCAGGCCCCCATCTAGGCTCCTCGGCTGCCTCCTGGGTCCTCTCACCTCGCCACTGACTGCCGAGCAGGAGACAGACTAAGGGCCGCCTCTCATGTGTCTGTCCACCAGCCGCATTGCTGCCCTCCAGTCCTGAGCTGGGAGCAGTGTCCTCCCACTCCTGCTGCTTGTTTCCAGTCCCCCTGTGCGAGCCCTGCCCCAGCGCCGGGCTGTCTGGCCTGGGGTCCAGCTTGGATGATGCCGGGCCCTTCCCGAAAGGCCGCTCTCCTGCTCTGGGATCCCGTGTCGCCGCCGAGGGCGGGACTGGAGAGCACTGTGCGGGGTGAACGCACACCGGAGCCTGTCTCGATGTCCGTGGCTCTCTGTGGCTTCTCCGCACTATGGTGTTTCTGCCCAAATGAGTGAGGCTGGGGTGCCTCTGGGCTCTCCCCACCCCAACGAGGGAGCACTAGGACCTTCCTGCAAGGCTGCCACCCTGGCCCCCCATTCTCTGGTGCCACTTTTTTGGGTTTGACATGGGCCCATGAGGTGTGCTCTAAGCCTCTGGTGGGCCTACCCCATTTCGTCCACAGCCGTGTTCTTAGCCTAGTCCCGGGGAGGCCCCAGGCCTTCCGTGTGAATTCTGTGAATCTCCACAGAACGTCTTGCCGCCCGCTCCCACCTCCGTTGCTGCTGGTGGTTGTTTTCTGTGAAAACGGCAATGAGCAGACACAGTCTGGAACTGGCCCTGAGGACATGGTCAGGAGTTGTGTGGACAAGAGGGAGGGTGAAAGCCGTTGGAGAACTGAAAGTGAATTTTGTTTCTTTTTAATGTTTTTTATATTAATAATAAATGCAGTGGGAACAAGCCCCTTTAACCCTGTGCTGTGGCATCCCGAGGTGCAGAGAGTGTTCTTGAGACCTGCGTCCGCTTGGTTCACCTGCAGTGGGTGGCTCCTTCCAGGCCGGAGGGGCCCTCAGACAGACCAGCCACATTAGTCCAAGGGGAAGGTTTTGTGGGAGAAAGGCAAAGCCAGGTGGCGGATAATTTTAGCCGTTTGCTCTACCTGCAGGTTGGGTGTTTGCAAGTGATAGTGACAGTAGCTTCCAGTGTCCAGAGTGCCTCTGGGCCAGGCAGTGAGCAGAAACCAATGAATTGGAAACCCACGGGGAGAGACATGTCCAAAAAGTCACAACGACGTGTAAGTTAGACCTGCTGATAGTGCTGTAAAGCAAGACATGCCCGGCTAGTGTGACTCAGTGGTTGAGTATCGACATATGAACTAGGAGGTCACCCATGGTTCGATTCCTGGTCAGGGTGCATGCCCTGGTTGAGAGTTCAGTCCCCAGTGTGGGGCATGCAGGAGGCAGCTGGCCAGTTATTCTCATCATTGGTGTCTATCTCTCCCATTCCTTTCCTACCTGAAATTAATAAAATATTTGCCGAAACTGGTTTGGCTCAGTGGATAGAGCGTTAGCCTGCGGGCTGAAAAGTCCCAGGTTCGATTCCAGTCAGGGCATGTACCTTGGTTGTGGGCACATCCCCAGTAGGGGGTGTGCAGGAGGCGGCTGGTTGATGTTTCTCTCTCATCGATGTTTCGAACTCTCTATCCCTCTCTTTCTCTCTGTAAAAAATCAATAAAATATATATTTTTTAAGAACATTTTGCAGGGGAAAAGACATGAAGAAAGGGGGAGTATGTGATAACTAGGGCCAGCTTGGAAGGACAGTCAGGTGAGGTGGGAGAGCAGTCCAGGCGAAGTTTCAAGAAAAGACAGAAGCTTTAGGAGACTTTCAGGCAGGTCAGAATCACAGATTAAACTGGTGTTTGAAAAAGATCAACTTGGGCCAAAATCGGTTTGGCTCAGTGGATAGAGCGTCAACCTGTGGACTGAAGGGTCCCAGATTCGATTCTGGTCAAGGGCATGTACCTTGGTTGCAGGCACATCCCCAGTAGGGGGTATGCAAGAGGCAGCTGATGGATGATTCTCTCTCATCGATATTTCTAACTCTCTGTCCCTCTCTCCTCCTCTCTGTAAAAAATCAATAAAATATATTAAAAAAAAAAAAAAAAAAAAGATCGACTTGGTGTGCGGACCTGTCCATGCTGGAGGCTGAGGTGATAGCTGTTCAGTCACCCGGTAGGTCGCAGTGGCAGCATGGGCTGGGAGTGGAGTGGAGTGGAGTGGAGAAGAGGACTCGGAACAAGGTCATGATACCAGTTTTGAGGTTTCTCAGGGTAGCTGTGTTTGCATGACTAAGTGCCATGTTAAAAGAAAGATATTGAAAGCGGCAGGATGCCACTCACTCTTGAAATGGTTGTGTTTGAACTGCCTTTTTAAAGGGGAGATCTCAAATAGATGGTTGAATATCCAGTCTGGTATTCAGATTAAAATGAGGCATAAACCTTTTATCTGCGTATAGGTGGTGACTGAAGCCCTGAGCACAGCTAACACTATTCACTCTGTAAACATTAAGCACCTATTATGGCTCAGTATATCAGCTTCAAGTTCATTTGTAACAGAAACCAAATTAGAGTAGACAGTCCATAGCATGTGTGGCAGTCATGCCACCACAAGTTCCCTGAGAGTTACTCCCCCAGATCTCAGCTCCACAATCGGGTCAGTCCAAAGTGGAGCCCCATAGTGCTCATGCCTGCTGCAGGCCTCAGGCTGCAGGCAGGGCTGCGCACACCAGCTGTCAGGGATTTCCAACAACTGACAGCACATGCCACTGGTTGTGAGTCCGGGGCCAGTACCTGCTCCAGAAAGCCGTGTGCTGAGCGGAACATTGGGTTTGAGCAGGTGACCGCGGGGCAGGATCCTCCCTGCTCCGTCTCCGCTTGTGGTGGAAAATGGAGTAAAACCCTGCAGCTTCCAATCATTGGCAGTGCCCTTCCAGCAAAGACCACCAGGGACGTCCTGTCAAAGGAGGTTATTCATTACAGAGGGTTAGGAATGACAGGACTGGGGCGGGTTAGGGGAAGGGGAAGCTTCCGGGAAGCCGGGGTTTGTGGATTGGGAGCTGCGGGGAAGTAAGGGCAATTCTATGATTGCACATCTTAATCTCCTCTTGGAAGGAAGGAGGAATGAAACGTGAATAAAGCTGTTACGGTAAAAGAGTAAAATTTAAAAATGGCCGTCACTCGCTGTAGCCGAGAGGGGGCTGTTGAGTATGGTTTGGTGGTCACGGCTCACGCTGTGACAAGGTTTTTGTCCATGCTTAAGCAGCTCACCAGCGTTGGTCGTCACCACTGTGGCAGAATGACCTTGTCTGCCCTTGGTGCTCTGTGAGGTTTCCCCAGGCCAGCAATGAGCACCAGGCTATTTTCCAGCTGCCAGGGCCTGTTTTTCTCAAAAGTAAACATTGATTAATGACATAAAGGATACAAATGGGGGATTAGAGGATAATGAGACATGGTTGACAGACCTGTCTGAAGGATTTGTGGCTGGAGTCACCTGGGAGGAGAATGTCAGGTGGAAAGAAGAGGGCCCAGAATTCAGCTTGCGGAAAGCTGACTAATGGCCAAGGCCGAGCCAGACAGGAGGGACGGGGGAGAGGCATCTGCTAGGCACGGCTGAGTTCTTATGTATGGTCTTACTTAAGCCTCACCCGTGCAGGGAATCCTTGAGTGCCTTCTCTGAGCCAGCCCCATTTTTGGAGCTGGGGGTATACCAGTGAAAAAGACAAAACCCTGGCCCACACGGCACTCAGTTATTGAGGATGACCAATAGTAAGACATGGAATATCATCTCAAGTATTATAATAAGTGCTCTGAAGAAGAGTGAAGGCAGAGTTTGGAGGTAATGTGTGAAGAGAGGAATAAAGCCCGAAAATAAATGAAGCAACCACACGAATATTGGGGGGAAATGAATTCCCAGCAGAGGAAGCACACAGGCAAAGGCCCTGAGGTGGAAATGAGTCTCTGGTGGAAGACCAACGAGGCCAGCCTGGGGGATGAGACCAGGAACCCCGGCTGGCCAGGCCATACAGAGCATTTGGGTTTTCTTCTGAGTGAGTGAGCAAACGGTGTACATTTTAAAACTTCTACTGACCCTGGCTGGGTGGCTTAGTGGCTAGGAGCTTCGTCCAGTACACAGGAAGGTCATAAGGGGCTCAAATACTGGTCGGGGCACATACCCAGGTTGTGGGTTCAGGCCCCAGTCAGTATGTGTACGGGAGGCAACTGATCCATGTTTCTTTCACATAGATATTTCTCTCCCTCTCCCTCTAAAGTCAATTAAAACAGAAATAGTAAAACTTACACTGTCTGAAGGACAGACTCAAGGAGAATAAGAGCAGGGAGAGGAGTTAGGAGGCCACTCCTGTAGGCACGGGAAAGAGGTGGCTTGCTCAGGAGTAGAGGTGGAGAGAAGTAGAAAGATTTAGGATGTGCTTTAAAATCTCAATTGATGACAGCTCATCTTTCCAAATGCTCAATTTAGAATCCTCAGAGTCATCTTTAATTTGTAATATCTGACAGCCAACTCATTAATCAAACCCACTGGCTCTTTTTTTTTTTTTTCAAATACTAGTGGCCCTGAGCATGAAATTAGTGCACATTAAATTTAGAGGAAATAGCTGAGACCGGTTTGGCTCAATGGATAGAGCATCGGCTTGGGGACTGAAAGGTCCCGGGTTCGATTTCGGTCAAGGGCATGTTCCTTGGTTGCGGGCATATCCCCAGTAGGGGGTGTGCAAGAGGCGGCTGATCGATGACACTCTCTCATCGATGTTTCTAGCTCGCTCTCTCTCCCTTCCTCTCTGTACAAAATCAATAAAATATATTAAAAATAAATAAGTAAATAAAATTAGAGGAAATAGGAGAAAAACCAAGATGGCGGCATAGGGCAGACACCCGAGTGCAGCCTACCACAACAAGTTTGAGTTTGGAACTGAAAAATGGGAAACATCACCCTGAGGCGTCAGATAGCTGGTTGATGGGAGGCTGTACATCTAGGAAGGAGAGAGAAGGCGCGCTGAACCTCAGGAACTGTGAAAGTACGGAGAACTGCGTGCGCGAAAAGGCAGAAAAGGCAGCCACAGAGTTCGCTGTCAGCTTGCTCCCTGCGCGGAGAGGGCGGACAGCTAATGCACGGCTGGCTTTCTTGTTCAGGAGGAAAACAGAACCACCCTATGCGCTGATAGACAGCCCCAGACAGGGAGAGGCCAGACTGTCAGGCAGTGGGCCAGGATCTCTTGGAGGTGTGTGAAGCCAGCGGCCATTGATGCGGGACTCAGAAACCAGACCCTCATAGGGAGGGGCTGAATAAAGCTTGTCTGCACCACCCGAGACTCCGCCCCATCCAAGCAGAGCACAGAGGCCCTTCCAGTGGCCAGCTTCCTCGTTCGCTGCCAATAGGACTCTCCTAGGGAGGGGCAGACAGGAATCTAAAGCTTGTCTGCGCCTATACCAAAGAGGTGCAGCCGACTGTGCGGGATTCAACAAAGCTTGTCTGTGGCACACCGAGACTCCACCCCATTCAAGCGGAATACAGAAACCCTCCTAGCTGAGATACTTCTGATCCTCATAGCCAATTGGCTTGGAGATCAACGCTTCCCAGTGATACCAACAACGCAAGGCTTAACAACAAGTCTTGTGGGCTACCCCACAAAGGGCTACACCAAGACTATCTACCTCAGGTAACTGGGAGGCTGACTCACTGAACCATATAGGACACCTTAGCACACAAAGCCACCCTACCAACTCAGGGAAGCTGTGAAAATGTCGAGACAAGGAAATAGATCACAAACAAAAGAAATGGAGGAAAAGCAGAGACTAGATATAAAGTTCAAAACCACGTTTATAAGGTTTTTCAAGAATTTCCTAGAAAAGGTCGATAAGACCTATGAGGAGATGAAAAGGGATCAACAAGAACTAATAAGGGATCAACAAGAAATAAAGAATACATTGTCTGAAATAAAAAATATTATACAGAGTCCTTAAAACAGAATGGAAGATCGCAAGAATCAAGTAAAAAATTTGGAACATAAAGCCAAGACTGGTTTGGCTCGGTGGATAGAGTGTCATCCTGCGGACTGAAGGGTCCCAGGTTCAATTCCGGTCAAGGGCATGTACCTTGGTTGTAGGCACATCCCCAGTGGTGCAAGAGGCAGCTGATCGATGATTATCTCTCATCGATGTTTCTGGCTCTCTATTTCTCTCTCTTCCTCTCTGTAAAAAATCAATAAAATATATTAAATAAAAAAAAAAAGATTTGGAACATAAAGAGCTAGAAGACATTTCTCCACAGAAGCAAGAAGATAAGAGAATCCAGAAAGTTGAAGATAATGTAAGAAACCTCTGGGACAACTTCAAGTGAACCAACATCAGAATTATGGGGATCCCAGAAGATGAGAGAGCAAGATATCGAAAATATACTGAAAGAAATACTGACAGAAAACTTCCCCCACCTGGTGAAAGAATTAGACTTAAAAGTCCAGGAAGCGCACAGAACTCCAAACAAAAGGAATCCAAAGAGGTCCACACCAAGACAAATCATAATTAAAATTCCAAGAGCAAAAGACAGAGAATATTAAAAGCAGCAGGAACAAAGCAGGTAGTTACCTATAAAGGAGCACCCATACGATTGTCAGCTGATTTCTCAACAGAAACCGTACAGGCCAGATGGGAATGGCAAGAAATATTCAAGGTGATGAATAGCAAGAACCTACAGCCAAAAATACTCTACCCAGCAAAGATATCACTCAGAATTGAAGGCCAGATAAAGAGTTTCACTAATAAAAAAAGGCTAAAGGAGTTCATCACCGCCAAACCAGAATTATATGACTTGCTGAAGGGGGTTCTTTCGGAAGAGAAAGTAAATAAAGATAAAAACTATGAACAACAAATACGTAACTATCAACATTTGAATCTAAAAATCAAGGGAATTAAAAAAAAATCTGATGAACAATATTAACTGGTGAATATAACAGAATCAGAGGTATGGAAGGGGAGTGAACTGATGATTCTCAGGGAAAAGGGGAGAGGGGGGTGTGGGAAGAGACTGAACATAAACTGTGCACCTATGGATGAGGACAATGGGAGGTGAGGAAAGGGCAGAGGGTGGGATGGGATCCTGGTGGAGGGGAGCAATGGAGGGGAGGGGAAATGAGGAACATTTGTAATAATATGAACAATAAAGATTTATTTTAAAAAATTAGAAGAAATATATTAATATTGCTATTTGCCCTTTCTCTGTAATAGAAGTGTCAATGATGAAAGAAAATTAGTAAAATTATATGAAAACCTTCCTCCATCAGAGCCCGGGGTGAAGAGCGCAGCCTGAGGTCCCCCAGCCTGGCACTGGGGTGGGGAGCACACCATGAGGTCCCCCGTCAAACCCCACTGGGTGGGGGGCTTGGCCTGAGGTTCCCTAGCCTGGTGCCAGGGTAGGGGGTGGGGCCTGAGGTCCCCAGTCAAGCCCTGCTCAGGTCTCCCACCATACCTGGCTCCATGCAGTCTGAGGTCCCTGCTAATCGCTCATTATGGGAACCCCACCTCCACTGTAGGTGCAGTCATTTTGTAATGGTGTGATGGTTAATTTGCATAATACCTCTTTATTATTATATAAAGTATATCCAGAAATCAGCCCTGCCCTCACCTCCACTATTATGTTCCTGGTCCGAGTGATTCTAACTCCTGCAGGTTAATTCCAGCATGTCATAAATGCAAGAAATTGCATCAAAAGGTTGATGGAGCCAAAACTGGTTTGGCTCAGTGGTAGAGCGTCGATCTGTGGACTGAAAGGTCCCAGGTTTGATTCCGATCAAGGGCATGTACATTGGTTGCGGGCACATCCCCAGTAGGGGGTGTGCAAGAGGAAGCTGGTCGATGTTTCTCATCGACGTTTCTAGCTCTCTGTCTCTCTCCCTTCCTCTCTGTAAAAAATCAATAAAATATATATATATATATATTTAAAAAAAAAAGTGCACTTAAAAAAAAAAAAAAAGGGTTGATGGAACCTGGAGGCTTAATCAGGGATGAAGATAAATATTATTGCCTGCTGTAATGGCCGAAGGCATTGCCCCAAACCTGAATTTACATAAATGATTGCCTGTTGCCAGAAAGTTGAGGGTATTTCTATTTACATGTTATTGCCTCCTGCTGGCCAAACAGCAGAACAGCCAAAAGCAGTTCCCCCAAATCTGACAATGCCTACTGTATATCAAACCTTACCTTTTGATATGTATATCTGCTTTGCTTAAGGGCAATTTGTGCTAATAAAAGGTCTAGGGTCCGGAGACTCAGAGAACTTGGTTACTGAAGCTAAGCCCTCCTCGGGCTCCCCCATAGATTACAAACTTATGTTATATTTCTAGTCTCTCTATCATAGCACCTTTAGTGCCTTATCTGAGCCGGACCCCGTTTTAACAATACACACAGCGCCTTCTCTAGATTCCTGAACCCTTCCATATGCTGGATATCATCCCAGCTTACCGAACAGGTCTCCCTGTTCCTGCCATTCTGCCTACCCCATACCCTCAGTCTATTCTAAGCACAACACCCAGTCATCCTTTTATTTTGTTTTGTTTTTTTATTCTTACTGGAAGATATTTTTCTATTGATTTTTAGAGAGAGAGGAACAGAGAGGGAAAAGCACAGAAAAACATCCATGTGAGAGAAACACATCGGTGGATTGCCTCCTGCATGCACCCTGACCAGGGCCTGGGCCAGGGAGGACCCTGCAACCAAGGTACATGTCCTTGACCGGAATTGACCCGGGATTCTTTGGTCCGCAGACTGATGCTGTCCACTGAGCCCAACTGGCCAGGGCCAAAGTCATCCTTTTAAAATGTAGGCCAGGTCAGGTGACTTCTCAGCTCAAAACCTTGTAATGACTTCCATTTTAGTCAAGAGTAGAAGCCAGTTCCTTAAGATGACCTGAAAGCCCCTTCCCAATGCAGACCCCCTGTGCTTCCCTGCTCACCTCTCCAGCCCTGGCTGCCTCCTGCAGCGCTGGCCTTGCTCTGTACTCCTCAGGGAGGCCCAACCTGTCCCTTGTGCCGGGAGAGTTCTGGAACTCCTTGAGGCCAAAACCACCCCTTCTGCAGGGCTTCACCTTACTTCCTCTCCCCAAGGCCGTGAACAGTCTCTTTAGAACTGTGACCTGCTCTCCTGATAATTTTTACCTTAGTCTCTATTTTCTTTTTTCCGTAGCATTATCTGCTCTGCTACCAATATAAGCAGAGATCCTTGCTTTACTTGGTTATGTCCCAAGATACTAAGTACAAGGGTACCTTGCACATCCTACTCAATAAATACTTTAAAAAAATAAAATAAAACTAGGTCTCGCTAAAACCGGCTTGGCTCAGTGATAGAGCATCAACCTGGGGACTGAAGGGTCCTGGGTTTGATTCTGGTCAAGGGCATGTACCTTGGTTGCTCCAGTGGGGAGTGTGCAAGAAGCAGCTGATGTTTCTCTCTCATCAATGCTTCTGACTCTCTGTCCCTCTCTCTTCCTCTCTGAAAAATCAATAAAAATCTATTTTAAAAACAATAATAATAAAATAAAACTAGGTCTGGTGCACAAAATTCTTACACTGGCGGTGGGGTCCCTCAGCTCGGCCTGTAACCTCTGACAGTCTGGGGCCACCACACTCGCCAGGCTTCTGGCTGAGTGGTGCTCCCCCTGTGGGAGTGGGCTGACCACCAGGGAGCAGCTCCTGCATTGACTGTCTGCCCCCTAATGGTCAATGTGTGTCATAGTGACTGGTCATTCCACCGTTGGGTCGATTTGCCTGTTAGGCTTTTATAAGATGAGTGAATAAGTAAGTAAACAAATGAGTGAAACAAGACTTGCTGAGGAGGAGGACGGATGGAGAGAAGCTCTCAGTTTTAGCCCAAGAATAAAAAGATTTCAATTTTAGCTATTATTTTTATTTGATAATTTAAACTTATTTTAAACTAGAGGCCTGGTGCATGAAACTCGTGTACGGAATGGGGGGTGTTTCTCAGCCCAGCTTGCACCCTCTCCAATCTGGGAACTCTTGAGGGATGTCTGACTGCCTGCATAGGCCCTGTGGGATCAGGCCTAAATGGCAGTCAGACATTTCTCACAACCAGGACTGCTGGCTCCTGACTGCTCGCCTGCCTACCTTTCTGATTGCCCCTAATCATTTCTGCCTGCCAGCCTGATCACCCCCTAACCACTCCCCTGCCAACCTGACTGATGCCTAACTGCTCCCCTGCCAGCCTGTTTGCCCCTAACTTCCGTCCCCTGCAGCCTGGTCACCCCTAACTGCTCTCCTCTGCAGGCCTGGTCCCCCCCAACTGCTCTCCACTGCAGACTTGGGTCCTCCCCAACTGCCCTTCCCTGCAGGCCTGGTCACCCCCAACTTCCCTCCTCTGCTGGCATGGTCCCTCCCAACTGCCGTCCCCTACTGGCCATCTTATGGTGGCCACCTTGTGTCCACCTGGGGGCAGGATCTTTGACCACATGGGGGCGGCCATCTTATGTGTTGGAGTGATGGTCAATCTGCATATTACTCTTTTATTAAATAGAATAGAGGCCTGGTGCATGGGTGGGGCTGGCTGGTTTGCCCTGAAGGGTGTCCCGGATCAGGGTGGGGGGTTCTTTTGGGGTATGAAGTGGCCTGGGCATGGGGTCTGTGGTAGTTTGCAGGCTGGCCACACCCCCTGGTGACCCAAGTGGAGGCTCTGGCATCTGTGGTTTATTTATCTCCTACAATTGAAACTTTGTAGCTTGGAGCAGAGCCAAGCCTTCTCCTTGCTCTGTGGCCACAGCCATTTCTGTTAGGGTTTATGTATCTTCTTTTTTTTTTTTTTTTTTTTTTTTTTTTTTTTTTAATATATTTTATTGATTTTGCATAGAGAGGAAGGGAGAGAGACAGAGAGTTAGAAACATCGATGAGAGAGAGTCATCGATCAGCTGCCTCTTGCACACCCCCCACTGGGGATATGCCCGCAACCAAGGTACATGCCCTTGACCGGAATCGAACCCGGGCCCTTCAGTCCCCAAGCCGACGCTCTATCCATTGAGCCAAACCGGTCTCGGCCGGGTTTATGTATCTTCTATAATTGAAACTTTGTAGCCTTGCGTGGAGACCTGGGCCGGCCAGGGCAGGCGGAAAGCTTGGCTTCCTCCATTGCCTGGGAAACTCAAGCCTCCCTCCTGCTCTCTGTGGCTGTAGCCATCTTGATTGGGGTTAATTTGCATACATGCTCTGATTGGCTGGTGGGCGTGGCATGCGGGTGCAGCAGTGATGGTTAATTTGCATATTACTCTTTTATTAGGTAGGATTATTGTTGACATACAATAACATTAGTTTCAGACATAGTGATTAGACATTTATATACCTCAAATTACCACCACAAGTCTAGTACACACCTGACACCACAGAGTTATCATATTGACTATGTTCCTCATGTTACACTTTATATTTTATTGCATTTAACAAAATATATATTTGTATTGATTTCAGAGAGGAAGAGAGAGATAGAAACATCAATGATGAGAGAGAATTGTAGATCAGCTGTCTCTTCCATGCCCCCTCACAGGGATCTAGCCCGCAACCTGGGCATATATATTTTTTAATTATTATTTTTTTTAAAAAATTTATTTTTTATTTTTTTTTAATAAATATTTATTGTTCAGATTATTATAGGTGTTCCTCTCCCCCTACCCCTTAGCTCCCCTCCATCTGATTCCCAACCCCAACCCACGCCCTTACCCCTGTCACTGTCTTCATCCATAGGTGTAAGATTTTTGTCCAATCTTTTCCCACACCCTTCAGACCCCTTCTCCCCTGTGAATTGTTAGTCCAATCCCTTTCTATGTCCCTGATTCTATTATATTCACCAGTCCGTTTTGTTCTTCAGATTTTTTTTATTCTCTTGATTTTTATTTTATTTTTTAAATTTTTTAAATATATATTTTATTGATTTTTTACAGAGAGGAAGAGAGAGGGATAGAGAGTTAGAAACATTGATGAGAGGGAATCATCAATCAGCTGCCTCCTGCACACCCCCTACTGGGGATGTGCCTGCAACCAAGTTACATGCCCTTGACTGGAATCGAACCTGGGACCCTTCAGTCCGCAGGTTGACGCTTTATCCACTGAGCCAAATTGGTTTTGGCTATTCTCTTGATTTTTATTTTATTTTATTTTATTTTATTTTATTTTATTTATTTTTTTAATATATTTTATTGATTTTGTACAGAGAGAAAGGGAGAGAGATAGAGAGTTAGAAACATCGATGAGAGAGAGTCATCGATTAGCCGCCTCTTGCACACCCCCTACTGGGGATATGCCCACAACCAAGGTACATGCCCTTGACCAGAATCGAACCCGGGACCCTTCAGTCCCCAAGCCGATGCTCTATCCATTGAGCCAAACCAGTCTCGGCTATTCTCTTGATTTTTAGATTCACTTGTTGGTAGGTATGTATTTGATGCCTTTTTGTTGTTCGTATTTTTCTACCTTTACCTTTTTCTTCTTCCTCTTCTTAAAGAGTACCTTTCAACATTTCATGTAATCCTGGTTTGGTGTTAATGAACTCCTTTAACTTTTTCTTATCTGTGAAGCTCTTTATCTGACCTTCAATTCTGAATGATAGCTTTGCTGGGTAATCTTGGTTGTAGGTTCTTGTTGTTCATCATTTTGAATATTTCTTGCCACTCCCTTCTGGCCTGCATAGTTTCTGTTGAGAAATCAGCTGACAGTCTTATGGGTACTCACTTATAGGTAACTAGTTGTTTTTCTCTTGCTGCTTGTAAGATTTTCTCTTTGTCTTTTGCTCTTGGCATTTTAATTATGATGTGTCTTGGTGTGTTCCTCTTTGAATTTCTCCTATTTGGGGTTCTGTGCGCTTCCTGAACTTGTAGGTCTTTTTCTTTCACCAGGTAGGGAAAGTTTTCTGTCATTATTTCTTCCATTAATCCTTCAATATTTTGCTCTCTCTCTTCTTCTGGCACCCCAAAAATCCAGATGTTGGTATACTTTAAGCCGTCCCAGATGCTCCTTACCCTATCCTCACACTTTTGGATTCTTCTTTCTTTTTGCCTCTCTGGTTGAGTGATTTTTGCTTTCTTATATTCCAGATCTTTGGTTTGATTCTTGGGGCATGTTGATCTATAGTTGAGTTTCTGTATATTCTTTATTTCAGACTTTGTATGCTTAAGTTATGGCTGGTCCTTATCCATTTTTTTTTAGTATTCTCATTAAGGTCCTTAAATGTCGCACCAAACTTCTTGGAGGTCTCCTCAAGTTTCTCAAAGGTTTTTAGAAGATTCTTGAGTAACCTTATAAATGTGATTCTGAACTTTGTGTCATCCAGTAGTTTACTTTCCTCCATCTCTCCCAATCGTGACATGCTTCTGTGTCTCCTTATTTTGGCTGCCTCCCTGTGTTGATGGAGTGGCTTTGTGTGGTCGGTGACCTATAGGGGTCAGTAGCTCAGCTTCCCCAATCACCTGAGGTGGTCGCTTTTGCTATATCCCTTTGTGGGCTTAGTGCACAGTCTTGGTGTAGTTAAGCCTTGATTGCTGTTGGTACACTGGGAGGAATTGACCTCCAGGCCAATTGTCTGTGAGGACCTGCTGTGAATATAAAGGAAGAACAGCAGTGGAGACACACCTTGTTTCAGTGGGGCTTTGGTAAGACAGTCTCCCGAATGTGTCACTTATGGGTGTGAGGGATTGAAACTGAGCACTAGAACTCTGGTTTCTGGGTCTCAATGAGGTGCAGTTCAGCTACTGTCTGAGGCCAGTACTGTTGCAGAAGCTACAGCTTGAACCAGGGTCCTGTCCTCCGTGGATCTGTTTGCCCCAGGTTGCAATTTTGCTAAACTGCAACAGAGAGGGCCATTCATATGCAAAGTCTTCTGCTTGGAGCTTGGATGTGCTGTGAGGGGCGGAATCTCAGGGCATCACTAGGCTGGGGCGTGGCCAACAGCAATGGCTTCCGTCTGCTGCCTCTTCGGTAGTGTCCCTGTGTCTCCCCACAACTCGCACCACAGCAAAGCAAACAAACTCAGCTCTGCAAGCCAGCCAGCCTCACTTTCTGACCGATGGCAGACAGTCTAGCCCAGGCGTCCTCAAACTTTTTAAAGTGGGGGCCAGATCACGGTCCCTCAGAGAGCTGGAGGGCCGGACTATATGAACTACTAATTCCTACTGTAACACCTCGGCTGCGCTCACTGCCCAAAAAACCTGGCGGGCCAGATCAGACTCCTCTGCGGGCTGCATGTGGCCCGCGGGCCGTAGTTTGAAGACGCCTGATAGCCTCTCCCCAGAAACTGGATTTCAGAGAGATTGGATGCTTGTCTCTCTTCCGGTTTGAAGAAAGCACTGCCCTCTGCCAGCCTTTGTAGCGTCCCCGCCCCCCACCTCAGTTTTTCAGCGCTTGTGCCCTAGATTCTCCTCTTTCTCTTTCAATTTCTCTTTCTCTTTCTCTTTCTCTTTCAGTCTAGAATCTTAGGGGTGTCGAACTCAATCAGAGAAGGGGCCAAAATCTAAAATCCAGCCTAAATCGCGGGCCGAATGGTTTACTGAACAGTCATAAACTGTCATTGTGATGGAAACGCAGCGGAGTGCAGTGATGACAGCGTGGTGCGGGCCACATTGCAAGGCCTGGCGGGATGGATTTGGCCCGTGGGCCTTGTGTTTGACACATGTGGTCTAGATGTAGGGCTTCCTCTCAGCCAGCTTTGGTTTGGTTTTTGGGAGATAGACGTTTGTTTTACAGGGTGTTTTGTTTTGTTTTGTTTTTAACTTGTTGTGCCGGCAGCTGTTTAGGAGTGTTTATGTACACCGCCATCTTCATTCCTCTGTTCCGGGCATGTATTCTTGACTGGAATCGAACCTGGGACCCTTCAGTCTGCAGGCCGACGCTCTATCCACTGAGCCAAAACAGTGAGGGCAATTTTTGTACATATTAATTTGATATATTTGTTGTGTTGTGCAGCACAGCCAAGGGTTTGGCGATCCTGAGGGAGTGCCGGTGAAGGATGAAGAAAAGACAAAGAGAGTAAGTTGGGTCTAGGTGGAACTTTGTGCCTGGCTGAGACCACAGAACAGATCCAGACTGCAAACTGAGCCTTTATTTTTTAGTCAGAGGTAAACAAGGTAATTTATAATTGTCTTGTGAGTTTCATTTGTTAGCACTTGCTGCAACCTCCCACAGCCCATTCATTGGTTACCCAGGAAGGTTCTAGGGTAATCACAAGATCAAGCTTAATTATGCTAAGAGGGCTGTGCCCTGAAGCCGGGACTTGTTTCTGGCTTTGCCAGCAGGTAAGTCTAAGGCTTAACACTATAACCACTCCCAACATCTCACCCTTCTTTTCATTTTAAGCTACTAATAATGGAAGTAAAAAACATCAAGAACAAAGTTCTGACTATTAAAACATTAATAAAACAATGCCAATGTGACACTACAATAATAGAGAAATCAAACCACAGTAACGTTTTCCTACTAAATCAAAGTTTCTTTTGCTGATTTACTCAAGAGTCCTCAGACTTGGCTGCACAAGAGTTTGCAGAAGACATGGCCCGAAACATGATTGAGGGCACAGCTTCCACTTCTTGCTTTTCTGCCATCTGCTGGGCTTCAGTTGTTAACTTCTTCAGCTGACCCCATGTTGGCACCTAGGTCTTTTGTATAGGTGCCTTTTGTAAAGGTCATCTTCCTTTTCTGCTTTGCTGTCATCAGGGCAACTCTCAGTTTTTTTAACGATAGGATAAGGAGCTTCTCTGGTCCATTGTGGTAAGGTACATAATGCTCTGGCACCCAAAATGGCTGCAATGCCTTCTGGAAAGATACAAACACAACCTCTTTCCCACATCATTACTGGGTCTGGTCTAAACCATTGTCCAGTTTGTGCATCCTTCCATCAGGTTAACTCCTCAGAGGTTACTGTACCGGAGGCCCAGTGCCTTTCGGCTGCTGTGTGACCCTCTGCCACACAATTCAAAAAATTTAAAGCATCAAGAACATGACTGAGTTTGTTTTGAGGTGACACATAACATCTGTCTCCCCCTTTCTGTTTTAGTAGCTGCATTTTAAGATTACGATTGACTCTTTCCACTACTGCTTGACCTTGAGGATTGTAAGGAATACCAGTTTTATGAAAAATTTGATATTGCTGACAAAAATGTTGAAAAGCAGAACTAGTGTATGCTGGTCCATTGTCTGTCTTTAGCTCTAAGGGAGGACCTAGTACTACAAAGGCAGCTAGGAAATGATTAATTACATGCTTGGCACTCTCTCCCATTTGGGGAGTGGCAAAGATAAAGCGGGAGCAGGTATCTACATTAACATGTACCCATCTATGCTTACCAAATTCCGATTTGTGGGTGACATCCATTTGCCAGATTTGATTAGGTTTAAGACCCCTAGGATTAACCCCCAACAATTGCACAGGGCAATTAATTACACATTGAGGGCACTGCTTAACAATTTGACGAGCTTGCTCCTTAGAAATATGGAATTGTTTGTATCAGGCACCAGCATTTTGATGATGCAAAGCATGGGAGGATTGGGCAAGAGAAAATGGGGTAGGTTCTTGCATTATAGCAAGGAGGCGATCAATAGCATCATTGCCTATAGCTAATAGACCAGGGAGACCTGAATGAGATCGGATATGACCAATAAAGCAGGGAAATTAGCCCTAATTAGCAGGATGTTTCTCTCATCGATGTTTCTAGCTCTCTATCCCTTTCCCTTCCTCTCTGTAAAAAAAAACAATAAAATATAGTTTAAAAAATAAAGCAGGGAAATTGTCATTCTCTAATTACTTCTTGATGGTTGAAAAATAAATGAAAGAGTTCCTCTGAATTAGTGTGCCCTATAGTAGCCGTTTCAATTAGTTTGGCCATATTTGCCACATAGGCACTATCACTATATAGGTTAATGGGCTGCATAGCAAAGTCTGTCAATGCATAGATAAGAGCTTGTATTTCTACCCGTTGTGCTGAAATATAAGGGGTCTGAAGGACATTTGCACCTCTGTTGCAGTAGAACTAGCCTTTCCAGAACTGGATTCATCTGTAAAAATGGTTAGTGCCGCCAAAACCAGTTTGGCTCAGCAGATAGAGCGTCGGTCTGTGGACTGAAAGGTCCCAGGTTCGATTCCGGTCAAGGCATGTACCTTGGCTGCAGCCACATCCCCAGTAGGAGGTGTGCAGGAGGCAGCTGATCAATGTTTCTCTCTCATCGATGTTTTTAACTCTCTATCCCTCTTCCTTCCTCTCTGTAAAAATCAATAAAATATATATATTTTTAAATGTAATGCCTGAGGTATAAGTTGTGACTTCACTATCTTTGAGAAGGTAAAGGTAGTGACTGAGATAAATTGTAAATCCTTATTTGCTGGGTGATGGTTACCAACCAGTTCGGAGAAATTAGCAAGTGCAACTTGCCAACTTGTTGATTGTTGCCAGAGCCAGTCTTGCTGAAAAGCAGTAAATGGCACCACAAGGTCAGGGCCTTGCCCACTAATTGGCCTGTTCCAAAGGCGGGCTCGAGCTATTAGCTGGGAAACAGAATCATAAAAAGGAGTTAATACCTTAGTTGGAGAATGAGCCAAACATAGCCAACAACTCCAGGAGCTGGCCAAATGACCCCAGTGGGTGTATGTGAAGTAAGGAAAATTAAAATCTGTAAGGGAAGGGAGTAATCAATTCTAGTAAGCTGTGCTGAACTTAAAGCATCCTCAACTTAAAGCTTCCTCTGTCAAGCAGCGTGGGGATGACGGAGCTGAATCTCCCCTTAGTTTATTAAATAAAGGGCTTAAGTCAGCAGTGGTTAATTTTTTTTAATATATATATTTTATTGATTTTTTACAGAGAGGAAGAGAGAGGGATAGAGAGTTAGAAACATCGATGAGAGAGAATCATCGATCAACTGCCTCTTGCGCCCGCGCGCACACACACACACACCCCGGGAATGTGCCCGCAACCAAGGCACATGCCCCTGACCGAAATCGAACCTGGGACCCTTCAGTCCGCAGGCCAACGCTCTATCCACTGAGCCAAACCGGTTTCAGCAACAGTGGTTAATTTTAAAGCAGGTTGAACCCAGTTAATATCTCCTAATAATTTTTGGAAGTCATTTAATGTAAGTAAAGGGTCAGTTCGAATTTGAATTTTCTCAGGTTTTATTGTTTTCCCCCCAATAATGCTGCCAAGATAAGAACCTTTTTGGGTTCTTTGCATAATCCAGCACAATGCAGGGAATCCTGTAAAATCTAATAGATATTATTTGGATGTGTTTCACTTTCATGAGCTAAGAGAATGTCATCCATATAATGAATAATATAAGCCTCGGGATATTTTTTCCTTTTAGGATGTATGGCTGCAGCCACAAAATCCTTACATAAAGTAGGACTATTGGCCATTCCCTGTGGCAAGCAATACGTTAGCATATCTCCACCCCATCATCCTAAACCCAACAGCGCTGTTCCCTTGCTTCCTCCAATCCTCACTCATATTTGGGAGGAAGTGCATCATCCAGAGAGTTTTCTCCCACAGGAGCTGTAGCCCCAGGGACTGGAGGGGGCAGCGGAGGTGCCGATGGTGGAGTTGGAAGTCTCTGGCAGCCTTCCCCCATCTGTCTCGATTCCCCTGACACATTCACCCACTCCCCTTCTAGAGTGGGCTCTAGGTAGTCCCAAATCAGGGACCAGAGACTGAAAGTAGAGGCAGGCATTTCCTCCGGACCTTCAGCTATATAATGATCGCAAAGTTGTTTCCTACCTTCTCCCATGCCTCTATATTTACCTTTTCTTCCTCAGAAAATCATGGGCAGGTTTTACTCACAAAATCCAAAAAATTGAAAAGCTGTTCATACCACACAGTACAGCCCCTTGCTTGGAGCATAGCCTTAAGCATAGATACGCATACATTCTTTCCCTGTGATCCTGAATTTCCCATGCTTTACACGAAGCCACTACACCCCTACCTTACTGTGTGGGCAGCCTTAGGGCCTCCTTTCACCTGACAATTGCAGTTCCCTCACACTCAGGTCTGCATTGAGTCCACTTGGGTGGAACTCAGCCCCACATTGGGCACCATTTGTGCTGTGCCAGCACAGCCAAGGGTTTGGTGAGCCTGAGGGAGGTCCGGTGAAGGATGAAGAAAAGACAAAGAGAATAAGCTGGGTCTAGGTGGATCTTCTGTGCCTGGCTGAGGCCTCAGAACAGATCCAGACTGCAAGCTGATGCTTATTTTATAACCATAGGTAAACAAAGTAATTTACAATGTTGTTGTAAGTTTCACTCCTTTTGGCAGCACTTACTGCCCCTCCCACAGCCCATTAGCTACCCAGGAAAGAGCTAGGCAGAAGTCACAGATCAAGCTTAATTATGCTGAGGGGTGTGCCCTCTAAGCTGGGACCTGTCTGTGGTTTTGCCAGCATGACACTTCGAGGCTTAACCCTATAATTGCTTCCTATAGTTTATCAGATCTCAGGATGTCCAATAAGCAATTGGATCCCTGAGTCTGAAGCTTAAGGCAGAAGTTGAGAGCAACAGGAGACATGTGGGGATCTTCATCACTTATGGATGACATTTAAAATTATTAAACAGCCTGGCTGGTGTTGGTCAGTAGTTGAGCATGGACAGGAGGTCATGGTTGGATTCCCTGTCAGGGCAGGAGCTGGGGTTGCAGGCTGAATGCCCCGTAGGGGACATGCAGGAGGCAGCCATCAATGTTTGTTTCATTGATGTTTCTATTTCTCCCTCTTCCCCCCCCCTCGCTGAAATAAATAAAAAGAAATAAAAATTTAAGAATATAAAAAAATAAAGACATGAGGTAATAGATTCACATAAAGAAGAGTGTCCAGCCGAAACTGGTTTGGCTCAGCGGTAGAGCCTCGGTCTGTGGACTGAAAGGTCCCAGGTTCGATTCCGGTCAAGGGCATGTACATTGGTTGTAGGCACATCCCCGGTAGAGGGTGTGCAAGAGGCAGCAGGTCGATGTTTCTCTCTCATCGACATTCTAGCTCTCTATCTCTCTCCCTTCCTCTCTGTAAAAAATCAATAAAATATGTTTTTAAAAAGTGTCCAATAATGGGCCCCAAAATATTTCAACATCTAGACTTCAGGAGGAGGCACCAGGAAGAGGGGAAAGGGGCAGACATGGAGATGGAAAGAAAACCCGGAGAGCAGTGTCCCAAAAGAAAGCAAAGGCAAGAGGGGGTGACCATTTGTATCACAGGCTGCTAGGAGAGAGAAGGGAAAGGACTGAGTACTGACCCTAATCTGTTGACCCTTAGCAAGGGCGACTTCAGGCCACGGTGGGGACAAAGGCATGACCTAGTGGCTTAAGGAGAGAATGGGAGCAGACAGGGCTGACAGGCACGTGCTGCCACACCTGCTAAGTGGTAGTGTTAGAAGTGAACCCAAAGCTTGGTTGTGGGTGTATATAGGCCAGAACGTACCAACGTGTACGTTTTGCAGTCTGCCTGCCAATTCATTGTATGTGCATGCTATTGTATACTACAGCTAGGAAAGCTTTTCCCAAAACGCTCCACAGCACCATGGGAGGTCTGGAGTGGACACCTCAACACCAGACCGACAAGTCCTCTGGAGGCACTGCGACTTTCGGTCCCTCACGCGGACGTAGGGGGCTGGTCGGAAGTAGCAACCACTTAAAAAGAGAAGCTGCGTCCAGGCCTTCCTACTCGTCAGGAATTAGTGATGCGACGTCAGGGATCCCCAGCATGGCTGCCCAGACCTTCAAAAACGCTCTTCTGAGGTCGGGAGCCCGCAGACGCCCGCCCAGCACGCCCCTCCGCCGCGGACACGCCCCTCCGCCGCGGACACGCCCCCTCCGCCGCGGACACGCCCCCTCCGCCGCGGACACGCCCCCAAAGATGACGCTAAGTCGCGTTACGTTGACCGCCCGGGGGCGGGGACAGTGTGGAGGTGCGGCCCAGTTCCGAGACCCACGCTACCGGAAGCGGAAATAGCACCCGGCGCCGCCAGAGTAACCGTGCCTGCCGCCGCGATGCCGAAAGGTCCCAAGCAGCAGCCGCCGGAGCCCGAGTGGGTCGGGGACGGAGAGAGCACGAGCGCCGCAGGTGAGGCTCGTGGCCGGGGCGCCGAGGGGAGAGGGAGGGTCGGCTTTAGAGGGTCGCGGCCGCGCCGGCCCCGCGGGCTCCTGCGCATGCGTGCACGGGCGGAGCCTTCGCCGGCCGCGGCGGGCCGGGTGGAGGCGAAGGGAAAGGTGACACGTGTGGCGCACGAGCTTCAGAGCGCCGGGGAGAGAGGGGAGGCGCCGGGGAGAGACGGGAGGCGCCTGGGAGAGACGGGAGGCGCCTGGAGCCGGGAGAGAGGGGAGGCAGCAAGAGCGCGCACCCCCTGCTCTTCGCCCCCAGAAAGAAGCCCGCCCGGCCTCCCGGCGGCACGCAGACGCCGCCCTCGGAGCCAGGACCCCACCTCCTCCTCCAGCGGGTGGCTCCTTCTTGGCTCTTTCTTCTTTAAAAAAGGAAGGCCCTAGGACCTGGTGCTGGCCCAGGGTCTCCGGAAGAGGGCGGGCTGTAAAACGAGGCCGAACTCCACGTGACACACCTCAAGTTAAACCCAGCCTCTGACGTCAGCCAGCATTGCTCTACAAAGCCTCGTCTGGCCGGTTGGCTTTTTAAGATCACACTTTTTAAAAGCTCTCCCGTGCTTGAAAGCTGCCCTGAGGAGGCGGGTGTCAGCTGGCAGGTCCCGGGGCTGCCTGCCCGGCTCTCAGTCCTGGTGAACAGCAGCCAGGGTGCCCAGTTCACTTTGAGTTTCAGGTAAACGATGTCATTTTTAGTAGACGTATATCCACGAAATGGAGAGGTTTTTGGAATTCTGATCTGGGGCCCAAATCCCCAGAGGTTCTGATTTCATGGGTGTGGGTGTGGCCCAGGCTTCTGGAAGGTGCAAAATTCCCCCAGTGACTGTGAATTGCCTGGGTGGCCTGTGTGGGTTTTGGTTTTGGTTTTTGCTAAACCCAGGTAGGGACCAGCAGCACCCAGAGCAGCGGTCGCCAACCTTTCCGACCTCGCGGACCACCGGTTGGCGACCACTGCCCTAGGGGGGCTTCCGCATGACACTGGCCTGTCCTTGCCTCAGCTCAAAGCCAGACGGAGCTCGCCGAGCCGGCACATGAGTTTTAGCCACAGAAGCTAATGGGAAGGTATAAGAAATAAAGTTCTAGTAAAAAAAAATAAGAATTTTGGCACGGCCAGAGTTCGACAAGACGTTTTCTTTTAAACGTGTTAGATTCTCGCTGAATTGTAAGAGGGGCATTTCTTTTTTTTCTTTTTCTTTTTTTTAAATATAATTGATTCTGTACAGAGAGGAAGGGAGAGAGATAGAGAGCTAGAAACATCGATGAGAGAAAGAGTCATGAGAGAGAGAGTCATCGACCAGCTGCCTCTTGCACACCCCCTACTGGGGATGTGCCCGCAACCAAGGTACATGCCCTTGACCGGAATCGAACCCGCGACCTTTCAGTCCCCAAGCCGACGCTCTATCCATTGAGCCAAACCGGTCTCGGCAAGAGGGGCATTTCTTTAGCGTGACCTGACTTCTGACCTATTAAGAACACAGCTCGAGAGCCTTCCCAAGCCCTTGGACCTGACAGGGTGGTTCTCAGCCCGGGAGATTTAAAAAATTCTCTTGACGGGCTGACAGCACCCTCCCCCCTTTCCACGTTGGGGTTTAACTGCCTCGGGGTGGCCAGGCTTCCAGACGCCGGAGGTGCGCCCAGGTTTGCTAATGTGCAGCCGGGGCTGGGCCTGGCAGCCAGGCAGGAAGTGGCCGTCGGGCTTGCTAACCCAGGTGCTGGGTACCAGGGCGGGCTGCTGGGCGGCTGGTGGGTTTTCCCTAGGGGATGGCCTCCCCGCCGCCCTGAGCAAGTCCCGCCCTCCCCGGACCCTGGCACCTCTGGGTCCTGCCCTCCTGCTCTGTGTGCATGAGCGGGCGGGAGCAGGCGGCCAGCACCGTGGCTGCTCCCAGGAAAAATAGACTACCTCCTAGAAAGTTGTTTCTGAAAGCGTAAACCCTGGTGGAGCTTGATGGCCATGACTTTGTTGCTCTGACCTTGTGCTTCTCTTCCCATTGGGACTGTAACCGGGGGATGCCTGCCCCAAGCCCCCCAGGAGGGGTGGCTGGGAGTGACACCCGGTCCCCCTGCAGGACCTGAGTGCTCTTGTCCCAGGAGCCCGAGCCCGGGACCCGCTGTTCGTGCTGCCCAGGCTGCCTTCTTCCGCGTGGTTTGGGGTCATCGTCCTTGTGCCTTTTTCTTCCCTGTCACCCTGTGCGGGGCTCCCCACTGCCCCCTTTTCTACGCCCTCCCGTCCCCGGCCTTCCCGAGCTGTAAACGTGTACGTGGTGCTGCACACGTGTCCGCGTACCTCGCCACGTCCGGCCCGCTTTCCTGGGTCCCAGCACACACTTTTCCACTTCGGTCTTAAGCTTGGGGGTCCCTCGTCTAGCCTGCAGCAGAAAGGGTGGCTTTGTGGAACCTCTCCGGTGTCGGTGTCAATCGGGCCCATTCGAGAGGCCCCCCCCCCCCCCCCCCCCCGCCCTGGTGTCCAGAACGGCTGCGGACAGGTGGGCAGAGGAAGAGGCTTCTCGCTGCCCCGCCTGCAGGTAACAACTGCCAAGCTCTCCCTCATCTGCTGCCGGTGCTCAGCCCCGGGTGCCACTGGTGCCATTAAATCCCCCACTGCTGTGGGGACCGAGGCCACACCGGGCGTGGCTGCAGAGGCCCTCGCAGCCTGCTGGCTCCCTTCATCCCAGCTCTCACCAGCTCTCAGCGGGGTCTCCTGGGGGAGGGGCTGGGGAAGGGGTCCCACTGGAATAAGCTGCACATGTGGCCTCAGGTCCAAGGGGTGGTGGACGGCTTCGACTCGGGTCCCACCTGAGTCTTTTTTTTTTTCTTTCTTTTCTTTTTAAAAAAAATATATTTTATTGATATTTTACAGAGAGGAGGAAGGGAGAGGGATAGAGAGCTAGAAACGGCGATGAGAGAGAAACATCGACCAGCTGCCTCCTGCACACCCCCTACTGGGGATGTGCCCGCAACCAACGTACATGCCCTTGACCAGAATCGAACCCGGGACCTTTCAGTCCGCAGACCAACGCTCCGCCACTGAGCCAGACCAGTTTCGGCCCACCTGAGTCTTTAGCCCCCAGGAGCCTCCATCTGGAAGCCGGCTTAGCTCTCAGCCCTCAGGCTCAGGGGAGATCTCCGCCTCCAGGCCCCAGGGGAGGAGAGTGGGTGAGGCCCCAAGGCTGTGAGCCGAAAAGAAACAGGCTCTCAGAGGCAGGCCCCTCAGGAACTCGTGTACAGACCGAGGTATAAATAAACAGTTTGCTTTTCTTGCAAAAAAAAAAAAAATTACATATATATATATATATATATATATGTAATTTTTTTTTTTGCAAGAAAATATATATATATGTATTTTATTGATTTTTTACAGAGAGGAAGGGAGAGGGATAGAAAGTCAGAAACATCAATGAGAAACATCGATCAGCCACCTCCTGCACACCCCCCACCGGGGACGTGTTCGCAACCAAGGCACATGCCCTTGACCGTAATAGAACCTGGGACCCTTCAGTTCGCAGGTCGAAGCTCCATCCACTGAGCCAAACTGGTTTAGGGCCTGACCAATGTGTTTCAGTGATTAGAGCATCAGCCTGTCAATAGAAAGGTTGTGGGTTCGATTCCCAACCAGATTGGGACACCTGTGGGAGGCAACCAGTCAATGTCTGCTTCTCTCTCCCCCTCCCTACCTCCTTTCCACTTTTAAAAAATCAATGGGAAAATATTCTTGGATGAGGATTAACAACAACAAAAAAGACAAGCTAGTGAGGCCTGGGGGCAGGGTGGGAGGGAGGGAAAGGATGGAGATATCTAATGCTACCAATGATAAAAATATTAATAATTTTTAAAAAAGAAAGAAGCCTTGCTTTGAAGGGGCACCAGTCCAGTGGAGGGGACAGAGTGGTCATCAGACAGTGGTTGGCAGTGTTTTATGAGGAGCTTGGGAACGCTGCAGAGCTGGGGAGGGGAGAAGAGGCAGCTACTCAGACAGGCATGGGAGTGTCAGCAAACGCCCCAGGATGTGTGAGCTAAGTTCCATTCTTTTTAAAAAAATATATTCTATTGGTTGTTGACAGAGAGGAAGGGAGAGGGATAGAGTTAGAAACATTGATGAGAGAAACATCAATCAGCTGCCTCTTGCACACCCTCTAATGGGGAGGTGCCTGCAACCAAGGAATATGCCCTTGACCGGAATCGAACCGGGGACCTTTCAGTCCGCAGGCGACGCTCTATCCACTGAGCCAAACTGGTTTCAGCTGGGTTCCATTATTAGAGGATCAGTCCAAGTTTGTCAGGGGAAGAGTATTCCAAGCAAAGGAAGCTGTGTGTGCCAAGTTGGAAAGATGTGGATACAGATAACGAAAGGCTTTGTACACTGTTATGAGGAGTTTAATCCTAAAGCATTAAGACCTATTGAGGTGCATAAGGGAAGATACAGTTAGTTCACCCCGACAACACTGAGCAGTGGCGAACAGCTTGAACAGGTAGCGAGCAGAGGCAGGGAGACATGCAGCGTCTCGCCATGACCCAGATGAGGCAGCAAGCGGGGGGGGCCCTGTTCCCAGGCCTTTGCTGCCACTCCCACTGCCTGCGTGTGAAGACTCACCAGCGATCACGGAAACGGCGTTGGCCAGAACTGGATTCTGGTGACGGAAGAGAGAGGAATTAGGGCTGACACTAGCTTAAGGAACTCAGCGTGTAATACAGTATTAATTAAAAGTAGTATGTGTTGCCGAAACCGTTTGGCTCAGTGGTAGAGCGTCGGTCTGCAGACTGGAAGGTCCCAGGTTCGATGATTCTCTCTCATGGATGTTTCTAACTCTCTCTCCCTCTCTCTTCCTCTCTGTAAAAAAACAATAAAATATATATATATTTTTTAAAAAGTAGTATGTGCTATAGGGTGGGGAGTGGTATGAGGTAAGTTTTTAATCCTGAATTGGAACTTTCTGTGGAATTTCTAAGAGGAAATGGCAGGGGAGAGCCTGTTTAATGGCTGTAGAGAGAGAGATCTATACTAAAAGGGAAGTTGCGACCTGGCAGGTTTGGCTCAGTGGATAGAGCGTCGGCCTTCGGACTCAAGGGTCCCGTCAAAGACATGTCCCTTGGTTGCGGGCACATGCCCAGTAGCGGGTGTGCAGGAGGCAGCCGATAGATGTTTGTTTCTCATCGATGTTTCTAACTCTATCCCTCTCCCTCCCTCTCTGTAGAAAATCAATAACATCTTTTAAAAATAAATAAAAGGGAAGATACAGTTGAGTGTGGGTGAAGTGTTGGGTATGGATGCAGATTGAAGTAAAAGGGGGCAGGAGATGAAGATCCAAAATAGTCTCAACAGTGAAGGGAAATAGAGAGAGGAGGTGGGGAGAGAACTGAGAGGCAAACCAGGAGCAAGAAGGGTTCCTGTCGTTAAATGAGGAGGGGAGAGAAGTAAAAGGTACGTAGCATGGAATGCTGCAGAGAAGTCGAGCAAATACAGACTATAATAAAAATGTACTTTTTAGGCTGAACAGTTAAGGAGACAGCAGCAACTTTGTCAAAAGTATCATTAGGAGGTAATTTCCAAAGCAGATTGTAGGATGTTTGAAAAGGAGTAGGAGACAAGGAGATGGTATGGACTGTGCTTTTCAGAAGACAGGATAGAAAACAGTGACTGAAGGAGAATTGTAAGGTTAAGTAAAGCTTTATTGGTGAAGCTAGGAGCAGTTTGAGTGATGTGTAAGGGGGAGGAGATAACAGCTTTAGCCACCCTCAGCCTTATCTTGTTCCTTGGTGTGTTTGCTTTCTCACCATTGATCCTGTGCAAGGCTTTCCTCCCTGTAGCCGGGAGGGTCAGAGTGGTGTTTACAAGAGATTTAAAAGGAGAGATGGGACTGTTGGGTTTGTCCTTGGGGAGAAAATAGCATCTGGGCTTTGTCATTCCTAGATACTAGCAGGATGAGCTGATCATGTCTTTCCTTCTTGTGTACCTCAATGGATCCTACATAATATCTTTATAGGATTAGATTCCTTGGAATCCTATGTAATAAAAGCCTAATATGCCAAGTGTCCAGTCGTCTGTTCAACCAATCAAAGTGTAACATGCTAATGATATGTTAAGGCTACTCAACCGCTTGCCATGATGTGCACTGACCGCCAGGGGGCAGATGCTCCAATTGGTAGGATAGCTTGCTGCTGGGGTCTGGCCCATTGGGACTGAGCGAGACGGGCCGGACACGCCCTGGAGTCCTCCTGAGGCCTCCCCAGCTGGACAACCTCCCATTTCCCTCCCCAGCTTTGATTGTGCACCAGTGGCCTGGCCTGCGCCCTCTTGAAATCCTGGGCCCCTCAGGGGATGTCAGAGAGCCAGTTTCGGTAGGAGAGCTGGTTTTGGCCTGATCTCTCAGGCCAGGTTGAGGGACCTCACGAATTCGTGTACCGGGCCTCTAGTAGCATACAAAGCCTTTCGTTATTTCTCCTGCACATCTTTGCCACTCTATCACACTAGTCACCCAGTGCAGAGACCAAATTGTGAAACGTGTTCTGGATGGAGGGCTTCAGCATGCCTGGGGCTAAATCGAGGAGCCAGGAGAAGCCACTGTCTAGGCTGGGGAAACAGCTATAGCAGAGAGGGTGGGATGGGGCCCTTTTAGTCGGAAGGGATTGTCCTCATCAGTCATCAGTTTTGGGCGTAGTAGATGCACATTAAAATTTCCCTAGTAGATAGAGAGAAAAAAGACAAAATAAAATTTCCTAGATAAATGATAGCTGTGGGTTACATGGAATTCTGGTCTGAGCAGTACTTACTGTGATAGCAGAAAGCCATTAGCTTTTTTGTTTGTTGTTGGTGGCTTTTATTTTTTAAAGCTAAGTGATTACAGGAGTGCTTTTGGATTGGATGGCATGGTTTGGAGGGAATGTGATGGCAGACAGACCTAGATGTGAAGAGAAGTCTCAAAGCTGCTGGTTGCCTTCCAGTCTGATGGTAGACGTAGTTCACTGCCTTCAGGGGAACTGGATAGACCGAGTGGAAGACTGGAATTCGTTCAGTCAGAAAACTCCTACCGATTTCCCTTCCGTGCCCGGAGCGCTGCGGGCGGCTGCGATGGCAGCCTGTGCCCCGGTAACCGGTGTGACGTGGGCTGAGCGCTGAGCGAGCAGAGACGTGGGGCGTAGACCCGGTGTCGGTGTCCTCCAGACCCTCTGTGGCTGTGGTTTCACAGACACCGTGTCCCAGCAGAATGCATAGCTCTTGGCTCTGCCTCGGGCTGCAGGACCTCAAGTTAATGAGTGGTGCTGGTCGCCCAGTTTCGCTAGCTACGAATACTGGAGTCATTCAAACTGCTCTGTCTCCATTCCCATCTCAACCTTCACTCTCAGAATTCTGCTTTCTCCCTCCCGACTGCCGCCTAGACCAGCCACCTCTGTCTGTCGTGTGCGACAGTGCACATGTGTAAAGAATGACAATTGAAGGAGAAAAAACAGTAAAAACGGGTCAGGGCCATTTGAGGTCTTTGCAGGGGAGATCAGGCTGCTTCGAATTTGCAGGGGAACATTCACAATGTCTGCTTCGCCTTCTAGACAGAGTGGTGAAGAAAGGGAAGAAGGACAAGAAGAACAAGAAGACGGTGAGGAAATGAGGGTTGAGGATGAACTTGATCCAGGGTTTCTATGTGAAGGAATTGGAAGGTCTGGGGAGGAAGCTTGTCAAGAGGAAGCAGGCGTGGACGGGAGGGAGGGCTCGGCCATCAGCCCGGCTGACCTGTGCCTGAACTCTTGCCAGTTCTTTGAAGAGCTGGCGGTAGAAGATAAACAGGCTGGGGAAGAAGAGAAAGCGCGCAAGGAGAAGGAGCAGCAGCAGCAGCAGCAGCAGGTACAAGTGTTGATCCTGCCAGGCCTTGCCACCACGTGGGTGCAGCTGAGAGGAGCGCTCTGAGGCAGAGGGGCAAGGGGGACCTGCGCCTCCGACTCAGTCTCTGCTTTCAGCAGCAGAGAAAGAAACGAGACACCCGGAAAGGCCGGAGGAAGAAGGATGTGGATGATGATGGCGAGGAGCAGGAACTCCTGGAGCGCCTGCAGAAGCTCTCGGTGCCCGCCAGTGACGACGAGGGAGACGGTAATGGTGGGGGAGGGGCCTACAGCCCGGAGCCAGGGGGAGGGGCGCCTCATTCCTCCATCCAGGAGTCGTCATTCTCTTCCTGCCTCATCTTATTGCTCTGTCATTTCAGTTCCTGCCCTGAAATCCCGAGGAGGGAAGAAAGCCAAGGTAAGCCATCTCAGTAAAAGGCCTCCTGTGTGCAATCCTGATCATCCAGTGACTTCTGCCCTTTCATTCCCCAGGGAGGCAACGCGTTTGCAGCCCTGATTCAGGATCAGAGTGATGAGGAGGAGGAGGAAGAAAAGCAGCCTCCTAAGCCTGCCAAGCCGGAGAAGAACCGCATCAATAAGGTGACAGCGATGGCCTGTGAGGGGCGCCCACCAGGAGCGCCTCTGGCCGTGGTGTGCCAATCGCTGGTGCGAGTTCCTGCTCCGGGTGGGCTCCTCTAGTCTGTCTTGCTGTAACTATCGAGATCAGCTTTTTAGAATACTTTCTGTAGCTTGGAAATCTAGTGGTTCTATTGCTTTCAAAGTCAAGATCTAAAACAAAGGCCATCAAGTCTTTGCTCTTCCACTTGGAGTGTCCCGTGTGCATGCCTTTCAGAGGGCCTGACCCCTCGGCCCCCGGCCGCCTGTGCAGCCTTTGCTCTTTGTCCTCCGTCTTCCCCGACGCCTCCCCCAGCCCCTCCGCCCCTCCCGGCTTTGCCCTCTCGAGGATCCTCCAGCGCTGCGGCCATGTAGCTCACGCTCTCGCTTCCTCTTTGCTCTCTAGTCTCTCGGAGGAGGCGAGGGTGGTCCTGGTCTCACTTTCTCCCTAGTCCCACTCAGCGCAGTGAACTCCTCATCCTAGACCCGGAGGAAGACTTGTTAACAAATTAGCGTGTGTGTCTGTCTCATGTCCTCCCCAGGCTGTATCTGAGGAACAGCCAGGACTCAAGGGCACCAGGGGGCAGGAAGAGGAGTCAGCAGGGAAAGCCAAGGTGAGCGAGGGAGGCGCAGGGGAGGGGCTGGTCTCAGAGCGTGAGCATTTCCTCAGCCTGCTCTCTCCGTTACCCTCAGAGTAAGTTTTCCGCTCTGGACAACGAAGGAGAAGAGGACGGAGAAGATCGAACAAAAGAGGAGCCGTCCAAGCAAGGGAAGGTGACGTCCAAGAGGGCAGAGCAGGTGTGTGTCGGTGTGGAGGCTCGGGGTCTGCGCCCCACGGAGTGGGCAGACTTCTCTGTAAGGGAGTGGGCTTTGTAGGCCACCTGCCTCTCTGATGTATATTCTTCTTCCTTTTTTACTTTACTTTTTAAATTTTTGTTTCTTCTTTTAGAATAGAGAAAAGGGTCATAACACACTGTGGCAGGTACCAGCTCCCTAATGAGTGTGAGGAAAGGTGGCAGGCAACCCGCTCCATCTGGGTAGGAGCTGGCAGCCTCGGTTTCTGATCTGGGCACCCCAGGGGCACCTGCTGCCTCCCACTGAGCCAAGACCAGCAGGTTTTCCGAGAACTCGAGCACACCAGGACACAGCTGTCAGGATGGGACTCTGGCCTCGGTTCCTCCTTTTTTTTAAAAAACAACTCTTTGAACATGTAAAAACCATTCTTTTTTTAAAAAAATACGTTTTTACTGATTTTCAGAGTGACAGGAAGAGAGAGAGAAACATTGACCAGTCCCCTGCACAGTTGCCACCAGGATCGAGCCCTCAAGCTGGGCATGTGCCTGACTGGGAATCGAACCAGTGACCTGGTTCGTAGGTTGATGCTCAACCAGTGAGCCACACCACTCTGGCCAAACCATTCTTAACTCGGGGCCATAGAAAAACAGGCCATGGGTTGCAGCCCCTGATCCAGAGAGGAGAGACCTGGCATTGGACTCGGGCAGTCTGTGTGGCCTGGAGTATGTCTTCCTCCTCCTCGTTCTGTTACCTCGTCCGCGGGGCCCTCTGCAGTCCGTGTGCCCAGTGCTGCCCGTCCTGGCGTGCTGCACCCGCAGCACCTTGGCAGGGCTTCCAGACCCTTCTCTGCAGGTCCCGGTGTGCACTGCAGTGACACCTGGTGCATGGCGCTGGCAGCTCTGGGTGCAGGAGCGTCCCCCTCAGGGTGGCAGACGGACGAGGGAGATGTGGTGGGTGCAGAGGAGGAGCTGGCGGGGATGGCGCAGGGGCCTGGTCTCACACTCCCTGGTTCTCACAGGGCTCAGAGGAGGAAGGGGAGGAGGACGAAGGGGAGCTGAAGGCCGATGATCCCTATGCCCACCTTAGCAAAAAAGAGAAGAAAAAGCTGAAGAAGCAGGTAAGTGCTTGGATTCCGAGTGGGTAAAGGAGGAAAATTGGATGTTTTTAAGCTCAGCCAGAGGACCTGTGAGCGTGGGGACAGGAAGGGGAGCTTGGCGTGCCGCCTCAGGCGGAACAAGCAGATGAGCGCGGTGCCACGGTGGGGCCGCCGTGACCAGCTGGCGGGGCCATGGCGGGGCCGCCGTGACCAGCTGGCGGGGCCGCCGTGACCAGCTGGCGGGGCCGCGGTGACCAGCTGGCGGGGCCGCGGTGACCAGCTGGCGGGGCCGCGGTGACCAGCTGGCGGAGCCGTGGTGACCAGCTGGCGGGGCCGCGGTGACCAGCTGGCGGAGCCGTGGTGACCAGCTGGCGGGGCCGCGGTGACCAGCTGGCGGGGCCGCCGTGACCAGCTGGCGGGGCCATGGCGGGGCCGCCGTGACCAGCTGGCGGGGCCATGGCGGGGCCGCCGTGACCAGCTGGCGGGGCCATGGCGGGGCCGCCGTGGCCAGCTGGCGGGGCCATGGCGGGGCCGCCGTGACCAGCGGGCGGGGCCATGGCGGGGCCGCCGTGACCAGCTGGCGGGGCCATGGCGGGGCCGCCGTGACCAGCTGGCGGGGGTCTCCTCCTCAGCTGGAGTACGAGCGCCAGGTGGCCTCGCTGAAGGCAGCCCACGCCGCGGAGAACGACTTCTCCGTGTCCCAGGCGGAGGTGTCCTCCCGCCAGGCCATGCTGGAGAACGCGTCCGACATCAAGGTGAGCGCCTCCCTGTGGGCAGGCGGCCCGAGTCCTCCATCTTGAGCAAGAAGCTAGAAAAACCAGTAGCAGCAGAGTAGCCTGGGAGGGAAGCGGGAGGGGCAGGCTGGGGAGGGCCTGGAGGAGGAGGGGCTGTGCTGGAGGGGGGTCCCCTGCAGGGGAGGCTGTGCCGCTCGTCCCCCCATCCCTTCCCTCCCATCGCTCCCCTGGTGGCCGCAGCTGGAGAAGTTCAGCATCTCCGCCCACGGCAAGGAGCTGTTCGTGAACGCGGACCTGTACGTCGTGGCCGGCCGCCGCTACGGGCTGGTGGGGCCCAACGGGTGAGGCAGGGGCTGGGGCCGGGCGAGGCCGGAGGAAGAGAGGACTTCCTCGGTGCGGCCGGTCCTGATACTCTCGTTCCCAGCAAGGGCAAGACCACCCTCCTCAAGCACATCGCGAACCGGGCCCTGAGCATCCCCCCCAACATCGACGTGCTGCTGTGTGAGCAGGGTGAGGCTGGCCGGGCGCCGGCCGCTGACGGGCTGCAAGGGATGCTCAGCGGGCGGAGTGCGGGGCGCGGCGTCGCTTTCGGAACGGGCTGGGCAGGGGCAGGCCAACCAGCCATGGTACTGAAGGGCCGGGTGGCTGACTGCCCTCCCGCCCCCAGAGGTGGCAGCGGACGACACGCCGGCGGTACAGGCTGTTCTTCGCGCCGACACCAAGCGATTGAAGCTGCTGGAGGAGGAGCGGCGGCTGCAGGGGCAGCTGGAGCAGGGCGACGACACGGCGGCCGAGCGGCTGGAGAAGGTAGAGGACTCGCAGGCTCACCGCTGAGCCTCGGTTCCCGTGACCGCGGCCTGTGACCTCCTCTTCCTCTCCCAGGTGTACGAGGAGCTGCGGGCTACCGGCGCGGCAGCCGCAGAGGCCAAAGCCCGGCGGATCCTGGCCGGACTGGGCTTCGACCCTGAGATGCAGAACCGGCCCACACAGAAGTTCTCGGGAGGCTGGCGCATGCGTGTCTCCCTGGCCAGGTGGGGCTGCCCCCGCCCGCCCGCCCCAAACCGCCAGCCCTCTCCCTTCTCCACCCTGCCGAGGCGCTCCCGCCCTGGGTGTTGTCGGCCCAGGCTCCTCCCTTCTCTCCGGGCTGTGGCTGATGCCCTCTGCACAGGAGCTCCGCTGAGGAGAGCCTGGGAGGATGTTCCGGTCTCGGGCTCCGCCTCCTGGGGCTGCTTGGTCCTGTGGACAAGGGCTCCCGCTGACCCTGCCCTGACTGCCCCTCCCTCCCCAGGGCACTGTTCATGGAGCCCACGCTGCTGCTGCTGGACGAGCCCACCAACCACCTGGACCTCAATGCCGTCATCTGGCTCAACAAGTGCGTCCCTCGCCCTGGCCTTCGGCCTGCCTCGGCACTGCCGTGCACCGCTGCCTCCAGCGCCCCCACCTGTCTGCTGCCCAGTGAGCCCTAAGGTGACCATTGTGACCTTTCCACACTCTGCTCTAAAACCCAGCTACCTGCAGGGCTGGCGGAAGACGCTGCTCATCGTCTCCCACGACCAGGGCTTCCTGGATGACGTCTGCACCGACATCATCCACCTCGACGCCCAGCGGCTCCACTACTACAGGGGCAACTACAGTGAGTGGGCCCGTCCTCACGCCCCACCCCACCCGCCCTCAGTCCTGACCGCCCTCCACCGCTGGGAGAGGGCACTCACTGATGTGCATCCTCTTCCGTCCAGTGACCTTCAAGAAGATGTACCAGCAGAAGCAGAAGGAGCTGCTGAAGCAGTATGAGAAGCAGGAGAAGAAGCTGAAGGAGCTGAAGGCGGGCGGCAAGTCCACCAAGCAGGCGGTGAGGCGGGGTCTGCTGAGCTGGGCTCTTCAGGAGAGGAGGCAGAGCCGCTCGACACCAGCCTGCCTTTCGGGGGCCACTGTGCAGTGAGTGTTCCACCCTCCCCCTTTCTCCGCAGGAAAAGCAAACGAAGGAAGCCTTGACTCGGAAGCAGCAGAAATGCCGACGGAAAAACCAGGACGAGGAGTCGCAGGAGGCCCCTGAGCTCCTGAAGCGCCCCAAGGAGTACACTGTGCGCTTCACGTTCCCGAACCCCCCGCCGCTCAGCCCTCCTGTGCTGGGCCTGCACGGTGAGCCCAGGCCCGCAGTGGGGCGGGACGGCGCTGGAGGGGAGCGGGGAGAGATGGAGCCGCCTCCTCTCCTGCCTCAGGTGTGACGTTTGGCTACGAGGGGCAGAAACCACTCTTCAAGAACCTGGATTTTGGCATTGACATGGACTCAAGAAGTGAGTTGGTGTTGGGTGGCCAGAGGAGGCAGGTGGGGCCGCAGGGAGGGTGTGGGGCCTCTCTGACCACCTGCCTTGCTCCCGGCAGTCTGCATCGTGGGCCCTAACGGTGTGGGGAAGAGCACCCTGCTCCTGCTGCTGACGGGCAAGCTGACGCCGGTGGGTCCTGTGGCACCGCAGGGGGCGGTGGGAGCACTGAGGGCAGCGGCTCCCAAGGCTGGCCTGGGGCCTGTGCGGCAGAGGGACACAGCTGCAGGGGGCTCCTGTCCCTGAGGGCTGCAGGGGGCAGGCTAGGTCCGTTCCGGGCGGAGAGCCAGGAGGGTGGGGGCTCACAGGAAACACGTGACGTGCAGAATGGTGTGGATGGCACGAGTCAGAGTCTAGAGAAGAATTTTGGTAGACAGCTTTCTCCTTTTTACCTTTGCAAATGTGCACCACCTTCATGCTTCGTTCTTGTTTTTTTTAATGATAAGGTTTTCTAGGGAGGCGCTGTTGACATCAGATGTCATGTTTTAAAGAAACATATTGACTTTTTACAGAGAGGAAGGAAGGATAGAGCTAGAAACGTCATAAGAGAGAAACATCGACCAGCTGCCTCCTGCACACTCCCTACCGGGTTCCTTGACCGGAATTGAACCTGGGACCGTTGAGTCTGCAGGCTGACGGTCTGTCCACTGAGCTAAACTGGTTTCAGCTGTTTTTGTTTTTTTTTAACATAAGTGAACTATCACATGAATTGTTTTAAGCCAGCTCATTTATTTATTTATTTATATTTTAAAGAACAGCTTATTGCCTAGCTGGTTTGGCTCAATGGATAGAGGATTGGCCTGCAGAGTCAGGGGTCCCAGCTTTCCTTCCAGGCAAGGGCATGTGCCCAGGCTGCAGGCTCAATCCCTAGTAGGGGACATACAGGTGGCAGCTGATCAGTGATTCTCTTTCATCATTGATGTTTGTTTTTTTTTAAATATATTTATAATCTTTTATTATCTGTTTCTATAAAAGCCTAAGCAATTTTACCTGATGGGTCAACTAGTTACTGTGACATACACTGGCCACCAGGGGGCAGACTCTCAATGAGGAGCTGCCCCCTGGTGGTCAGTGTGCTGCTCCTATGGCCCCTCTCCCCAGCCCACCGTTCTCATGTAGCCCCATTCCCTGGGCTCCAATTGGGGGGAGGGGAGACAGCTCAGGTCAACCTCTCGCAATCCCCCCAGGCAGCTGGCCTCCCAATAGGCATTGAGAGCTGACCAGGCCAAGGGACCCCCACCCATGCATGAATTTGTGCGCTGGGCCTCTAGTTTTTAATATATTTGTATTGATTTCGAGAGGAAGGAAGAGGGAGGGAGAGATAGAAATGTCATTGATGACAAAGAATCACTGTTTGGCTGCCTCCTGCACAGGTCCTACTGGGGGGTCAAGCCTGCAACCCAGGCATGCGCCCTTGACCGGAATCAAACCTGGTACCATAGGCTGACACACTGTCCACTGAGCCAAATGAGCTAGGGCTCATCATTGATGTTTCTACCGCTCTGCTCCTCACTTCCTCTCTGAAATCAACAGGAATGTACATAAACTTTTAAAATGCTAGCTCATTGGTTTTAGAGAGAGGAGGAGAGAGAAAAGAGACATCGATGTGAGAGCACACGTAGGGGCTGCCTTCTGCATGTCCCCCACTCCCCATCAGGCCTTCAGCCCGGCACACATGTGCCCGGGAGTCAGCCGGGCCACCTCCGGGCGGAGCCACCCCCGCGCCGGCCGGACGCTACACACCGAGAGCGCCTCCTGGCTCGTAGTGGCCGGCGCCCGCCGCGCCTGGGCCAGAGGGCAGGCCCTCCTCAGCGTCCCGGCCGCAGCACGGTTTGAGCTCAGGCAGGCTGTTCAGCTCCCGCTGAGGGCCGGTGCTGTGCCTCTGAGAAGTTTTCCCCAGCGCATTGCCCTTGGGACCTGGCAGGGTGCTGCCCTGTGGAACTTCAGATGGGTGATGGCATGTCCTTCCTCCAGGAGAGTGTTGGAAGGGCCCTCTCCCCTCGGGTCTCCCCTTCCCCCTCTGACCTGTCCTTCCCCCCCTCTGACTGTCCTTCCCCCTCTCTGACTGTGCTTCCCCCTCTGACTGTCCTTCCCCCTCTCTGACTGTCCTTCCCCCCCTCTGACTGTGCTTCCCCCTCTGACCTGTCCTTCCCCCTCTGACTGTCCTTCCCCCCCTCTGACTGTCCTTCCCCCTCTCTGACTCTGCTTCCCCCTCTCTGACTGTCCTTCCCCCTCTGACCTGTCCTTCCCCCTCTGACTGTCCTTCCCCCTCTGACCTGTCCTTCCCCCCCTCTGACTGTCCTTCCCCCTCTGACCTGTCCTTCCCCCTCTGACTGTCCTTCCCCCTCTCTGACTGTGCTTCCCCCTCTCTGACTGTCCTTCCCCCTCTCTGACTGTCCTTCCCCCTCTCTGACTGTCCTTCCCTCTCTCTGACCTGTCCTTCCCCCTCTCTGACTGTCCTTCCCCATCTCTGACTGTCCTTCCCCCTCTGACCTGTCCTTCCCCCTCTCTGACTGTCCTTCCCCCTCTGACTGTCCTTCCCCCTCTGACCTGTCCTTCCCCCTCTCTGACCTGTCCTTCCCCCTCTGACTGTCCTTCCCCCTCTGACTGTCCTTCCCCCTCTGACCTGTCCTTCCCCCTCTGACTGTCCTTCCCCCTCTGACCTGTCCTTCCCCCTCTCTGACTGTCCTTCCCCCTCTGACCTGTCCTTCCCCCTCTAACTGTCCTTCCCTCTCTCTGACCTGTCCTTCCCCCTCTCTGACCTGTCCTTCCCACCCTCTAACTGTCCTTCCCCCTCTGACTGTCCTTCCCTCTCTGACCTGTCCTTCCCCCTCTCTGACCTGTCCTTCCCCCTCTGACTGTCCTTCCCCCTCTGACCTGTCCTTCCCTCTCTCTGACTGTCCTTCCCCCTCTGACTGTCCTTCCCCCTCTGACCTGTCCTTCCCCCTCTCTGACTGTCCTTCCCCCTCTGACTGTCCTTCCCTCTCTGACCTGTCCTTCCCTCTCTGACCTGTCCTTCCCCCTCTCTGACCTGTCCTTCCCCCTCTGACTGTCCTTCCCCCTCTGACCTGTCCTTCCCCCTCTCTGACTGTCCTTCCCCCTCTGACTGTCCTTCCCTCTCTAACCTGTCCTTCCCCCTCTCTGACTGTCCTTCCCCCTCTCTGACTGTCCTTCCCCCTCTGACCTGTCCTTCCCCCTCTCTGACTGTCCTTCCCCCTCTGACCTGTCCTTCCCCCTCTGACTGTCCTTCCCCCTCTGACCTGTCCTTCCCCCTCTCTGACCTGTCCTTCCCCCTCTGACTGTCCTTCCCCCTCTGACCTGTCCTTCCCCCTCTCTGACTGTCCTTCCCTCTCTCTGACTGTCCTTCCCCCTCTGACTGTCCTTCCCCCTCTGACTGTCCTTCCCCCTCTGACCTGGGGCCCTGAGAAGGGGCTCTGGCGCCCCCCTGGGAGGGAAGAGGACTTGGCTGTTGCTGGCCCCGGGCCTGAGTGCGGTGCCGGCGTCACCCGGGGAGGACAGCCTGGCCCCCGGCCCCGGCCCCGGCTTGTATTTGTCTGCCCTTCAGAGGGTCAGGCTGTGGGCCTGTCACGCTCTCTCCTCCCATCTCACCCCTTGCTCTTTCCTTGCAGACTCGGGGGGAAATGAGAAAGAACCACCGGCTGGTAAGTTGTCTTGGGGAATTGGGGAATGAGAGTCCGATAGAGGAAGCAGGACCTTCCCTGACCCCTTCCCTCTCCTTGGGGGCAGAAAATTGGCTTCTTCAACCAGCAGTATGCAGAGCAGCTGCACATGGAGGAGACGCCCACGGAGTACCTGCAGCAGGCCTTCAACCTGCCCTACCAGGATGCCCGCAAGTGCCTGGGCCGCTTCGGCCTGGAGAGCCATGCGCACACCATCCAGATCTGCAAACTCTCCGGTATGCCGAGCGGCCGGGGCCTCCTCGGCACCGGCCCGGCTGTCGATGAGGCGGGGAGGGGCCGGGGCCGGGGCCGGGGCCGGGGCCCACGTCCGCTCGGCCTGCGGGAGGGGAGGCGCTCAGAGGCGTGATGGTGTCCTTTCTCTGCTGTAGGCGGGCAGAAGGCCCGAGTGGTGTTTGCAGAGCTGGCCTGTCGGGAGCCTGACGTCCTCATCTTGGTGAGTGAGCGGGATGTGGGGGGCACGCTGTGGGGGGGACACCGCCGCTCATGTGGGAACGCCTCCACAGGACGAGCCCACCAACAACCTGGACATCGAGTCCATCGACGCTCTGGGGGAGGCCATCAACGAGTACAAGGGAGGTGAGTCCCGCGCCCCTTCCCGGCGGCTCCCCGGCGGCTCCCCCGCCCGCCCCGCCCCGCCCCTGACTGCCGCTCCTCCCTCCAGCGGTGATTGTCGTCAGCCACGACGCCCGGCTCATCACCGAGACGGGCTGCCAGCTGTGGGTGGTGGAGGAGCAGAGTGTCGGCCAGATCGACGGTGACTTCGAGGACTACAAGCGGGAGGTGCTGGAGGCCCTGGGGGAAGTCATGGTCAACCGCCCCCGAGAGTGACCTCCTTCCCCCAGTGGGCTCCGCGGGCCACGGCCGCCGTCCGGAAAGACTGGTCCGCGCGCTTTCGGTCGACCGAGGGCCTGTGCCCACACCTGCGCCCGCAGAGGGCCGTGACCCTGTTACCGTGGTCGTCCGGCCAGACTGCTGTGCCCGAGGCCCCACCTTCCTCGCCGGCCTCTGCCCACCTGGGGGGCCCGGGCCTGGGCTGAGCGGCGGCTTTTCCGTGGATCCACGCTGTGGCCACTCTGCGGGGAGGGGGTGTCCCTGTGCCCGGAGGAATAAAGGAGGCGCTGCGACTATGCGCCTTGCTTTGCTGTTTGTTTCCTCGCTTCCCACCAGGGCGAAGGCTCCTGCAGCCTCACTGCCCCGGGTGGTGCTGCCCCGGGGGGTGCTGCCCCGGGGGGTGCTGCCCCGGTGGTGCTGCCCCGGGGGGTGCTGCCCTGGGGGGTGCTGCCCGGGGGGTGCTGCCCCCGGTGGTGCTGCCCCGGGGGGTGCTGCCCCGGGTGGTGCTGCCCCGGGGGGTGCTGCCCTGGGGGGTGCTGCCCGGGGGGTGCTGCCCCCGGTGGTGCTGCCCCGGGGGGTGCTGCCCCCGGTGGTGCTGCCCCCGGTGGAGCTGCCCCAGGTGGTGCTGCCCCCGGTGGTGCTGCCCCGGTGGTGCTGCCCCCGGGGGTGCTGGCTGGTGAGGAGCTCCCTCCTCCCCCCCAGACGCTCAGACCTCGCTGCCCAAGGCCCCGAGAGGGAGCGTGCAGGCCTGCCGCTGGGAAGGGAGACGGGAGGAAGCGAGCACACGAGATGGCTGGGTGCTGGCAGGTGGCTCTTGGTTCGGCGGCTGCTCGCTCCTAGAAGGAAAGGCTGTCCGGAGCATGGTTATTGGCAGGGTCCCTTGGAGTGACCTTGAAGAAGAAGAAGGGTTTGCATAAGGAGGGAACAGCCCTTTTTGGAACCTAGGGCCAAGGCATAGCTCAGGCTTGGAAGGAAGAAAACCAAAGCAGAGTTAATGAGAGAAAGGGGCTAGAGTGGCTTCTCCTGTTAGAGTGGAGAGGTAGGCGGGGGAGTAAAATGCAAATGCAGTGGTGGGTGTGGTCTTAGGTGCTGAGAGAATCCCTGATGGGCCACCTACCAAACGGCCCCCGGGGGGGGGGGGGGGGGTCAGGCCTGCAACCTAGGTATGTGCCCTGACTGGGAACTAAACTGTGACTGGTCCAACCGCTGAGCCACATCCACCAGGTCATTTGAAGTGTTTGATCACCGATTTCAGATGTTCCAAAATAACTAATGGACAAGAGCATAAATTTTATTTCTCTCATCATAGAGTATCTAAAATATATAAAAGGCTAAGTGTCCATCTGTCCATGGACAATAGCTATGAGCCAGACCTGCTAGGGCTGCAGTGGAGTGCTGTCTTGTGTACTGAGGTTGAGAGTTTGATTCCTGGTCAAGGCACATACTGAGCTGTAGGCTCAATCTCCAGTCAGGAGCATGTGGGGGCAGCCGGTCAGTATTTCTCACATGGAAGTCGGTCTCCCTCTCCCGTCCTCTGGGTGTGTGTGTGGGAGGGGCGGGGGGGGCAATGGGGCGGTAAGGACACACGTAATACCTTAAGAAAAAAATTCCAAGAGAATTAAAAAAGGATGACGGCCTGGCTGGTGTGGCTCTGTAGGTAGAACTGAAGGGCCACGGGTTCCTTTTCCAGTTGAGAGCTCGTCCCTGGGCTGCAGGTTCAGTTCCCAGCCTGGCCGGGGGATGTGCAGGAGGGAACCAGCTGGTGTGCCTCTCGCAGCAATGTCGTCCCCCCATTCACACGAAAAGTCAGGAAAAAGTGCTCCTTAGGTGACAACAGGCGGGGAGTGGGGAGGGATGAGGGCATGCACAGCGGGTAGGGGAGGCTGGGGGAAGGTCTGGGGGGAGAGAGATACATGTAATACTTTAAACAATAAAAGATAAAAAATATGATGGAAGGGTAAATCCTAGGTTGGAGTGACAGCCAGGATAGGACTGTTTTAGGAACACACGAGGCATTTTAGGGGTCTTGTCAGTGCTGCCAGGGAACAGGAGAGCCCGTGGCCGGGAAGAGTCAAAGGGGGCAGGAGTGGGGGCTGCGCTGTGGCCAGGGCCGGAGCTCAGCTGCCCCAGGGCAGAGGCTCCTGTCTCAGCAGCGGCAGCTGCAGTCCGTCCGCTGTGCCACTGGGAAGGGGGCGGCTGAGCACCCCCTGGAGGCAAGGGGAGGGACCTGGCGTGGCATGAGGAGGCACCGCAGAGGAAGGGAGGTGGAAGCCGAGGCTGGAGCAGGCGAAGCAGCGAACCAGAGGAGTGGGGAGAAGAGCCTGCCCTCAGGGATGCACCAGGGTGGGTGGCATGGACCTGTAGGATGTTCCCAACCAGTGTCACCTGATGCATAAGTAACAAATGAGAACTAGCTGGAGCCGTGGCTGGTGTGGCTCAGGTGGGTGGGGTCAGCCTGTGCAGCAGGAGGTTGCCAGTTCATGTGCCCCGACTGCGCTTGAAACCTGGTGGGGGAATGCAGGACTCTCTCATAGTTGATGCTTCTTATTTTTCATTTTTGATGCTTTTTATAAATGTTTTTAATTGATTTTACAGGAAGGAAGAGAAAGACATAGTGTTAGAAATATCCTTTAGAGAGAGAAATTCAATATGCTATCTCCTGCATGCTACAACCAAGGTACATGCTCTTGACCAGAATCGAACCCAGGATGCTTCAGTCTGTGGGTTGATGCTCTAGCCACTGAGCCAAACCGGTTAGGGCCATTGTTGATGTTTCTCTCTCTCCCTCTCCCTTCTTCTCTGAAATCAATATATACATATGAAAGCAGGAAAGAACTTGATATAGTCAGAAGACATGGCTTGAGCTTAGAGTGTGAGTTAGGCCAGGACACATGCTCAGAGTCTTAGGAACCTTGCCAGTGAGTGGGAATGTGGTCCTAGAAGCAATGGAAGCCGCTGGTAGTCCTTGGACAGGGTGCCAGTTGATCTGGTTTCATCTGTACAGAACTGCTCTGGCCGCTGTGGGGAACTGTGTGTGTGTGTGTCGGGGGGGCCCAGGTGGGGGAGGAGAGGCCAGAAGCGACACACTGCCTTGGAAGGAGATATTCTTCCTCTAAGAAAATGTAGGCTCGGATATTTTCAGGGGAAGAGAATGGGAAACAGGGCTCGCCTTGTGAGTTTTGGTGTCAGAGAATCAAGAAGAGTTAGGGAGTGCCCTACCCAGTCTGTCTCAGTGGGTATAACATCAACCTGTGGGCCTAAGCGTCCAGTCAATGGCACATATCTCAGTTGAAGGTAGGAGGCAACCATTCCATGTTTCTCTCACACTGATATTTCTCTCACTCTAAATATCAGTGGAAAAATATTCTCGGATAAGGACTAAAAAAAAGGGGTAGACACATCTGATCCTCACAGCCAACTGGCCCGGAGGTCAATTCCTCTCAGTGATACCAACAACAATCAAGACTTAACTACAACAAGACTGTACACAGTCCACAAAGGGGGCACCAAGAGTGTCCACCTCAGGTAACTGGGAGGCTGACCCACTGAACCATATAGGACACCTTAGGACACAAAGCCAACTCGGAAGCTGCAAAAATGCCGAGATAAGGAAACAGATCACAAACGGAAGAACTGGAGGACAAAAAGCGACTGGATATAGAGTTCAAAACCACGCTTATAAGGTTTTTCAAGAATTTCCCAGAAAAGGCCGATAAATGAGACCTATGAAGATATGATAAGGGGTCAACTAGAAATAAAGAATACATTGTCTGAAATAAAATATACTATACAGAGTCCTAAAAACAGAATGGAAGATTGCAAGAATCAGGTCAAAGATTTGGAACATAAAGAGCCAGAAGACACTCCTCCGCAGAAGCAAGAAGACAAGAGAATCCAGAAAGTTGAAGATAATGTAAGAAACCTCTGGGACAACTTCAAACAAACCAACATCAGAATTATGGGGTTCCAGAAGAAGAGAGAGCAAGATACCGAAAACATACTGGAAGAAATAGTGACAGAAAACTTCCCCCACCTGGTGAAAGAATTAGACTTACAAGTCCAGAAAGCGCACAGAACTCCAAACAAAAGGAATCCAAAGAGGACCACACCAAGACACATCATAATTAAAATTCCAAGAGCAAAGGACAAAGAATATTAAAAGCAGCAAGAGCAAAGCAGGTAGTTTCCTATAAAGGAGCACCCATACGACTGTCAACTGATTTCTCACCAGAAATCATGCAGGCCAGATGGGAATAGCAAATATTCAAGGTGATGAATAGCAAAAATCTACAGCCAAAAATAATCTACCCAGCAAAGCTATCACTCAGAATCGAAGGCCAGATAAAGAGCTTCACAAATAAAAAGCTAAAGGAATTCATCACTGCCAAACCAGAATTATATGAATTGCTGAAGGGGTTCTCTAGGAAGAGGAAGAAAATAAAGATAAAAATTATGAACAACAAATACGTAACTATCAACAAGTGAATCTAAAAACCAGGGGAATTTTAAAAATGTGATGAACAATATTAACTATTGAATATAATAGAATCAGAGGTATGGAAGGGGAGTGAACTGATGATTCTTGGGGAAAGGGGGAGATGGGGGTGTGGGAAGAGACTGAACATAAACTTTGCACCTATGGATGAGGACAATGGGGGGTGGGGAAAGGGCAGAGGGTGGGGTGGGAACCTGGTGGAGGGGAGCAATGGAGGGGGAAAAAACGAACATTTGTAATAATATGAACAATAAAGATTTATAAAAATAAAAGCAGCATGTATACAACATGCATATAAGTACAACCAATGGACATAAAACTCTGGGGAGGGAGGGGATATGTGGGAGGGAGGGAGGAGGGCAAAAAAAATCATTAAAATATGTAAAAAAAATTAAAAATAAATAAAACAATAAAAAAAAATAAAAGCAGCAAGAGAAAAACAGTTACCTACAAGGGAGCACTCTTACGATTGTCAGCTGATGTCTCAACAAAAACTATGCAGGCCAGACGGGAGTGGCAAGAAATGTAATGCTGATAACTCAGAATTGGAGATGGAAGGGTTGAGAGACATCAGAAGTTGAATAGAACTTGAGGGGTGGGAAGCAGAAAGGAACAGAAAAACCTAAAGGGGAGAGAAGTGCCTGCAGGGCTTGATGGGTCCATGGGTTTGGTGAAATGGATGAGACATTCAGCCTCTCCCTGCCCCCATTATTTTTCAGTATTTTTAGAAAGTGTGAAAGGGGCCGAAACCGGTTTGGCTCGGTAGAGCGTCCGTCTGCGGACTGAAAGGTCCCAGGTTCGATTCCAGTCGGGCATGTACGTTGGTGGCCGCCACATCCGCAGTAGCTGGCGTGCAAGAGGCAGCTGGTGGTTGTTTCTCATCGACGTTTCTAGCTCTCTCTCTCCCTACCGCTCTGTAAAAAATCAATAAAATATATTTTTTTTAAAAGTGTGAAAGGGAAGTGGGGGGTGGAGAGATAAACATTGATGTGAAAGAGACACATCCACCGGTTATTTCCCACACACACCCTGACCAGGCCCGGGGATCGAACCTGCAACCCTTAACTGGAAATCAAGTCCACAACCCTGCGTTCGCATGGGCTAACACTGGCCAGGGCAGGAAAAATTTTTGTGGAGAATTTGAAAGGAAAATGACGGACTCATCTTTAAATAACAACGGAAAAACTTGAAGCTCTCTTTAAAGGCCTATTGCAGTATACACAAGGAGGTGAGAGACAGGCACTTGGAGCCAGAAGGAAAGAAAATCAAGTTAAAGTGTGCCCCGTAGATTGACATGCTCTTTGCTTTTTCTCTTGAACGTGTTCACCTTTAGATTAAGTCCTCCTCGCAGGTCCTCCCCTGAGTGCACAGAGCAGCAGTAGGCTGCCTGCCTGAGCGTCACTCCTGAGACTGGGCAAGGGAGGGAAAAGGCCCCGCTGGCCTCGCAGGATGTGAATGAGGCCTGTGACAGTGGCCGATCTTGAAAATAACAGCCAAGAACTTTGTAGGGCAGGGACTTCCTTTTCCAGATGAGCAACACCAGGAGCTCAGGAACACAGAACGTCGGGATCTACCCTAGATCTGGAGTCTAAAGATTTGCTGTCCCCTCCACTTTTATTTTTCATGTCTTTAAAATTTTATTTTAGAGAGGGAGAGAAACATCAGTTCGCTGCCCCCATGCATCCTGGGATTGAACCCACAACCTAGGTATATGCCCTGACTGGGAATCCATGGGATGACACTCAGCTAAGCCAGGGCTCCAATCTCTCTCTCTCTCTCTCTCTCTCTCTCTCATATATATATATATATGTGTGTGTGTGTGTGTGTGTGTGTGTGTGTATTAATTGATTTTTTACAAAGAGGAAGAGAGAGGGATAGAGTTAGAAACATCGATGAGAATCATTGATCAGCTGCCCCTTGCAAACTCCCCCCCCCCCCCCCCCCCACTGGAGATGTGCCCACAAGCAAGGTACATGCCTTTGTCTGGAATTGAACCTGGGACCTTTCAGTCCGCAGGCCGATGCTCTATCCACTGAGCCAAACCGGTTTTGGCTCCAATCTCTTATCAGGCCCTTCAGACATTCTGGTGAACTAACACTAAAAGGTTGAAATCCACTCTCTTCTCTCCCAATGTAATATTCCCCTAATTTCTAGTTCCAATAGCATATTTAGCCCAGCCAGCATGGTAAAGTGGGTTAAGGAGTTCATAGGTTATGGTTCACTTCCCGTTGGTCAGGGCACGGGCCTGGCTGTGGGCTCGTTCCCCAGTAGGGGGAGAATGTAAGCGGCAGCCAATCAAGGACTCTCATCGATGTTTCTCTCTCTGAAATCAATAAAAATATATTTTAAAAAAATGGCAGATTTAAGTAACTTCCTACTCCCAAGTTAATTCTATCCCTCTAAGTTCTGGTCTCCCAAACCTCCTGTGTTCCCAGGAATCTTATTCCATCACCTAGGCCAGTGGTCGGCAAACCGTGGCTCGAGAGCCACATGCGGCTCTTTAGACCCTTGAGTGTGGCTCTTCCACAAAATATTGCACACGGATAGTGAGATTGAAACTTCGTGGCCCATGCGCAGAAGTCGGTTTTCGGCCTGAGTGAGTCTATTATTTTAAAAAAATTATTTATTTTTAAAATATATATATTTTTTATTGCTTTTTTACAGAGAGGGAGAGCTAGAAACGATGAGAAACATCGACCAGCTGCCTCTTGCACACCCCCTACTGGGGATGTGCCCGCAACCAAGGTACATGCCCTTAGACCGGAATCGAACCTGGGACCTTTCAGTCCGCAGGCCAAGGCTCTATCCACTGAGCCACACCGGTTTCAGCTGGGTGAGTCTATTTTGAAGAAGTGGTTCTAATGCCCAGCCACACTCAAGAGGCCAAAGAGCCGTGGTTTGCTGACCTAAGCCTTGATTTCACACCTCCCCTCAATGAGTGAGCTGGGTCTGAGATCTCCCTCCCTCACAGCAGGCCATTTTCTCCAGCTCCGCACTCTTTCCTTTCTCCCCTGTTCTCAAAACACCGCTCATGGATTTCTCCTGCAGCCACTCCTGCTCCTCCTCCCGTCCCCTGCACTCCCTCCGAGCACCCCACCGCTGGCAGCACCAGGCTGTCTGGCTGCGCTGCCTTCTCCAGGATGCTGGTCCTGGGCTCTGCTATGCAGGGCGCGTCACATCAGCACCCTCACTGCATCAGCTGTGACTTGGAGAACTTGCTAGCTCCTCAGGTCTGAAAACAAGACTCCTACAAGCTGGTAATGGCTGGGTTTTTGTTTTGTTTTTAAAAATAAAAATATATTTTGATTTTTTTTACAGAGAGGGAGGGGGATAGTTAGAAACATCATGAAACATCAGCTCCCTCCTGCACACCCCCCACTGGGAATGTGCCTGCAACCAAGGTACATGGTCTTGACTGGAATCGAACCCAGGACCTTTCAGTCCGCAGGCCGACACTCTTATCCACTGAGCCAAACTGGTTTCGGCTGGGTTTTGTTTTTAAGGAGTCCAAACACACCAGGGGTTAAATAAGCTGCTTCTCTCTCCACTGTTTATTATTAATGTACAAAATATACAAAACCAAAAAAAAAATACTCATCCTCAAATCCATCGTGGTTCTAACCCAAGACCTTGCACAAAACCCAATCAATCCACTGTTTTCATAGAAAACAACTGATATGGGACGGTGAAAGAGGGCTGCATAAGGGCCAGAGCTGTCGAATGCGCCCAGGACGCGCCCGATGGGGACTCGGGTGGCCTCGCTCCAAAGTTCCAGGTGGGGGCAGGAAGCGTGCCAACTCCCAGGCGGTGCATGTAGTGTGCCCGTCAGGCTGGCGTGCTGGCTTCATTCAGTTCATGCACAGCTCGTCTCCCCGAAGTGTCTGCTTCCAGCATGAGCTGTGTGCAGGGCAGACCGCCACCGCGTTCCCAAAAGGCTGCTCGTCTGCCCTTGGAGAGAAGGGCTCAGCGTGTGTCCAGCGCAGTGCAGGGAGCCCTCAGTGTAGTGGGGTGTCCAGTATCCCTACCCAGCCCCACCCCGAGGAACGGCGGTCTGGGCTCGGACGGTTGGGAGGGCGGCTGATCCCACACGAGCTCCGTGCCGGGAGCCTGGCACAGGCGGTGCCCTCAGCGTCGGCGGTCACACCGGGAAGGAGCTCGCGTTCCAGGGCAGTCTCCTCCGAAAGCGAAGCCGGCCGAGCCGCCTCGCCCGCCAGGGGAGCTGGACGTGGGGCGCCCGTGATCAGAAGCCCCAGGACAGAGGGTGGGGCGGCGGCGGCGGCTCCTCCTCAGCTGGGGAAGGGACAAACGGGCCTCACAGAAGCCATAACAGGGTGGGGGCAGGCAGGGTCCTCAGGGCAGGGGGGGCCCATTGACCCCCGGGTGGTAGAAGGCACAGCTGTCCTCATAGCGGCAGTTGCCCTTCATCATAAAGTGTCGGCAGACGGGGCGGTTGGACATGTCTGGAAGAGAGGGTGGATGGTTAGGGAGGAGATGCTGGGTCACCCCCCCTCCAGGGCCTTTCAGAGAGCCTGGGGGAGGGCAGGGCGGGGACAGCACAATCAGCAGCGCAGGGGCAGGGACTCACCTCCCCCGTGGCTGTGGCCTCCATCGTGCCCTCGGTGGCCCCCGCCTCCGTGGCCAGGGCCATTGTGGCCCCGGTGCTCATGAGGAGGTGGTCCTCGATGGTCATGGCCGCGGTGACCGGGGACATCATGAGGCCGGTGGCCATGGGGTCCGCCATGTCCAGGACCTTCATGGGGGCGATGTCCACCATTTCCACCCATGCTCCCACCAGGACCTTCATGAGGACGATGGCCAGTGCCACTGCCCATGCCCCCGCCAGGGCCTTCGTGGGGACGGTGTCCTCCACCCATGCCCCCACCGGGGCCCCCTCGTCCGTTTGGGGGTCCTCCAGAGCGACCTCCTCTGGCCCCTCGAAATGGAGGAGGAGGGGGAGGAGGTTCATTGCCCCCTCGACCACCACGGCCTCTGTGGTATGGCCCAGGCCCAGGCCCAGGCCCAGGCCCAGGCCCAGGCCCGCCCCGCATCGGGCCACCCCGCATGGGGTCAGCAGGGCCATCCCAGAAGGGATCACCACCCCGGGGAGGGGGGGGTGGGCCTAGGAGACGTGGACCCACTGGCCCCCCAGGGCCTCCAGGGCCTCCATGGGGACCTGTTAGGAAAAAAAGGGAGACCAAGTTACACTCAAGAGACTGCTCCCTCTCACCCTAAACCACCTCCCCCTCCTGGTCAGTCCCACACTATCACAGACCACAGGTGAGCAGGTAAGCCCATTACTCCAGCACCCCAGGCCCCGCCTACCTGGCATAGGTCCCCCGGGGCCAGGGGGGAAGTGCTGCATTCCCTTGGGGACCCCAGGGCCTCCTTGTGGGAAACCATTGGCCATCGGGCTGGGGCCTAAGAGGCCATGTGGTGCTGTTAATGAAGAAAGAGTCAAACAGTCAGAAGAGTGATATCCTTCTCCCTTAGGCGGGGCCCACGAACCCTTGAAGACCAAGCTGGCAGAGTCCAATCTCCATCCCACCCCCAGGTCTGGCCACTGCCCGGCAATCCCCCTGCATCCCCAGCCCTGGCTGCCATGACCTTACCCAGCATCTGCTTGATCTTGTCTGAGTAGTCTGGTTGCTTCAGCAGCTCCTCTGAGGGGTGACTATTTGGGCTACCCTAGAGAGCAACAGTCCTCATCAGCAGAGAAAGGGTGAGCCCCGAGGAGGGATGCAGGAAGAGGAGGCCTGGGGTAAGGGGAGGGGCAGAACCGAGGACAAGGCTCATACCATGATAGAGGTGAGGATCTCCTGGACATTGATGCCTCCTCCTCCGGGACCCTGGGGGCTCTTCCCAGCACCCATGCTTCCCATGAGATTGGCCAGAACAGGAGGCAACTTGGAGCCACCTGCCCCATCAGGTGAGCCACCGGCCTCCCCAGGCTCCAGGATCTCGACATATGGAGTCTCATCCATAGAACATTCCTGAAAGAACAGAGCAGTGAGGACAACCACAGAATGAAGGAGTCACGCACGAGAGCTGCACTAGCATCCGTCACAGCCCCGCCAGCCACTTCACACTCACCTCGTCCAAGGGGATGAGCTTCGGGGGCACAGGCTCGTAGGGCTCAGGGTCTGGCTCGTGAGGGCTAGCACAGGAGCGGGGGGCACAAAACAAGAACGGTGGTCAAATACTGACCCAGGCCCTCTCCATGATCAACCCGGCCGGCGGCCCATTCTGCTCACCTTTCCTTGTTCAGGAAGAGCTCCTGAAGGATTCCCTTCTCCCGCTCGGCCTGGATGTACCGCTCCTGGCTGTTGCTTCCAGGGGTGACGAGCGGTGAGGGCAGAACCAGGGGCCGAGGGCACACCCACGGCACCTTCTCCTCCATGTTGTCATGGCTCAGACGCCGGGCCGTCTCAAATGCATGTCTGTCTGACAGTATCTCTCGCTTAGCAGCCTCGCCAAAGTCCTTGATCTTATTCACATTTACTGTTGGCAAGAAGAAAGAAAAGTAAGCACCACCAGCGGTTTTAAACGCTCCGTACCCGCCTATCAGATAGAAACCTGGACTTCTAACCTCGTTCAGTTTCATCCAGTTCAAAATAGAAGTATTCTCTCAGCTTGCCCTCCTCAGGCCACGTCACCGTCTTCCTCTTCCTGCCTTTCCGCGTCAGCTGGCCGGCATCGCCAGGACTCTCCACTGGTTTTGTATCCAGAGCGCCTGGCTCCAAAGAGGCTGTACACAGGAGAGGTTTCAGACACAGGCCCTTCCCCTGGGGACCCCCCGCCCGGCCGCCTCTGCGCTGACCTGCATCCAGGAGCTCTGGGACCTCCACAGGGGGCACGGGGGTCCCCGGACGGTCTGTGTCCATCGCCTCAGGAGGTGCAGGCTCTGGGGAAGAAGGTCTGGCGGTGCCTGGCTCTGTGCTTGTTTTCCCTTCAAATGGGCTTGGCTATTGTGAAAGGAGAAGAAGTTAATGAGCTGACAGAAAAACCAAGGTCAAGGCAAGGCAGTTAGTGCAGAGTCCGGGGCAGGATCCCTCAACAGTTTATATAAACGAGGCTCCATGTCAAACACTGGCCACTGTCACAGTCGGCATCGGAGACAAACTCCTCTTGCCCTCCTCAACGCTGAGCTGCTGGGCCCTTCTTCTTCTTCTTCTTTTTTTATTTTTATGTTTTGATTGATTTTAGAGAGAAACATCAATCAGCTTCCTGCACACCCACCCTCACAGGGCCCACACCAAGGGCATGTTCCTGATCAGGAATCGAACCAGCCACCACTGGGTGTATGGGACTATGAACTGAGCCACACTGGCCAGGACTCTGGGCCCTTCCTTTGACTTTACCTTCACACCCCGCCACACCTACCACCCAAGGCCCATACCTTGGCAGCTGTAGGTGACAGCACCTTCTTCTTCTTCTTAATTTTGATGCCTGGGACAGGGGCTGAGTTGAGCGCATCCAGGAAGCCAAGGCCCTCCATAGCTATAAAAGGAAGCACCCTCCTTCATAATCCTATTTTCTTTTTAACATATTTGTTTATTTTTTAAATAGATTTTTAACGGAGAGGAAGAGAGAGGGATAGAGAGCTAGAAACCGATGAGAGAGATATATTGACCAGCTGCCTCTTGTACACCTACTGGGGTTGTGCCTGCAACCAAGGTACATGCCCTTGACCAGACTTGAACCCGGGACCTTTCAGTCCACAGGCCGAACCGGTTTCAGTTATAATCCTTATTTCTATAGAACCAGTCTTGGCAGAAAAATGGCTCAGTGCAGACCCTGCCTCAACCTGGGACACAGTAAGCTCAAGGTGGCCAGGGAGCATATGGACAGTAAATACCTGACATTATTCTCTATTTTAAAAAAATATATATCTTTATTACTCATTTCAGAGAGGAAAGAGAGATGGAAACATCAATGATGAGAGAGAATCACTGATCAACTGCCTCCTGCACGCCCCTCACTGGGAATTGAACCACGACTTCCTGCTTCATAGGTTGATGCTCAACCATTGAGCCACACCAGCTGGGCTGTTATCTTCCTATAGAGGCCCGAGGCGGGTAGGGGTGTCCCTCAGCCCAGCCTGCATCCCCTCAAATCTTGGACCTCTGAGGGATGTCAGACTGCCCATTTAGGCCCAATCCCACCTGGCTCCCAACCACTCTTCTGCCTGCCTGCCTGATTGCCCCTAACAAATCCCCTGCCAGCCTGATCAACGCCTAACTGCTCCCCTGCTAGCCAGATTGCCCCCAACTGCCCTCCCCTGCAGGCCTGGTCTCCCCTTCAACTGCCCTCCCCTGCTGCCATCTTGTGTCCACATGTGGGCAGTCATCTTTGAACACATGGGGAGCAGCCATCTTGTTGTGCCAGTTGATGGTCAATTTGCATATTACCTCTTTCTTATATAGGATTAAAGGCAGGCAAGCCATGGTTTTCGATATGAACTTGAGTTCCGGCACCTGACAAAGCCAGCCATAGGACATGACAGATCACCCTGCAAGCTGGGAGTGTCCCTAACCAGTCAGTGAAGAGTCCACCTCCACCTCATCTCAGGTCACTCCTAAGTAACACTATGAAACAAGCTTCAGAGGTGAAAAAACTAAAGGACACCAAGAAGTCAAAGGAAAATGGAGGAGAACATTAAAGAGAAGGACCCCTCCCCCGCCCCCATACATCCCCTGAAGAGTTTGCTCCCCAATTCAATCCAGCCTGACTCACGCTGTGGTGGGATGATCTTCACTTTGATCTCTTTGGTGGCATTGGGTGTGGTGTTGAGTGGCTTGTACTTCTTCTCTGCATGGGGCGCAGGGTCTGCTGGGGCAGCTGCGGAGCTGTTGGGAGAAGAGCTGTCAAAAACACGGCCCTGCTTTCTCGTGGCCTCAGACCCAGCCCCCTCAGAAGTTCAGCACAGAGTCCCTACCTCTGACGCTTGAGGGGAATAGGCTTAAGGTTGTATTTGTCAGAAACCATCACTGCACTGGCGTTCTTCTTCACAGGCACCAAAGACGGAGTCTCCAGCTCTAATCCTGGGGAAGAGACAGGAGGTGGGGTTGAATTCGCACCCTCCTTCTTGACTTTTTTTGTTGTTAAAGATTTTTAATTGATTTTTAGAGAGAGAGTAAGGGAGAGGAAAAGAGAGAAACATCAATGTGAGAGCAAAACATTGATGTTGTTCCCTCCTGGGGATCCAGCCCACAACCTGGGCATGTGCCCGGACAGGAATGAAGCCAGTGACCTTTTGGTGCACAGGACAATATCCAACCGAGCACGCTGGCCAGGGCGCCTTCCTGACCTTTCCTCTCGGTTATTTGGCCTTGAGTAATCCTGCGCTTCCCCCGCTAGTCTTTTTGCATATCACAGTCCAGCAATTCCACCACAGGCCCTGGGCGCGCACATGCCCACAGCCTCCCCGGCCTGCCAGCAGCCTCACCAGTGGAGCGGAACTTGGCGTGACTGGGTGCTGTGGTTCGCAGAGACTTAGGCTTCTCCTTCTTCTTCTCGGGGGCTTCCTCAGCCCGGGGCTCAGCCTTCACCTCGGTTAAAGGTCGGTCAGGGGGGGTGGCCCGGCCCTTTCCCTCTTCTTTTCGCTTTTTCTTATCTTTCTCTGTGGTGGAAATACAAAGTAGAAAAAGATTTTATTGAGATAAAGAGAAAGACTGCCCGTAGCCTTGAAGCAGGCTGAAGGCACTGGGAGATAAATCAGTACGGGGACAAAGGACCTGGGAGCTCACCAGCAGGCTGGGCACTGCTCTGGGAGCGGATGACAGCCATCCAGTCGCTGACAAGGACGGAGGCCAACTTCCGGAGCTCTGAGGGGACAAAAAGAGGAAAAGCATAAATAACATAAATAACAGAAAATAGAGATGTTTGAACATTTATTACAGAACACATTATAAAAACTGCTTCACTGATTCATATATACAGGGTGGGTTTATAGTTGTGAGTCCATGAAACAGTTTCCTCTTTATTTTTATTTTATTTTTTAAAAATAACATTTTATTGATTGTTTACAGAGAGGAAGGGAGAAGGATAGAGAGTTAGAAACATCGATGAGCCGGGACCGGTTTAGCTCAATGGATAGAGCGTCGGCTTGGGGACTGAAGGGACCCGGGTTCGATTCTGGTCGGGGGCATATGCCTTGGTTGCGGGCATGTCCCCAGTAGGGGGTGTGCAAGAGGCAACTGATCGATGATTCTCTCTCATCGATGTTTCTGACTCTCTATCTCTCTCCCTTCCTCTCTGTACAAAATCAATAAAATATATTAAAAAAAAAAAGAAAAAAAGAAACATCGATGAGAAAGAATCATCGATCAGCTGCCTCTGCACAGCCTCCACTGGGGATGTGCCCGCAACCAAGGTACATGCCCTTGATCGGAATTGAAACTGGGACCTTTCAGTCTGCAGGCCGATGCTCTATCCACTGAGCCAAACCGGTTTCAGCACATCGTTACTTTTAAAAATATATTTTTATTGATTACAGAGAGGAAGGGAGACAAGGGAAATACTGATGTGAGATTATAACATCGACTCATACCACATAAAAGCATAGAGATTAGTCACAAAATTAGAAAGGCAGAATGAACCAAATATCTATGCTCTCCCCTTTCTGTTAAAAGAGAAACTAGCCCTAGCAGTTTGGCACAGTGGATAAAGAGTTGGCCTTGTACTGAAGGGTTGCAGGTTCGATTCCAGTCAAGGGCACATACCTCAGTTGCAGGCTCAATCCCCAGCCCTGGTCAGAGAGTTTGTAGGAGGCAACCAATTGATGTCTCTCTCTCACATCGATATTTCTCTGTCCTCCCTCCCTTCTACTTTCTAAAAAAAGTTCAATGGAAAAAATATCCTCAAGTGAAGATTAAAAAAATACCAGAAACTAAAATCATGAGAAAGATAGCAGAGTTCAAGATCTGAAGGACTACTAGCTTCTAAAATGAACAGCATTATTCTGTGTTGTCCTAAAGGCAAACGATACAAAGAAAGCTAACTTAGATTCATTTTACAAAAGACTTTCTAGGCAATCTTTTTAGAAAATCAATTAAGTATGTCAAGGATAAAAAAAGAGCTGAAAAACAGACCAATTTAGAGTTGTGGTTTATTTAAAGAAAAAAGAGGTCAGAGAATTTAAAAAAATAAAATTCGTTTGTTGCTCTTTCTTTTTGTAGTCAGCAAATAACATCTCTTATCTATGGCATCTCTCTTCCTGACATTTCCACTTTCAGACTCATATAATGAGCTTGTCATATTAAAATTAAAACTTAACTTTTCAAAATAGTCACAAACTGGAAATTTCTGTACCTAAGGAAAGATGAATCCCAATGTATCTATCCCCAATGTCATAAAACCTTTCAGAGCAATTGATAGTATGGTCCAGTGAGATTCCAAAGAAAGTATAATAATTAAATCTATATTCAAAGAAGGCAGAAAAATTGAGCCAGCCAGAAAACAGGAACAACATATCTGATAAAGAAGGAACAACAGATGTGCAATGACTTAAGGGCTTTCTGGGATATATATTATACTATAAATTACTATTACTACAGATTAGAGGCCTGGTGCGTGACATTCATGCACTCGAGGGGGAGTGAGGGGGCGGACTCAGCCTGGCCTGCACCCTCTCGCTGTCCGGGATCCCTAGGGGATGTCTGATTGCCGGCTTAGGTCCTGGACCAGCAGTTGGACATCCTTAGCACTACCATGGAGGCGGGAGAGGCTCCCACCCAGCTCAGGGCTTCTGGCTGAGCACTGGCCATCAGGGGGCCACTCCTGCATTGAGCGTCTGCTCCCAGGTGGCCAGCGTGCATCACATCAACTGGTTGTTCTGCCGTTCGGTCAATTTGCATATTAGCCTTTTATTATATAGGATACTCTGAGATGTCACAAAGATACTGAAGTGCTTTGTATCTAAAAGGACCTAAAAACTGGGAATTGAAAGGTAGAGGCCCTGGCCAGCCTGGGTCAGTTGGTTGAGCATAGAAAAGTCACCAGCTCGATTACGGGTCAGAGCACATGCCTGTGCTATGGGCTAGATCCCCAGTAGGGGGTGTGCAATAGGCAACTGATCAATGTTTATCACTCTCTCCTTTCTTCTCTCTCTCTAGTTAATAAAAACTTATTTTTAAAAGAAGAGAGCCCAGCCGGCATGGCTCCATGGTTGACCATTGACCTATGAACCAGGAAGTCATGGTTCAATTTCGGTCAGGGCAATATCTACCCAGCCCCGGCCCTACCCCCAGCCTTCAACACACTATTGTCTGTATCCCTGACCTGCCCTAACTGTTCATATCCTCCTATATAATAAAAGGCTAATGCACAATTTGCCCCCTCAACCGAGAGTTTGACCAGAGAGCACAATCAGCCAACTGTCCTGCAGTCCCACTCCCTGGCCAGCCCTGGCCCCGCCCCTGATTACCCCCAAGGCTGAACTATCTGGCCTGGGTGCACCAAGAATTCTTAAGAATCAGCTTCTAGCCGAAACCGGTTTGGCTCAGTGGATAGAGCGTTGGTCTGTGGACTGAAAGGTCCCGGATTCGATTCTGGTCAAGGGCATGTACATTGGTTGCGGGCACATCCCCGGTAGGGGGTGTGCAGGAGGCAGCTGGTCGATGTTTCTCTCTCATTGACGTTTCTAGCTCTCTATCCCTCTCCCTTCCTCTGTGGAAAATCAATAAAATATATTTAAAAAAAGAAAAGAAAAAAGAATCAGCTTCCAGCCCTGGCTCAATTGGTTAGAGCATCATCCTGGTACACCAAGGTTGCTGGTTCTATCCCTAGTCAGGACACAATGAATGCATAAATAAGTGAAACAGCACAATATCTTTCTGTCTTTAAAATAAATAAATAAATAAATAAATAAATAAATAAATAGAAAGAATCAGCTCTGGTTAAAGCATGGTACCTTATCTTATCCTCAATAATAGAGAAATGAACAAATCCCATTCGAAATTGAGATCAGGAGACAGGGGACAGGTTAGAGGAACTGAATTTTCAAAAGACAGAGGAAAGCAACGGGAAGTACGAAGAGTAAGGAAGGAAGGGTGTTAAGTATAAGTAGTGGAGGAAGGCCCAGAGAGGAAGAACTGGCTCCTACCTTCATCCTCACTTGACTTGCTCAGTTGCTTCACCAGTTTGGCTGTGTTGTTCTGTGGGAGACGGGGAACAGCAGAAAGATAAATGCCAGGACAGAAAGGCCACTCAGCTCACAAGCCCCCAAACTCACTCCCCATCTCCTTACAGCCCCTTAACAGTGACTATGTGGAGACAGTCTAATGTAAAATCCTTTGTGGAAAAGAAAAAAAAATCTTGTGGGGCCCTAGCTGGTTTGGCTCAGGAGACAGAGCAGTCAGCCTGCGGAACAAAAGGGTCCCAGGTATATTCCGGTCAAGGGCATGTATCTTGGTTGCAGGCTCTACCCTGGCCCGGGCCTAGGTCAGGTGCATGCAGAAGGCAACCAATCCATGTGTTTCTCTCACACTGATATTTCTCTGTATTCCATTGTCTCTAAAAATCAATAGAAAAATATCCTTGGGCGAGGATTAACAAAAAAACACACAAAACCCCCAAACCACAAAAACTTTGTGGACAAGTTTATTTTAAAAAAAATATATTTTATTGATTGTTTTACAGAGAGGAAGAGAAAGGGATAGACAGTTAAAAACATCGATGAGAGAGAATCATCGATCAACTGCCTCTTGCACACCCCCTACTGGGGATATGCCCGCAACCAAGGTATAATACATGCCCTTGACCGGAATCGAACCTGGGACCTTTCAGTCCGCAGGCCAACGCTCTATCCACTGAGCCAAACCGGTCTCGGCTGTGGGCATAGTTTAATCCTTAAAATAATCCAATTAGGTAGATACAATTATTCCCATTTTATAGATGAAAAAGACTGAGGCTCAGAAATATGCAGTGCCCTACCAAAACCGATTTGGCTCAGTGGACAGTGTCGGTTTGCAGACTAAAAAGTCCCAGGCTCGATTCTGGTCAGGGGCATGTACATTGTTTGAAGCACATCCCCAGTAGGTCAATGTTTCTCTCTCATCGACGTTTCTAGCTCTCTATCCCTCTCTGTGGAAAATCAATGAAAAAAATTTTTTTTTAAATTAAGAAAAAAAAAAAAGGAAATATGAAGTGTCCCAAGGACACCTATTGAAGGAGATAAATTTGAACCAAGTCTACCAATTCCTATTTTTCCTACCATTTCCCCTCACAGGCCCAAGGATCACAGTCTCCTCAGAGTCAGTGTAAGTTTCTCAGGTCAGGCTCAACCAAAGAAGCGGCACTGAGGTAGGAAAGACGGAAGGTACCTGCTTGAGATGGTCCACGGTGAGTGGCAGGTGCTGTAAGGTCAACAGAATTTGCTGCAACAGGGGAATGTTGTTGGTTGTCTTTGAATATGTCAGCCAATTGTTAAGGAGCTTGTAGCCACCAACATCAATAAACCTGCAGGCAGGTGGGAGGAGAAGCTGATGCCCTTCCTGGACTTCGGAAGGACCACATCCCACACTCCTTGTTCCCCACCAACAACCCAGGACCCCCATTGCAGTCACCCAGATCCCCACTTACTTGACCAATACTTCTGATGACTGGGTCTGCAGGAGAATGTTCAAGTAAGTGCACCGACTCACCATCTTCCGTGCCTCCTTCATCAGGCTGTAGGAGAGGGACAGGTTAGGAATCGAGCAGCCACAGAGCGCCTCTTCTTCCCTCAGCAGAGCCTCTAGCCCAAGAGCACCTGCACAGCCCTGGTCACTTGGGACTTTGCTAGGGGGAAGGTCACATGGCCTCTAGGTGGATGGGATGGATCCACAGTGAAATGAAGATCCACGGGAGGATGGAAGAGAACTTGATCTTGGCGGGTGGGGGCGCGGAGATGACCATTGCTGCTCCCCTAACACACAGGCTACATCAGATTCTGCTCACAGGTAAAGCGTCCCAACCGCCAACACCCAGCCTTTACTCCAGGATGGGCTTAGCCATTTGCCCCCCCTGGGAAACTTAGGATCCCTGAAGGAAATGACAGTTTGGGGATGTGAAACATGACCAACCCAAAACAGCACCACGACTCCCTTGTGACTGTGGATATCCAAATATCTAACTCCATTATAGTCAGGAACCAAGGGATCACCTTTCCCTAGCACTTATTCTAAAATTACTGGGTTTCAATCCCACTTTCCCTTTCCTCTCCAGAACACCTAGCCTGTCTGCCCTATTATAACACACAATATCCTCCACCCGCAGCACATGGAAATAGGACTCACCTGAAGATCTTGGAAATCCCGTCCGCACTCTTGACTTCCCCATCTCGGTTAAGGAAGCTGTCCAGGCCCTTGAGAAGCTCTTTGGGGTCTATGGGACCTGAACCCATGGTCCAAGTTCCTAAGATGAGAGGACAAAACAAACCAACAGAATAAGCAGGGGGCAAGGACACTGCCAGTGTACCCTCTAAAAATCCCATTTATACATTTGACAAAACAAATTATTCAATTTATGTTCAACTACACTCATTCTTTTCAAGAAAAGAAAACTCAAGAGAGACCATTGGCAGCACTGAGCACACAGCCTGGCAAGTTAAGCATGGCTACATGACTAAAGGGAAGACAATTTAGCGGCAGGAGTGGGCAGCACAGCCCTCTCGCCTCCAGGTACAGCCTTCCTAGGACAGCTGAACTCCATTAGATAGCACAGAGCTAACGTTCACACTCCTCTAACAAAATGCTGAATTCTCAGAGGTATTTTTTACTTATTAAGTCCTGGCTCTCTTTCTTTGCTGGTAAATCTGGTTTGAAAACAAACAAAACTGTGACTTGGTAATAACTGGGCCAATCTTGGGTGTTGGGCTAAATGTCTGCTAAGAGTAGCTGATTCTTTATCTTAGTCCAAAAGTGGCAGAATATGTGCTGCTTGCACCAGTCAGCAATCTTAGGTAAAATGATAGGTGACAGAGAACAAAACTTGAAAACAGGATCTTCCCCCAGGGGACATGTGGGGAGCTCCCAGAAATGGAGACAAATGGATGCAAAAGAAATCAAGCAGGTCCTCCTAAGTCTTAAGTAGAATGTCACTTGTTAACAAACACTGCACAGGTTTTTATTGGTTCAGAGAGCAAGGTTTGTGGTTTCAATGGCGAAGATGCAAATCTGACCCCCTATTTCTAACCACCTTAAAATCTTATCATTATTCAAGATCTCTAAGAAAGGCCTGAAATTAGAAACCATGGAGCCAAAAAGAATAAAGGTAGAAGCTGGGAAACGCCATTACATTTTAAGTAGCTAGTTTAGACCAGTTTAGAAGAGGAATTAAACTGCTGATGTGGGACAGAGAATTGTGAAGCAATTTCTAGGCTAAAAACCAAGTTCCAGAGAGGAAGTTGAGAATCAATATGGTTCTGATTGGTATTTTTATCCACAAAGCCTCGAAACACCTCTAAGAACAGAAAAAAGGAAAGCCATCTCAGTAATAATTGCATCTGGGAAATGAACACGGGGGCAGGAAGATGGCAAGGAGAAACCCACCTCATGCAGTGCTTCTAGAACAGTTAACAGGCAAGGTCCCTGCAGAAGTGTGGGGAAATCAAGGTTTACAAAGCTAACTATATTTTGTGCAGAAAGAGAAATTTTCTTATAATGTAATTCGCAGACTTATTAGTTGGCAGACAAAAAAACAAACACAACAATCTTAACCTTTAAGTCCTTCCAACAAAAAGGCCACTAAATTTTGAAATGCATAGGCCCTAACAACCTAGGTAAGAAAAGGCAGAAGCAGGGAGGAGACTGGTTCTTGAGGTCACAAACTGTGAGCTGCAGAGGAGGGAGGTAAATGCTGTGGGAGCAAATTTGGGCTAATTGTGCTGTGACTGCCACCTGCCTCCACAGGCCAGTGGTACCTGAAGTCAGAGGAAAACATCACTGAAGTAGCTAACCAGGCCAAACCGCTGAGCCATGTGATTCTTAGAGACAAACAGGGATAGAGGGATTTTTCCACGTAGTAACATACGTAAGATACTTGCCCTATAAAGATATATAGATACAATAAAGGGAAATATAAAACAGATTTCCCATCTATTGGAGACTGAAAAGACAATGAACAAACCTAAATAACATATTATCAACAACCAAGATAAATACAATTTTGACAAAAAACATTCAATTAAACTAACATCACTTCAAACCAGTCCTTCCTGAATACAGCTGATCCCACTTATTTGAGTCAAACCCAGAGGTGAATATTATCTCACCATGATCCAATTCATTCATAATAGAACTCCCTTGCCCTAGCTGGTCTGGCTCAGTGGATAGAGCGTGGGCCTGTGAAGTGAAAGGTCCCAGGTTCAATTCCGGTCAAGGGCACATGCCTTGGTTGTGGGCTCAATCCCCAGTGGGCATTTGCAGGAGGCAGCCCATCAATGATTCTCTCTCATCATAGATGTCTCTCTCTTTCCCTTCTCTGAAATCAACAAAAATATATTTTAAAAAAAATAGAACTCCCTTTTACATATTCAATTATCAGTTAAGCCAATTGACCTGTTACTCTACTTCCTTCAGGAACTATAAACAAATTATCCTGAGCTAAAATGATCTTTCACATGAGAGAGCTGGAGACAAAAGAGATCAATTAGTACAGCGCTAAATTCTACCTATGCCTTCTGTTGGAATGGGATCCAGTAATTTTCCCATTCCCATTCATAAAAAGCAAGAATAGTCAAGAGAAGCTAGGAGGCAAAGAGGAGGAAATGTTAAAATATTCACTTTTCCATTATTATCCTCTTTTGTATTTGGAAATACAATAAATTAAATCTTGTATCACAAGCACCCATGTTATGATTAAAAGGTGAGTTTTCTCATTAACTTTCCTACAGGAAGATCAGCTTTCACTCGCTTAATATTTAGGATCCTAAGTGTCTGGCAACCCAATTTCCCTCTTTTGAAGTCAGTAAAATTTGAGATAAGTCCAAGGTATTCAAGTGGAAAGGAATAAAGAGCCTACATTCTTGGCACAGGCCTCCAGCAGAAAAGGCAATTAGCTGATCAGGGGAGAAGCGGTGACCAAGTGCCATACATTACCTAGTCACATGGAGACTGCACTGGAAGCTTGATTTCTGGAACCAGAAATAATCCAGCACCGGGTCTACTTTAATTTCCTTGAAGGCAGTACAAAAAAGTGGTGGGGGCACTAGCCAATCTCCACCAGGTCCTCTGTGGGGCTTTCCTCATGGAGGAACTGCAGGCTGAGACCGCCACACTGATACAGGCACTGGCGAGATTTCTAGTGTCTTACCAGAGATACAGTTTGAAAGTAGGGACACCAACTCCTGCCTCCAAAATGAAATATACTTGCGGGTTATTTTATTACATAGGGTGGAAAGTATTTAACTTGGCTGAAGTTATGCCATTCCTATCACCAAAACAGAACTTGATTGGCTCAGGACAAAAATTCTATACAACTCCTTTTAAAAATAATGACAATACTCTTTCTAGCAAAGAAAGGCCTTTACCTTAACTTAAAGGCTTGAGCATTTCTGGAAATGAAAATAATTTGTACTTAATCCTTTACATTCCCTTTCCTTTCTTCGGTGTTTGAGGCCTTGCAGCATGACTCAACAGTGGCATGAATTAGGTCTGGCGATTCCGATGTTGTTTCTTTCTTCTAAGTAGTAAGCCTCAGTCCCTCCCTCATTTTGAAAACCTGGCACATGAGCTCACCAGAAGCTTATTCATAAAAGCACCACCCCTACCCCATCCCCATCCCCACAGGAAAGGATTCCAGAATAGAACTCTGGCCACAATCTACAAGGATCAGGTGCTCTGGAAAAATTTGGCTCTAGAGGACTTTGCTTCCCATCTCCCGTGTTAGTAAGATTTTATTAATCTCCTGCTCACTAGAGATCAGGAGCCCCAGAGGGCAAATGTTCAGCTCCCAAGGAAAGTATGCTGCAGAGGCATAAGGCAAACTGCTTAAAAGATTAAAAACTTAAAAAAAAAAAACCAAAAAAAACTTGTGGTCAAGACATGTCCCTCCCATCCAATCCATAATAATTTGAGAATTCACACTAGTAGAAAATTAGCCCTGAGGTTTCACCCAAGTCACCATGGCAGTTGTACAAAATGACTTTCCAGTTCTGCCTAGAACCATGATTCAATGTAGGACTTTAAAAAAGTACAAGTATATGGAGAGACTGATAAAGATTTGACTTTGAAAAAGTAGAAGGGACAGGACATCAATTACCAACCTCAGAGAGGGCCTGGTCTTTCAATATGCACCAACTGCTATAGCACTGCATGAGTTGAAAATGAAGACAGTATCCTCCCATTGTTAAGGAATTTTACAAAGTAGGGAAAGAAACTCAAAAAAGGTGGCTCTTGGGATAAAAGAAACGAGGCTGTGAAAATGTAATACCAGAAAGGTTTTGCTTACCAGAAACCGAGGCTTGAATCCCCCTGCCTTGAGTTTACAACTGCCGCCTCCTTTCCTAAGATTCACTTCTCATCCCAGTACCATGTACAGGAGCTAAGCAACAGGGAACCTGATACAGCACTGAACAGTTTAGCCCCAAACGGAGTGGGAAGAGAAGAAATTCCTAAAATACCCTTCTCCCCCCATTCTCATTATACAAAGCAACATAACACAGGAGGCCCAAGGACAGGTTCCTGAGCAGAAATGACATTTGTCTCGTTACTTTCACAAGCCCTTGTCTGCCTCCAGTATGCAACCCCCCCCCCCCCCCCCGAAGTTCACACTCCCTCAAAGGCTCTGTCTTATAATTTTCCCACCCCTGGCAACTTAGGTGAGGAATACTTCCAAGCAGTAGTGATGAGTAAAAGGTGAAAAGGATCAGGCTGTCATTGTTAAAAAACTAGAGCTGCCCAAGGAAATGAACAGCTTGAAGACGTAATTTGTTTTTCCTTTTCAAATAACGGCTTTAAAATATTCTAAAGATCTTTTCTTGGCTACCTGCACTGGGAGGCCAGAAGGCATGAGCTCAGGGGTGGGGTTTCCAGAGGGAGGAGAGGAAGCAAGATTACATCACCTTTCAAGGAAGCTCCTCCCCCAGACCAAGTTTCTAGGGCGGCCCTAGGCTCTGGATTGCAAACCGGGAGAAAAACAAAGAGGGAGGGACGCCATCTTGTAATGGAGAAAATTTAAAAGGCCACTCCTGCTCTGCCGGTAGTTACATTAAAAAACGCTTTCTGGGGAGGGGTGGGGGGTGAAAAAAAAATAAATCTATCCCAGTCCCCCATCCTGAAGTCTTGGACCTATTTTGAGTAAGAGCGTTGTGAAAGTAAAAGCAATTAAAATATTAACAATTTATGCGGGGAAGAATTGAATTTGCAATTGAGGTTTAACCTACCATCGACCACCCCCATCCTCCAAACAAAAGGAAGCGGAGGGACTTGGACCCCCCCAACCCCCTTAATAGGGTTGAGGTAGGACCAAAATGGGAGACAACCTGCAACACTGCTTGGAAGACAAAAGGACAAGGAAAGTCGCCATATTGAAGCAGGGAAGGAAAAAAAATCCTTTAACGACACAAATCTAGAAAGCTAGCATTTAAGCGCACTAAATGGCTTTAAAAATTAATACTCCTGAATTCCACATTTCCCAACCTTTCCACCCTCTATACCCACCAATAGTATCAAGTTAAAATGTTAATCTTTTGCTTTTAAATAACTTATGCAATCTCCAACAATTACAAGACATTTACTTTTAACTATCTTGTATGTACTGGCACTAAGATTATATTTTGTCCTGAATTAAGTGTCTTGCAATCTTTATTTCTAGATTGCCACCTATTTTAACCACAAATACACCCCAAGCATATTACATTAAATTGAGAGGATTTAGCAATCTTAAGTCATAGCCAGCTAGTATTTCTGTGCCCATCTCCTTACCCTGCAATCTTTATGTACAGATTGCTTATTAATCTGGCAAATTGAAAGGCGCCCTGCTCGTCTCACACACAAAGAAGTGGGCCTCCGGAGCCACAAGACCCACCATCTTTTGTATGTGAGCTCATTAACCCTTTTGAAGACTGCTGCTCAAGCGAGGAAGGTAACCGTCCTCCTTATAAAAAGCAAACTTAGCGCTTTGGCAGTCTGGCAATTGGCTGGATTACCAAGGGTTAACCATCAAATCCTCCCTTGCTGGCCTCCCTTCGCGCTCCTGGCCTGCGGCGGGGCAGGGCAGAGGCAGGTGGCGGAGAGAACTACTCAGAACCAAAGGCCCTTTCATTGGAGATGAAGGGACCGGCTCGGTCCTTCCTCCAGTTCGCTACTTTGTTCTATGGTCTCATTTCTTCCTCTCATTATTTTTGGTTTCACCAAGGGAAACGTTGATTTCTCGTTGCAAGGCTCGTTTTTCAAAAGTCGACACTTACTATCCAATTTTTTTGCGACGTCAGCACCTCGGGCTCAGGGGGGAAGGGGGTTAAAATTTTGGAGAAAAAAAATAAAACCACCAACCAGAACCCAAAACTCTATTTGGGGGGGCTCATTGGATCAAAAAGTCTCTTAAAAAAAACAAGGGCCAACTCAGCAGTCATCCCCCCCCCACCCAACTCCATTTAGGGAGGGGGGGTCGTAAAAAAAAGTTCTGAGTTGATTAAAAAAATAGATAAGCGCTGGACAAGTGGACTTGGGTGGGTTTGGAAGGGAGGGTGGTTGATTATTTTTGAAGTTATGTGGTGACGGTCCTTCGGCCACAGATTTCAAGTCCCAGGCAGCGTGGGCTGGCGGGGCGGGCAAAGATGGTGGGAAAGGGCAGAAGACACAAGTGGTTGGGCTGGTGGCTGCTGTTTCCCTTTCCCCCCGCTCAGGATCCTTTCAAGGGCTTAGATGTTGATGCGGCTCGTTTCTGTTTTCCTGGTGGCCGGCCTGTCTTTCTCCGAGAAAATTCAAACCTGGGATAGAAAGAACACAAGGGGAGGAAGATGTCATCAGTTCGGGCTGCTTTTTAAACACACCCCAGGCGACCGCTTTTGCCGTCTCAAACACCTCCACGTCCAGTCCGGAAGCTTATAGAAGCCGTGACTCTCAAATAAATCCATGCCAAGTCCGCTTCCCAGGCCAACGCTCTAGTAAAATCTTAACCCCCAACCGACAAAACATAAGAACTTACCTCTAAACGAACCCCAGAATGGCGGCTGTCCGCGCGGGCGGAGCCTTTTATACTCGGACACCACCCAATGCGCCCAAATGTGTTAGTGCGTTTCCCTTGTCGCGAGACATTGTGCGCGAGGCGTAAATTCATTGGTTGACCCGAAAGACAACGCGCTAGCTGATTGGCTATCCTTCCTTCACCTTCGCTCATCCACTACCCGCTTCCGGTCGCTCTGGGCACATTTTCCGCCTCCTTGCTGAGGAGGCGGGACGCGCGTGCGCATGACCGGAGAGACTAGCACCTCCCATTCCTTCGCCTTCATCACTTCCGCCCCCGAAAACATTTCTCATCCTGGATTGGCCGAACGGGGCCGGCGCATGCGTACTGTGGGAACCTCGGCCAAAATCGCTTTCAAAATTGTTTAAAAGGTAAACTATAAGGATACGATTTAAGAATTATAGTGACTGGTTCTTCGAAAACTCAGTTTTGAGGCCGAATTCCACTGTGACGCAGTTGAAATTAGCTTCTCCATGACCCGCCCCTTTCTCGCTTCCGTCCTGACGCAAGTGCGTGGCCGCGGACGCACCGCGCTGGTCTTTGCCCCGTCCTAGGCGGTTTCCGGGAGCATGCGCAGTTGCCTTGCCGGCCATTCCTGCTTTGGGCGTGCGTCAAGATGGCGGCCCCCGTGGTGAATAAACTGCTGAGGCGCCTTCCTAATCTTTCGTCCTTCAGGAGTGCCTACGGAGTTCAGGTAACTCCTTGGAGCAGATTTTGTACAACTTGTAGGCCGTCGCTCCGCTTCTGGGAATCCGGGAGCGGAGACTTCCCCTAGTGCTTATACCTTCGCTGTCTAGGCAACACTTTGCTTCCACCACCCTCCCCAGCCCTTCCTTAAATCTCCGTGCATTAAAAAAAAAAAGTTTTATCGATCTTTTACAGAGAGGAAGGGAAAGGACAGAGAGTCAGAAACATCGGTGAGAGAGGAACATCCATCAGCTGCCTCCTGCACATCCCCAGTCCACAACCAAGGTCCATGCCCTTGACCGGAATCGAACCTGGGACCCTTAAGTCCGGAGGCCTCGCTCTAGCCACTGAGCCAAACCGGTTTCTGCTCTCCGTGCATTTTTAAAAAATGCTCACCGGAGGATAAGTTTATTTATTTATTTTTTTTGGAGGAAAGGAGAGAGAAAAACATCCATCAGTTGCCTCCCGTGCGCACCCCGCACCAGGGATCGAATTGCCAACCTAGGTATGTGCCCTGACAGGGAATCCAAAGTGTATGTTGTATGGAGGACGCTCCAATCCATTGAGCCATCCCGGCCAGGGCTCCGTGCAGTTTTTAATCTCCAGCCAGGGCAAAAAGCCAGGTTTAGATCCCATCATCTTCCCAAATTGGCATCTTGGCTAAGTAACTAGGTGAGGAATGGCCCCTCCAGACCCTGTCTTGGGCAACCAGCCCAAATCTACAGATGGTGTCTGAATCTGTGACACCCTGGAGTGTCCTTGGGTTCCCGGCACGCACCTCTATCAGCCATGCTGTCTCTCAGTGAAGCCAGGACACATTATCTCCACCTGGTGACCGGCGTCTCGGCCCTCCATCTCACTAAATCCGATTATCAGAGTATATGAGAAAGTTTAACTCAGTCCTTTGGATTGAGGTTTCCCTCCAACCTCATGTACTCACCATTCTGGTGGTTCTTGGTGGGGCAGGGCACGGATTTGGTGGGGCCTGGAGATATTGGAAGGCTTGCCCAGCTGCCACTCCCTAAGGGGACTGCAGAGTGGTGACAGGGGTCACAACGGAGCTAATGACAGGCCTGGTAGCTTTAAAGCTGGCGTTAGGACTCGTTTGTTCTTCCCTATGGAATGATGACCTTCAGCTTTTATAAAGCTGGGGTACGCAGTGATCCTTGAGCGGACTGAGCTGGAGGTGCCCCTGTGCTGCACATCCCTTCCGCGCCATCTCACTGCCAAGGAGCTTACGCCCCACTTTTCCTTCCTTCGCCTTCTCCACCCAATGGACTCAATTCATCCCAAAAAACAGGAATACCTTATATGTGCCTGGTTTTTAAGTTGCCCTCTCTACCCCAATAAGATGGCCTCTCGGTCTCATGTACTAGTTATCCTCTGATATAAGCATCTTTCAGGACCCAGGTGGAGATTGGGAGAGTGATTGTTGATAATGTCAGTTTAACCCCAACAAATATGCTATCTTCCACGTGTGTGCGTGTGTGTGTATCATATAATGCTATATCCCATTAACACAATGGATGTGTGTTCCCCTTCTCCCTGAAGTATTGGGAGCAAAACAGTAGAATTTTTTTTTTTAATATTTTTTATTGGTTTTTTACAGAGAGGAAGGGAGAAAAATAGAGACTTAGAAATATCAATGAGAGAGAAACATCGATCAGCTGCCTCCAGCACCCCCCCCACTACGGATGTGCCCACAACCAAGGTACATGCCCTTCACCGGAATCAAACCTGGGACCTTTCAGTCCGCAGGCCGATGCTCCATCCACCGAGCCAAACCAGTTAGGGCTGGATTTCTTATTTGCGTTCACTTTTTATTATCACCCTTTTATAGGTTCCCTTCCAAACTCTTAGCACTGAAGCCCCCCTTGAGGAAGATTCTTTGCCCATTTCCCCTTATGAGAATGAACCCTGGAAATACCTGGACTCAGAAGGTAACTCTAAGGGGGGAGAGGGTTCTGTAGAGTGTGAAGTAAATGGACAGAGACAGCCCCTTCACCCTAGCATTTGTGGTCTCTCAATTCAGAATACCAGACCCGCTATGGTTCTCGCCCTGTCTGGGCTGACTACCGCCGCAACCACAAAGGCGGAGTGCCCCCACAGAAGACTCGGAAGACCTGCATTGTGAGTGTCTGAGAGTGGCACACGGAGGGGATGTGCAGTGGGGTGGGACCACAGTGACAGCGGCAGTGCATGCATTCTGGCAGGGCTTTCCTCTCTCTGCAGCGCAAAGATAAAGTCGCTGGGAATCCCTGCCCCATCTGCCGGGATCACAAGTTGCACGTCGACTTTAGGGTAAGGAGTTCTTGTTTCCCGGAGAGGGTCTGGAGCCTGTGTGTTGCTGAGGAGATTGCCTGGCACTCCTGCACCCCATTTTGCACTGCTTCCTGGAACTATAAAAACATCCTCCCTCTAGTCATTTGCCCTCCACTGTGGAATGTACTAAACCTTGTCCCTATGGAATTGACAGTTGGAATCGGCAGGCAAGAAAAGGGCTTGTTCCTAATGGGAATACAACGTCCAAAGATTAGTTTTATCCGTCGTGATTATTAGCAAGGAGATCGGACTGGTTTTTCCTGAGGTTTTATTCCTTGTCATGTTGCTGTTTGGTGGCAGGCTGAGGCTTGCAACTGGAGAGCAGGTACACACAGCTCTCTGAGGAGGACAGGACTGGCTCCTGACGGAATTAAACGTACAAACCTACCATGGGAGCATGCTCTCCTGCGCGCAGTGACGTGGCAGACCAGGAGCTGGGGCTGGTTGCTGTGGGAGCTGCATGGCCTCTGTCAGCGGGGGAGGGCGTGTGCCATTCTCAGCCCCTTTCTGACGCAGGGTGTAGAGGAGTCCAATAGGGAACTTCTCAATTTCCACTGTGTACAACCTAGAATAATAAAAGCCGTAACATGCCAACTAGACGGACGGTCTGCCAGACGAAGCCGGGCTGTGCGGGAAGCCCCGGTCTGGTGCCAGAGGGAGCCGGCGCTGGCACAGGGGGAAGGCAGGCCCGCTCCTGCACGGATTTTATCATCCGGCTTCTAGTTGGTTAATAAAAGGGTATTGTCACTAATTTTATACAGTTAGTAATCACATCACAAGGGAGAGAGGAAAATTACAGATTAATGGTGTGGATGACTCTGCCTTCCATTCCAGTTCCACAAACGGACCTGTGTACTCCTCGGGCCTCGTTTCCTTTGGTTAACTTGCTAGCTGAGAGTCATTCTATATCGTCAACTTTAAGATTGATTGGAGTCATCCATACATGCACAATACAACACAGACTATTTTTCCGGGTGATTTCAGAGAATACCGCTGTCCCCGGTTTTTGCATGAGGGCTGGTTTTAGAGCCTAAGCCCTGGAGAGGAGCATTCTGTCTAAGTCTCAGTGACAGTGTGGGGGTGCATGTGAAGTGGGTGAAAGACCAGGAAAGGGGAGCTGTTTGCTGGAGTTTTCATGACTGTGTCCAGTCAAGTGATGGGACTAAAACTGGGACGTGGAGGAGGTCAGCAGCGAGAGGCTCCGAGGGATTCAGTCATGTGTGGTGTGCAGGGATTGTGCACTGCTAGTCTCTCAGGGTTCTCCTGCGCTCCCCCACTCCCTTCTCCACCCTTTCTCACAGAACGTGAAGCTCTTGCAGCAGTTTGTCTGTGCTCACACGGGCATCATCTTCCATGCGCCATACACAGGTGAGCCGCTCATCCTTGTCTCCACCCTAATAGCTCTTCCGGAGTACTTCATTCGGCCCACAGCAGGTATGATGGCTCCTGCCATGGCATAAAAGGTGCAATCGGATCTTTTGGAAATCGTGGCTTACTGGGGATACTCACATGCTAAAAACATGTGGACAAAAGATGCAGGCTAGTGTCATTGTAAGCAAAACTAAAGATAGATCTTGAAACATAAATGGAGGTGATTTTCTTTAGGACTCAGCTTTTTTTTTTTTTTTTTTTTTTTTTCCCTTTTAAGAGAGAGAGAGGAAGGAAGAGGAGGGTATAGAGAACTGTTCACAAGAGAGTGAAACAATCAGCTGCCTCCCACACGCTCCATCCTGGGGATTGAGCCCAGAACCTGTGCATATGCCTTGACCAGGAATCAAACCAGCACCAGCCGCAATGGCAAGGGCAGGGCTCTTCACTTCTACAGAAAGCTCAGTGGATGGAGCGTCGGCCTATGGACTGAAGGGTCCCAGGTTTGATTCTGGTCAAGGACACATGCCTAGGTTGCGGGCTTAATTCCCAAATAGGGGGCGTGCAGGAGGCAGCTGATCCATGACACTCATCATTGATGTTTCTGTCTCTCCTCCCTTTCTCTCTGAAGCTTTCTTATAAATTTACTATTGACAATTCAATTCGATTTCCCAAATTTGGAGTTGCAAATTTAACAATTCAAGATTACATCTAGCCCTAACCGATTTGGCTTAGTGGCTAGAGGTCGTCCTTTCGACTGAAGGGTTCCTGATTTGATTCCCGTCAAGGGCACATCTCCAGTAGGGAGTGTACAGGAGGCAGCTTATAGATGTTTCTCTCATTGATGTTTGTAGCTCTCTATCCATCTCTCTTCCTCTCTGTAAAAAAACAATTTAAAAAAAAATTTTTTTTTTTTTTTTAAAGATTACATCTATTAACGAACTTCAACCATGGCTAATGCTGACTTACTGCAGCGTACATTGGTTTTCAGTGTTTATAACTGCTTGCAAGCTACAGTGGCAAAACTGAGTAGTTGAGACAAAGACTCTAGGACCTACAACGCCTAAAACATATACATTTTGCCAGGCCTGCTAACAAGATAAATTCGCAAAATATTAATCTCAATTTATCATTTTGGAGATGGCAGCATGAGTGGTGGAATTCGGTTTGTCGGGGAGTTTTAAAAAGTAGTTTGAAGCTCCTGTCAAACTGTAAGACTGAAGACTCTTTTGCTACTCTCTCAGATCGCCTTCCCTGAACCTGAAATCCTTCCTTCTTTCACTGAACTCTCCCAGTTAAGCACACTTGCCTTTAAACATATATATATATATATATATATATATATATATATATATATATATATATACTTATTTTATTGATTTTTTTACAGAGAGGGAGAGAGAGAAACATCGATGAGAGAGAGTCATCGATCAGCTGCCTCTTGCTCGCCCCCTACTGGGGATGTGGCCACAACCAATCTATAAGCCTTTGACCGGAATCAAACCTGAGACCTTTCAGTCCGCAAGCCGATGCTCTATCCACTGAGCCAAACCAGTTAGGGTCACACTTGCCTTTTGAATTATGTTCTGTTCCCTGTTTTCAGCCTTTGCCGTTAAATGGCTTCTCTAGTAGCTGGCACTTCTTTCCTGAGTGCTGACCCCAGCTCTCAGCGGGAGGGAGGGTTTCTCCCCATCAGGCATGAAGGGCCGGGAGAAGGGTAGCCAGCCCTCACCTTTGGAAGTGCTCCCCGTGCCTGGCAGGCTGAGCAGTCACCTTTCTGTTCTCAGGAGTCTGCATGAAGCAGCACAAGAAGCTGACTCAGGCCATCCAGAAAGCCAGGGACCATGGTGAGTGGAGGAGGGCCCAGAGATGTTAGACACCAAGAAGGTGGCTGAGGGCTAGAGAATAGACACAAATGCTCCCGCCTATCTGAGAAGTTAGCACCCATCATGTGCTTCCAATCTCTGTCACTCCCTGTCCCTTAGGCCCTCTCCTGAGTCTGTTACCTTGTCATCGTCCCCTGTTCCTCCTTTGTCCTTTTTCTTCCCTCTTTTTAAGTCCCAGTGCCATAAGAGGGTCTTTGTATAAATTTCTAGCCCTGGCTCCATAATTCTTTCCTATAACGTAGAGAAAGGGACCCCTCCATGATGGCAGATGCAGCATCATAGCCTGGTGCGGGGCTGCACAGCTTGTGGGCAAGAGCTCAGCCTGGTTCCCACTTTCCCTCTCCGCCACTCGGCCTTGGGCAGTGTACCCAGTGGCTGTGACTGCGTCCTTCTTTCCTTTATAGATTATTTCCCTTCCTGGCTCTCTTAGCCTGGACAACCCCCCCCCCCCCCCCTGCTCCCTTCCCTCACTGCCTCTCTTTTTTAAATCCCCTAGGTCTCCTTAGTTACCACATCCCCCAGGTTGAACCTCGGGACCTTGACTTCAGTAACTCACACGGAGCTGTGAATGCGACTCCCCCGGCTCCCACTCTGGTTTCAGGGGACCCCTGGTACCCCTGGTACAGCTGGAAGCAGCCGCCGGAGAGAGAGCTGTCCCGCCTTCGTCGACTGTACCACGGCCATCTCCTAGAAGAGAGTGGCCCCCCACCGGAGTCCATGCCGGAGGCGGCGCTCGCCGCAGGAGCCGACACCTCCTCTGAGCCGCTGTAGCGCTGTGGACTGGAGGGGCGCAGGGCTCGGGGGATGATGCCTGGGAGTTAGGTGACGGTGCACCTTGAAGCACCGGGTCGGTTGTGTGGCCACGGCCGGCCCAGCCTCAGTGAGAGGAAGTGATTGAGGCTGGGGGAGCGGCAGGATGCCCGCGGGAAACCCTGCTCCCCACGCCTGCAGCCGGCCGGCTCAGCCTGTGCGCCGCCGGCGTGGCTTTCCACAATAAAGCGCTGTGTGCGGATGGTCTGCGGATGGTGCTGCTGTGGGGGGGCGGCCCGCCCCGCCAGGCCCTCGGAGGGCCACAGCCCTGGGGTGGGCGCTGGGGCCCCTCTGCCCGGACCAGTTGGTGGGCCCCCAGGCCTGAGGCTGGGCGGGGCCGGGCTGGCGGAGCGCCCTGAGGGAGACGCACCGCACTGCCGGGCCCTGTGCAGGGGGCTGCGGGCCGGGCGGCGTGGCGGGGAGGCGGAGGGCTGGCTTGGGGGTTGGGCCCCGCCCGGCAGGAGGAAGTAGAGCCCCAGGGGCGGGGCGGGCGGAAGTGACGCCGGGAGGGCGGGGTTGGCCGTGCACAATGGGCCATGGAGTTCCCGTTTGATGTGGACGCGCTGCTTCCAGAGCGGATCACGGTGCTGGACCAGCACCTGCGGCCCCCGGCCCGCCGACCCGGAACCACTACGCCAGCCCGGTGACATCTCAAACCCACCCGAGGCCCTGTCCCCGCTCCCCTGGAAACCCGCCCAGGCACCACGCCCCCTTCTCACTGACAACGGCCCTCCTTTTGACGTCCTGGCTCGACCTGTTGGTGACTTTTCACCCCCACTTAGTGGGCTTGATCTGACTTGGCTGTATGACAGGCCACCCCTCGGCCAAATGTGTGGTCCCAGCCGAAGGACGTGGCTGACCGGCCTCCCTGCTCCCCGCGGTGACCTCAGGGCGGGGGGCGTGGCCGAAGTTGAGGTCCCAGAGGGTGGGATGGAAGGCAGCCAGGCCCGGGCATGGCCTAGGTGCTGAGCCTGGGTGGCAGAGCCCCCGGTCAGTGACTCCCTGTCCTCTGCCCACAGCGTGGATGTGCAGCAGCAGCTTATGACCATTGTAGATGAACTGGGCAAGGCTTCCGCCAAGGTACTGGGGACACCTGGGACAGCAGCTAGGGAGCCTGGGTCCCTTTGGAAGGGACTTGCAAAATGTCTGTCGTCTCCCTGGCAGGCCCAGCACCTTCCTGTACCCATCACCAGCGCCTCGAGGATGCAGAGTAACCGCCACGTTATGTATGTGCTCAAAGACAGCTCGGCGCGACCGTGAGTCCCCAGCGTCTCCATGGCCAGCCCAGCCCCAGCCCCAGCCCCTTGCCTTTGCTCTCAGAGCAGCCCCTGTGTGCTCACTATCCCCTTCCCACAGGGCTGGAAAAGGAGCTATCATTGGCTTCCTCAAAGTTGGATACAAGAAACTTTTTGTGCTGGTGAGTGCTGGTGGAGGCTGCGAGTCCGGAGGCCTGGATTCCTGAGAACAACAGTTCCCAAGCTTGGGAGGTCCTAACCAGGTATTTGTTGTTTACTCAGGATGATCGCGAGGCTCACAATGAGGTGGAACCACTTTGCATCCTGGACTTTTACATCCATGAGACACTTCAGCGCCACGGCCACGGGCGAGAACTCTTTCAGTATATGTTGCAGGTATCACTTCTCTCCTCCCCGTCTGTCCAAAGGGAGAAAAAGGCCCTTTGTGTGAGCCCTGCTGGCGCCTCTGCCTCCCCTTCCCCAGTGGCCCCGTGGCCTCCTATTCCCCCCCCAGGCTCCCGCGTCCCCTCGGCATGTTCTCCCCACACCTCTCCTGTTCCCTGCAGAAGGAGCGAGTCGAACCACACCAACTAGCCATTGACCGGCCCTCACAGAAGCTGCTGAAGTTCCTAAACAAACACTACAATCTGGAGACCACAGTGCCACAGGTCAGAGGGTTCAGAGGGTGCATCCTGAGCGTTCACATCGAATTTGTTATTTGGGGGCGAGGAACTGGCACCTTCCCGGCACATTCCCCTCATAAAGGATTCATTTTATACAACTAAGTGTTGCTGGTTGTTTTTTACCATGTCTCATTTTGCAGTCATTTTACTCTCATCTATTTTGATTCTTCATCATTGCTGTTTTGTATACCTAATAATATGTTTGTGCCCCCCAAATAGCCAGCTCATTTTCACCTCCTTGTTTTTGCAAAGGCCATTACTTATTAAATCAGCATTTATTAAGGGCTGATGATAATGTACAGTTTCTGTCTTCGGGAGCTCGGTTTAACTAAAGCTTTAGATCTCTGTATATTATTTTGCCTTTCCGAAGGTGGTTGGTTTATAAATAAATGCAATATAATGTTGGTAATACTATCCATTCACTTAACAAATATTTATTGAGCATTTGACACTAGGAATATTTTACTCAACAAAACAGATAAAAGTTTCTGCCCTTATGGAGCTCATATTTTATTGTATTATTATTTTTCATATGATTTTATTTTTTTCTTAAGAACAGGAATTTATTCCATACCATTGAGACTCCAAAAGTCATTATTGGCTTTTACCTGAGTGGGTTTCATTTTTTTTTTTCTTTAAACTTTTTTTTTAAATTTAATCTTTATTGTTTAAAGTATTACATATTCCCCCTCCTCTCATTGACCACTCCCACCCAGGCCTTCACCACCCTATTGTCTGTGTCCTTGGGCTACCCATCTGTGCACCAACTAAGGTCTTTGGTTGATTAGTTCCCACCCACCCACCCTTCCCCACCTTCCGTCTGAGATTCTGCACTCTGTTCCAGGCTTCCATGTCTCTGGATCCACTTTGTTCGTTATTTTATTTTGTTAGATTCCACCATATGAGTGAGATCATGTGATACTTGTCTTTCTTTGAGTGACTTCTTTCACTTAGCATGAGACTCTCCAGGCCCCTCCATGCTGTCTCACAGGGTAAGAGACCCTTCTTTGTCACAGCTGCAGAGTGTTCCTGGTGTAAATGTCCCACAGCTTTCTATCCACTCCACTGATGGGCACGTGGGCTGTTCCCAGATCTTAGCTATTGTGAATTGTGCTATGAACACAGGGTGCATACATTCTTTCAGATTGGTGCTTTTGGTTTCTTAGGACATATTCCTAGAAGTGGAATCACTGGGTCAAACGGCAGTTCCATATTTATATTTAATTTTTAAAAATATATTTCTTGCCGAAACCGGTTTGGCTCAGTGAATAGAGCGTCAGCCTGCGGACCGAAAGGTCCCAGGTTCAATTCCGGTCAAGGGCATGTACCTTAGTTGCGGGCACATCCCCAGTAGGGGGTGTGCAAGAGGCAGCTGATGGATGATTTTCTCTCATCGATGTTTCTAACTATCCCTCTCTCTTCCTCTCTGTAAAAAATAAATAAAATATATATTTTTAAAATAAGTAAAAAAAAATTTTCCCCTATTTTTTTTTAATTAATTATCTGTGTACATATTTTAACATTGCCCCCCCCCCCATACATACCCTCCCTTCCCCCCCAGAGTTTTGTGTCCATTGGTTGTACTTATATGCATGTATACAAGTCCTTCGGTTGATCTCTTATCTCCCCCAGATCTCCCTACCCTCCCTGCTGTAATTTTACAGTCTGCTTGTTGCTTTACTGTCTTTATATCTATCTTTTGGTTTGTCAGTTTATAATGTTTTTTAATATCCATAAATGAGTGAGGCCATGTGGTGTTTCTCTTTCATTGACTGGCTTATTTCACTCAGCATGATGTTCTCTAGTTCTATCCAGGTTGCTGCAAATGATGAGAATTCCTTCTTTTTATGGCAGCATATATTCCATTGTGTAGATGTACCACAGTTTTTTGATCCAATCATCTGCTGACGGGCACCTAGGCTGTTTCCAGATTCTAGCTATTGTAGATTGTGCTGCTATGAACATAGGGATGCACATATCCTTTCTGATTGGTGTTTCTATTAACAGTTTCTTGGGATATATTCCTAGAAGTGGGATAACTGGGTCAAATGGGAGTTCCATTTTCAGTTTTTTGAGGAAACTCCACACTGTTCTCCACAGTGGTTGCACCAGCCTGCATTCCCACCAGCAGTGCATGAGGGTTCCTTTTTCTCCACAACCTCGCCAACACTTGTCGTTTGTTGATTTGTTGATGTTGGCCATTCTGACAGGTGTGAGATGGTACCGCATTGTTGTTTTGATTTGCATCTCTTGGATAATTAGTGACTTTGAGCATGTTTTCATGTGCCTTTTGGCTTTCCTTCTGTCTTCTTTTGAAAATATTCTATTTAGGTCCATTGCCCATTTTTTAATTGGATCATTCACCTTCCTTTTATTTAGTTGTATAAGCTGTTTGTAGATGTTGGAGATTAAATTTTTATCAGTGGTAACATTTGCAAATATGTTCTCCCACACAGTGGGCTTTCTTGTTGTTTTGTTGATGGTTTCTTTTGCTGTAAAAAAGCTTTTTATTTTGATGTAGTCCCACTTGTTTATTTTCTCTTTAGCTTCCATTACCCTAGGGGCACTATCAGTGAAGAAGTTCTTTTGGCATATGTCTGAGATTTTGCTGCCTGTGGATGCTTCTAGTATTTTTATGGTTTCCCGTTTGATGTTTAAGTCCTGTATCCATTTTGAGTTTATTTTTGTGTATGGTGTAAGTTGGTGATCTATCGGGTCTAGTAATAATTAATGTCGTTTTTAAACATTCGTTTAAAATCTTGCTTGGCGTTGACTTGTATTGACATAACCTTCAAACACGTGGTATCTACAGAACCTGTGAAGTGCAATTAACAAGTTTTGCTTGAAAAAGTTTGTATTTGGTTTGGTTTTTGTTGCAAAACTAGGGCTAAGAAGATGGCGGATGAAGAGCATATTCGGCATTGCATGCTTTACGAGTTCCAATTAGGAAGAAAAGCAAGTGAGGCTGCAAAAAACATCTGTAGTGCTCTTGGTCAAGATGCAGTTAGCGCCAGAAAATGCCAGCGTTGGTTTGAGAAATTTCGCGAGGGAAATTTTTCGTTAGATGACAAGAGTGGTCGAGGCCGTGTGTCCAATTTTGATTAAGAAGCTCTTCAAGCTCTTTTGGTGCAAAATCCTCAAATTACCCAACAAGAGCTTGTGACAACTTTAAATTGTTCACAAAAAACAATTTCCAATCAATTGTGTGCACTTAGCAAAGTCCAAAAGTTTGAAAAATGGGTTCCTCATGAGTTGACCGACAACAACCGTAATCAAAGAGTCACAATTTGCAGTTTGCTCCTCTCTCGTCAAAACCGTTTGCCGTTTTTAGAGCAAATTGTTACCAAAGATGAAAAATGGGTGCTGTATGTTAATTTGAAAAGGCGGCCTCAATGGTTGGACAAAAATGAGGCTCCGCAGCCCACGCCAAAACCTGACTTGCATGCGAAAAAAATGATGTTGTGTGTTTGGTGGAATTTTAAAGGAATTCTTCATTATGAACTTTTACCATCTAACCAAACCATTACAAGTGCAGTGTATAGTGCCCAATTGGAAAGGTTAGCCCAAGCTTTAAGAGAAAAAGAACCCGCGCTGATTAATCGGAAGGGCATAATTCTTCACCACGATAATGCACAACCGCATACTGCAAGAATCACTGCTGAAAAACTGCGCCAGTTGGATTGGGAAGTTCTCCCTCAACCTGCATATTCTCCTGATATTGCCCCTTCCGATTACCATTTGTTTCGTTCTTTGCAAAACTTTCTTCTTGGAAAAAAATTTAATAATGAAGAATGCCTCAAAAATGCATTGACCGAATTTTTTGCATCAAAATCACAAGAATTTTACAACAGAGGGATTAAAATGCTTCCTGAGCGTTGGGCACAAGTAGTAGAAAACAACGGCAACTATATTGTTGATTAAATTTTGTTGTATTGTTTAAATTCGATTTTAAAAAGTATTAGAAAACGACATTAATTATTACTAGACCTAATAGTTTCATTCTTTTGCCTGTATCTGTCCAATTTTCCCAACACCATTTATTGAAGAGACTGTCTTGACTCCATTGTATATTTGTGCTTCCTTTGTCAAATATTAATTGAGCATAGTGATTTGGGTTGATATCTGGGTTCTCAATTCGATTCCATTGATCTATATGTCTGTTTTTGTGCCAGTACCAGGCTGTTTTGAGAACAGTGGCTTTGTAATACAGTTTGAAGTCTGGTATTGAGATCCCTCCTACTTTACTCTTCTTTCTCAGGATTGCTGTGGCTATTCGGGGTCTTTTATTGTTCCAAATGAACTTTTGGAGAGTTCTTTCTAGGTCAGTGAAATATGCCGTTGGTATTTTAATGGGGAGTGCATTGAACCTATAGATTGCTTTAGGAAGTATGGACATTTTGATGATGTTGATTCTACCAATCCATGAACATGGTATGTTCTTCCATCTGTTTACATCTTCCTCTATCTCTTTTTTCAGTGTCATGTAGTTTTCCGCGTATAGGTCTTTTACCTCCTTAGTTTATTCCTAGGTATCTAAATTTTTTTGGTGCGATGGTAAATGGAATTGCTTTTTTAGTCTCTGTTTCTATAAATTCGCTGTTGGTGTATAGAAATGCCATAGATTTCTTGGCGTTAATTTTGTATCCTGCTACATTGCCAAATTCATTTAGTAAGCCAATTAGTTTTTTAATGGAGTCTTTTGGGGTTTTTATATACAATATCATGTCGTCTGCAAATAAGGATAACTTTACTTCTTCTTTTCCAATTTGGATGCCTTTTATTTCCTCCTCTTGTCTAATTGCAATGGCTAGTACTTCCAGTACTATGTCAAAGAGGAGTGGCAATAGTGGGCATCCCTGTCTTGTTCCTGTTCTTAGAGGGAATGGTTTTAGTTTTTGCCCATTGAGTATGATGTTGGCTGTGGGTTTATCATATATAGCTTTTATTATGTTGAGGTATGATCCTTGTACTCCCACCTTGTTGAGAGTTTTTATCAGGAAAGGGTGTTGGATTTTATCAAATGCTTTTTCTGCATCAATTGATATGACTATATGATTTTTATCTTTCAACTTGTTTATGTGATGTATCACGTTTATTGATTTGCGGATATTGTATCAACCTTGCATTCCTGGAATAAATCCTACTTGGTCATGGTGTATGATCTTTGTGATGCTCTGCTGGAGCCGATTTGCTAGAATTTTGTTGAGGATTTTGGCATCTATGTTCATGAGGGATATTAGCCTGAGTTCTCTTTCATTGAGTTGTCTTTATCTGGTTTTGGTATTAGAGTGATGCTGGCTTCATAGAAGAAGTTTGGAAGTGTTCCTTCCTCTTGAATTTTTTGGAATAGTCTGAGGAGGATAAGTTTTAGTTCTTCCTTGAATGTTTGGTAAAACTCTCCTGTGAAGCCATCTGGCCCTGGGCTTTTGTTTGCTGGAAGCTTTTTGATGACTGTTTCAATTTCATCCCAAGTCACTGCTCTATTGAGATTTTTAGATTCTTCCTGATTGAGTTTTGGAAGTTTGTATTTTTCTAGGAATATGTCCATTTCCTCCAGGTTGTTCAGTTTGTTGGAATAGAGTTGTTCTTAGTATTTTGTAACAATCCTTTGTATTTCGGCGGGGTCTGTTGTTATTTCACCTCTTTCGTTTCTGATTTTGTTTATTTGGGTTCTCTTTTTTTCTTGTTTAGTCTGGCAAGAGGTTCATCTATCTTGTTTATTCTTTCAAAGAACCAACTCTTGGTTTTGTTGATCTTATGTATTGTTTCTTTGGTCTCTATGTTGTTTATCTCCGCTCTGATTTTTGTTATTTCCTTCCTTCTGCTTACACTGGGCTTTTCTTGTTGCTCTTTTTCTAACTCTTTGAGTTGTAGAGTTAGATCATTTGTTATCATTTTTTCTAGTTTTTTGCAATAGGCTTTTAAGGATATGAACTTCCCTCTCAAAACTGCTTTTACTGTGTCCCATAGATTTTGGATAGTTGTGTTTTCATTGTCATTTGTTTCCAGGATGTTTTTAATTTCTTCCTTGATTTCTTTGGTAACCCAGTCCTTGTTTAATAGCATGCTGTTCAGTCTCCATGTGTTTGATTTCTTTGGATTTTTTTTATTGTAGTTAATTTCCAGTTTTATGCCACTATGATCTGAGAAGATGCTTGATATGATTTCTATCTTCTTGAATTTGAAGAGACTTTGCCTATGTCCCAAAATGTGGTCTATCTTTGAGAATGTCCCATGTGCGCTTGAGAAGAATGTATATTCTGTGGCTTTGGGGTGGAATGTTCTGAAGATGTCGATTAATTCCATCTGGTCTAGCAAGTCATTTAGGATTGATATTTCTTTGCTGATTTTTTATTTAGATGATTTGTCAAAGGGGTATTAAGTGGGGTATTAAAATCTCCTACTATGATTGTATTGCTATTAATCTCTCCCTTAATGTCCTCCAGCAGTTTTTTTATATATTGGGGTGCTCCCGTATTGGGTGCATATATATTTACCAGGGTTATTTCTTCTTGTTGGATTGCTCCCTTTAGTATTATGAAGTGGCCTTCATTATCTCTTGTTATGTCCTTCACTCTGAGATCTAATTTGTCAGATATAAGTATTGCTACCCCAGCTTTTTTTTCATTTCCATTCGCCTGGATAATCTTTTTCCATCCCTTCACCCTCAGTCTGTGTGCATCTTTTTTTCTGAGGTGGGTTTCTTGTAGACAACAGATATATGGGTCTTGTTTTCTTATCCAATCTGACACCCTACGTCTTTTGATTGGAGCATTTAGTCCATTTACATTTAAAGTTATTATTGATGGATACTTATTTGACGCCATTTAATTTTTAAAAATATATTTCTTGCCGAAACCAGTTTGGCTCAGTGGATAGAGTGTCGGCCTGTGGTCCGAAAGGTCCCAGGTTCAATTCCGGTCAAGGGCATGTACCTTAGTTGCGGGCACATCCCCAGTAGGGGGTGTGCAAGAGGCAGCTGATGGATGATTTTCTCTCATCGATGTTTCTAACTCTCTATCCCTCTCTCTTCCTCTCTGTAAAAAATCAATAAAATATATTTTAAAAAAATAAGTAAAAGATATTTTAAAAAAAATTCTTATTCCCGCCGAAACTGGTTTGGCTCAGTGGATAGAGCGTCGGCCTGCAGACCTAAGAGTCCCGGGTTCGATTCCGGTCAAGATCATGTACCTTGGTTGCGGGCACATCCCTAGTGGGGGGTGTGCAAGAGGCAGCTGGTCGATGATTCTCTCTCATCGATGTTTCTGGCTCTATGCCTCTCTTTACCTCTCTGTAAAAAAATCAATAAAATATATTAAAAAAATGTTTATTCCTAAATATCTTAATATTGTTGTTGCAATGGTAAATGGACTGTTTGTGTAGTTTCTCTTTCTTGGAATTCACTATCGGTGCATAAAAAAGCCATTGATTTTTGGGTGCTGATTTTGTATTCTGCTACATTGCCAAATTCATTGATTAAATCTAGTAGTTTTTTTATGGAGTCTTTAGGCTTTTTTATGCGCAGTATCATGTCAGCTGTAAATAATGAGAGTTTTACTTCCTCCTTTCCAATTTGGATGCCTTTTATTTCTTTTCTGATCTCCGTGGCTAGCACTTCAGTATTATGTTGAATAAGAGCAGTGAAAGTGGGCATCCCTGCCTTGTTCCTGTTCTTAGGAAAAATGGTTTTAGTTTTTGCGCATTGAATATGATGTTGGCTGTAGGTTTGTCATACATGGCCTTTATCATGTTGAGATGTGCTCTTTCTATTCCCACGTTGCTGAGAGTTTTTATAAAAAATGGGTGTTGGGATTTTGTCAAAAGCTTTTTTCTCCTTTTTTTATTTTATTGTGGCATGCATTTAATTAACTTATAAAATGTTAAAGAGAAATATGTCACATGAGTAACTTTTATAAAGTTTTATTATGGTATAGCTTGTGAAAATAAAAATAAATTACAAAAGGAAAAAAAGTAATCATTTCTGGAAAATATACCAAGTTGTAAAAATCTGTATCAAAAGCATAAATTTAAGTTCCAATCAATTTCCCAATAACTTAGATCCTGTCACTAGTTCTTGTTTGTTTTTAAATATTTGTATTGATTTTTTTGAGAGAGAGGAAGGGAGACGGAGAAAGAGAAACATGATGCCCCAGGGCAGAACATCAATCAGCTGCCTCATGCATGCCCCTTACTGGGGATAAGCCATAACCAAGGTAGATGCCCTTGACTGGAATTGGACCCAGGATCCTCCAGTCCATGACCAATACTGTATCCACTGAGCCAAGCCAGTTCGGTTGACATCTACTTCTTAAGTCATTTAAAACACTGAGAAGGCAATATATTAAACTTTTCATTATCATTAAATATTCAGAATAAACTTTGATTAAATAAGTTTGCATTTAACAGTTAAATATTTATGGGCTAAATAAGTTTTACTTTATTAATTATGCAAATAATAGGAATATTTAAGAGTGTTGGTGGGTTTCCCAGTAAATGTGAAAGATGAATGAACAGGAACTTAAGCAGAGTATAATTAGTTGTGGAGAATCTTTCCCCCACACAAAGTATCGCTGCACATTAATGAGTTCATCCAGCGACTGGCATATGGGCTACCGCTGGCCAACAGCCCAGAGGATGGTAACTTCCTGCCACACCAGCAAAGACCCTCCGGACACAAGCGCTCCCGCCCAGCTGAGATCCACTCTGGGAAATAAGGTGAACAGACATGAAGGCGCTGGGCCAGCCTGGCCCATGCCCAGGTGTCCACGCTGAGTGCCGCAGCACTTGTAGAAGCTGTCATTGGCTGAAGCGGCATGGAATGGGCACAGAATGTTCACATTTGGGACGTGGCTCTGCAGTCGAGAACACATTCTCCCAGCAGCTGCTCCACCAAGCACATCATCCACTTCCTTCACCTTTCGATTTGTTATCTTATAAGTGATGTCATGCACGTAGGGGCAGCACTGGCCGACTTCCATGATGAGCCCATTCTCCCAGCCCATAGCGCTGGACAGCGCCCCCTCAGGCTCCTGCTGGTTCCTCAGCTCCAGTGGCCACCTCTCCAATGCGTATTCTGCAACTATTGATCATGTGATTTTTATCTTTCAATTTGTTTCTGTCATGTTATCACTTTCGTTTGTTTATTTATTTTGTATTTATTTTTTTAAATCTTTATTGGTCAGATTATTACAGTTGTTCCTCATTCTCCCCCCCATAGCTCCCTTCCACCTGGGTCCCACCCAACCTCATGCCCTTACCCACCCCCCACGTCCTCATTCATAGGTGTATGATTTTTGTCAGGTCTCTTTCCTTACCCCTCACACCGACTTCCCCCCTGAGAATTGTCTATGCCTCTGATTCTATTATTCTGTTCATCAGATTTTTTTATTCACTTGATTTTTAGATTCACTTGTTGATAGATATGTATTTGTTGTCACTTTGTTGCTCATAATTTTTATCTTTACCATTTTATTCTTCTTCCTCTTCTTAGAGAATAGCCTTCAGCATTTCATATAATACTGGTTTGGTGGTGATGAACTCCTTTAGCTTTTATTTATCTGTGAAGCTCTTTATCTAACCTTCAATTCTAAATGATAGCTAATCTTGGTTGTAGGTTCTTGCTAATCATTACTTAGAATATTTCTTGCCACTCCCATCTGGCCTGCATGGTTTCCATTCAGAAATCAGCTTACAGTCATATGGGTACTCCCTTGTAGATAACTGTTTTTCTCTTGCTGCTTTTAATATTCTCTTTGTCTTTTCCCCTTGGCATTTTAATTATGATGTGTCTTTGGATTAATCTTATTTGGAGTTCTTTGTGCTTCTTGGACTTGTAAGTCTATTTCTTTCACCAGGTGGGGGAAGTTTTCAGTCATTATTTCTCTCTCTTTTCTGGCACCCCCATAATTCAGATGTTGGTATACTTGAGGTTGTCCCAGAGGCTCCTTACACTATCTTCATATTCTTGGATTCTTTCTCTTTTTTCTTTTCGGTTGGGTGGTGGTGTTTGTTTGTTTGTTTGTTTTGTTTTTCTTCTTGTATTTCATATCTTTGACTTGATTCTTTTTTAAAAAATATATTTCATTAATTTTTTTATAGAAAGGAAAGGAGAAAGGATAGAGAGTTAGAAACATTGATGAGAGAGAAACATTGGTCAGCTGCCTCCTACACACTCCATACTGGGTATGTGCCCGCAACCAAGGTACATGCCCTTGACTGGAATCGAACCTGGGACCCTTCAGTCCGTAGGCTGATGCTCTATTCACTGAGCCAAACTGGTCACGACCCACAGGTTGAGAACCACTATCATCGGAAAACACAGATATTTGAAGTAGCAACGAAAATAATTTTATGGTTGGGGGTCACCACAACATGAGGAACTATATTAAAGCGTTGTGGCATTAGAAAGGTTGAGAATCACTGCTCTAGTCTGCTGTTGGATCTCTGTATATTATTTTTTATTTCAGTCAATATATGCTTAATTTCTAGTTGGTCCTTTTTTATATCCTTAAGGGTCTCACTAAATTTATCAGCCTTTTCTAGAAAATTCTTGAAAAACTTTATAACCGTGACTCTATATCCAGTCATTTGCTCTCCTCCATTTATTTCATTTGTAACCTGTTTCATTATCTCCACATTTTGGCTGCTTCCCTGAGTTGATAGAGTGGCTTTGTGTGCCAGGTGCCTTTAGGGTCTAGTGGCTCAGCCTTCCCAGTTACCTGAGGTGGACACTCTTGGTGCATCCTTTTGTGGGCTGTATGCACAGTATTGTAGTTAAGCCTTGATGTTGTTGGTATCACTGGGAGCAATTGACCTCTAGGCCAATTGGCTGTGAGAATCAGCTGTGTCTGTGCTGGAGACACCCTTATGAAGGCAAGACTTGCCTCAGTGGGCCTTTGGTGCTCACTGTGTCTGCCCCCTGAGTGTGTCCCTTAGGGATCTAAGGAGTTGTAATTTGGATGGTCCCACTCTGACCCCTGGGTACACTGTTGGATCTCCAAAGAGATGCTAACTTAGCCTCTGCCTAAGGCCACCCAGCTGAAATTACAGAGAGATGTACAGATTCCTCTTCTTTGTTTGGGTTTGAAGATGCCCAGATGAGACCCAGCTGTGAAGCAATGCAAGCTGCTGTGGGGCCTTGAGCCTTTTTTTGGATGTTCTGGGTCTCTCTAACTCAGGTGCAGTTTGATAGGTAAGTTTAGATTTCAAAGGTCCAGGCCATTAATACACAAAAGCCTCTGTGCAAAGCTTGGATGGGGTGGAGTCTCAGGGTGGAGCAAACAGCAATGGCTTCCTGTCAGCCCTGCCCCAAGAGGCCCCCGATCTCAATGTCCCTCGGTAATCGCTGCAAGCACCTCTGAAAGCCAACCTTGAGTTCCACCCACTGCCAAACAGTCCAGTTTCTCCCTGTATGAGTCTGGGTTCCCAGAGTCTCGCCCGGAACTGGAGTTCAGAGCAGTCGGCATCTTGTGTCTTTCTGTGGATTAAAAAGCCAGCCGTGTATTCAGCCCTTTCCATGCGTGTGCCTCTGTACCGCTGCCTTTACTTTCGCAGCTCCTCTGAGTCTCAGTGTGCTTTTCTCTTTCCTTCTAGTAGAATTTCCACTTAGCTAGCCCTCCTGTGGTTCTAGATGATGTTCGTTTTGTCTTTTAGCTGTAGTTTTGAAGTTTTGCAAGGCAGCAATTTCAGGTGTTTACCTATGCCGCAATCTTGGTTTCTCCGTTGAAGGTTTCTTTTGCTGTGCAGAACACTTTTATTTTTATGTAGTCCCAATGTGTTTATTTTCTCCTTAGTCTCTCTTGCCCTAGGATCTGTGTCTGTATAGATATTGCTACGACATGTCGGCAATTTTGTTGCCTATGGAGTCTTGTAGGATCTTTATGGTTTCCCATCTTACATTCAAGTCCTTTAGCCATTTTGAGTTTGTTTTTATGTATGGTATAAGTTGGTGGTCTAGTTTTATTTTTTTTGCATGTATCTGTCCAATTTCCCCACCATTTATTTTATTTTTTATTTTTAAAAAATATATTTTATTGATTTTTTTTTTTTTTTTACAGAGAGGAAGGGAGATAGAGAGCTAGAAACATCAATGAGAGAGAAACATCGGCCAGCTGCCTCTTGCACACCCCCTACTGGGGATGTGCCCGCAACCAATGTACATGCCCTTGACCGGAATCGAACCTGGGACCCTTCAGTCCGCAGACCGACGCTCTACCGCTGAGCCAAACCGGTTTTGGCTCCCCACCATTTATTAAAGAGACTATTGTGACTCCATTGTATGCTCTTGCCTCCTTTGTCAAATATTGAGCATAATGGCTTGGGTCAATTTCTGGGTCCTCTATTCTGTTCCATTGGTCTAAATGCCTGTTCTTGTGTCAGTACCAGGCAGTTTTAAAAAACGTGGCTTTGTAGTATAGCTTGATATCTGGTCTTGTGATCCCTTCAACATTGTTCTTCTTTCTCAGGATTCCTGTGGCTATTCGGGGTCTCCCTCTCTCTTTTTAAAAAAAATATATCTTTTATTGATTTCAGAGAGGAAGGGGGAGGGAGAGATAGAAACATCAATGATGAGAGAAAATCATTGATTGGGTGCCTCCTGCATGTCCCCTACTGGGGATCAAGCCCACAACACAGGCATGTGCCCTTGATCAGAATTGAACCTGGGACCCTTCAGTTCGCAGGCTGACACTACCCACTGAGCCAAGCCAGCCAGGGTCAGGGTCTCTATTCCAGATGTATTTTTCGAGTTTGTTTTAGATCTTTGAAATATGCCATTGGTATTTTAATAGATATTGCAGCGAATATATAGATTACTTTAGGTAGTATGGACATTTTAATGATGTTGATTCTATTGATCCATGAATATGGTATGTTCTTCCATCTGTTTACTTCTTCCTCTATCTCTGTTTTCAATGTCCTGTAGTTTTCCATGGATAGGTCTTTTACCTCCTTAGTTAAGTTTATTCCTAGATATCTTAATTTTTTCGGTGCAATGGTAAATGGGATTGTTTTTTGTTTTGTTTTTATTTCTCTTTCTTTGAGTTCATTATTGGTGTATAAAAAGGCCATAGATTTCTGGTTGTTAATTTTTTATCCTGCTACGTTGCCAAATTCATTTATTAGTTTTTTTTATGGTGTCTTTGGGGTTTTCTTTAGATAGTATCATGTCATCTGCTAATAAGAAGTTTTGCTTCTTTCCAATTTGAATGTTTTTTATTTCTTCTTGTCTGATCACTATGGCTACTACTTCTAGCCATAGTATGCAGAGCAGGAGTGGTGAAAGTGGGCATCCTTGTCTTTTTTTCTTTTCTTAGGGGAAATGGGTTTAGTTTTTGCCTATTGAGTATGATGTTGGCTGTAGGTTTGTCATATAGGGCTTTTATTATGTTGAGGTCTGATCCCTCTATTTCCACTTTGCTGAGTTTTTATCAAGAAAGGGTGTTGGATTTTATCAAATGCTTTTTCTGCATCAATTTTGATTATGTGAATTTTGTGTCTCATTTTGTGTGAATATCACATTTATTGATTTGTGAATATGGTACAATCCTTGCATCCCCGAAATAAATGCCACTTGGTCATGATGTATGATCTTTCTAATATATTGCTGAATCTGATTTGTTAGAATTTTGTTGAGGATTTTAGCATCTATGTTCATGAGGGATATTGGCCTGTAATTCTCTTTCATTGTGGTGTCTTTATCTGGTTTTGGGATTAGGGTAATGCTGGCTTCATAGAAAGCTTAGAAGTGTGCCTTCCTCTTGGATTTTTTAGAATAATCTGAGGAAGATAGGTTTTTGTTCTTCTTTGAATGTTTTATAAAACACCCATCTGAAGTCGTCCGGACCAGGATTTTTGTTTTCTGGAAGATTTTTTTTTTTTTTAATCTGTTTCAATTTCTGCAGTAATCAGCCTATTCATATTTTTTTATTCTTCTTGGTTAAGTTTTGGGAGCTTATATTTTTCTAACAATATGTCCATTTTATCTCGGTTTTCCATTTTGTTGGAATAGAGTTGTTGACAGTATATATACTTATTTTTTATAATTGTATTTCTGTGGAATGGTTGTTACTTGACCTCTTTCATTTCTGATTTTCCTTATTTGGGTCCCCTCTCTCTTTGCTTCTTGGTGAGCCTGGCTACCAGCTCTTGGTTTTGTTGAACTTTTGTATTACTTTTTGTCTCTATGTCACTTATTTATACTCTGATCTTTATTATTTCCTTCCTTCTGCTTATGCTGGGCTTTTCTTGTTGCTCTCTTTCTAACCCTTTGAGGTGAAGGATTAGATAACTTATTACCATTGTTGCTTGTTTTTTGAGGTACCGTAAGCCTGTAGAGCTATGAACTTCCCTCTCAAGACTGCTTTCTCTGTGTCCCATAGATTTCGGATTGTTGTGTTTTCATTGTCATTTCTTGCCATGATGCTTTTTATTTCTTCTTTGATTTCTCTGGTAACCCAGTCATTGTTTAGTAGCATGCTATTTAGCCTTCAGGTGTTTTATTTATTTTTTTTGTAGTTGATTTCTAGTTTTATGCCATTGTGATGAGAAGATGCTTGGTATGTTTTCTATCTTCTTGTATTTGAAGAGACCCTGCCTGTGTCCCAATGGTCTATCTTTGAAAATGACCCATGTACACTTGAGAAGAATATATATTCTGTGGCTTTGGGGTGAAATGTTCTGAAGATGTCTATTAATTCCATCTGGTGTCAGTCTTTTGGGTTTCATTTTGTTTGCGACTCTGTGGGCTTCTTGCACTTGTGTGAGTTTTTTTTCCTTATATCAGGGAAGTTTTCTGTCATTATTTCTTCAATCAGGTTTTTATTTTTTTATTTAAAAAAAATATATATATTTTATTGATTTTGTACAGAGAGGAAGGGAGAGAGATAGCCAGAAACGTCAATGAGAGAGAAACATCAACCAGCTGCCTCCTGCACACCCCCCATTGGGGACGTGCCCGCAACCAGGGCACATGTCCTTGACTGGAATTGAACCCGGGACCCTTCAGTCCCCAAGCCGACGCTCTATCCCTTGAGCCAAACTGATCCTGGCTTCAATCAGGTTTTTTATTCCTTGCTCACTTTCCTCCTTCTGGCAAACCTATTGTGTGGATGTTGTTTCATTTCGTGGTGTCTCAAAGTTCCCTTAGCCTCTCCTCCTGTGTTTTAATTTTTTTTTTTTTCCTAGAAGCTGCTCTGCTTGGGTATTTTTTCCTACCTTGTCTTCTAGCTCACTGATGCTATCCTCTGCTTCTTCTAGTCTACTGTTGATGCTTTCTATTGAGTTCTTTATTGAAGTGATGTCATTTTTCATTTCTTCATTATTTCCTCTTCGTTCTTACACATATTGTTGAATTTGTCTTCCAACCTTCTCAGTGACCTTATGACCATTTCTTTCAATTCTTTCTCTGACATATTGCTTGCCTCCATTTTGTTTACTTCTTTTTCTGTTGATGCCTCCTTTTCTTTCAAATGTGGACTGTTTGTCTCCCCATGATCTCTCCTCTCCAGGTGTCTGGTTGTGTAGCTCTCTCTCTCTCTCCTGCATTGACTTAAAGGCACAAAATACAACACAGAAGGCACCGAACACAAATGTATTCACAACACTAATAACCCCAAATATAGATGCCATCAGAAAAGAGAATTAGGGGATTAAGAAAAAAAAAGAGTGCAAAAATGATATTGAGAAAAGGAAAAAGAAAAGAAAAGAGAATAACAAAGGGGGAAAAGCCTATTTATATGGGGAGAAAACTTCAATAGAACAACTAATCCCAAAATATGCAAACAGCTAACACCCAGATATGAATGCAGACTACAAACAACAACTAATAACAATTGAGGAGAGAAAAAACAGAAGCAAAGAGAAACAATCACAGAAACAAACCAAAAAACCTAATCTAATTAATAATCACAACTATAGGATGGAGAGAAAGAAGGGCAAAACAAAATAAAACAAAAACATAAAAAAACAACAAAATAAAAACAATCCAACAAAAAGGGGGAAGAGAGAAAAAATTTGGATAGTGAACAAAGAAAAGAGAGAGGTGTGTATGGACTTAGAGCAGGGGGTCGGAAATTAGATATATAAGTAGAATGAATTTTTAACGGGGTAAAAAGAAGGCATAGGGAAAATCTAAAGCAGGAATAGTCTAAGAGAAACAGGAGAACGAAAGGGGAAAAGTGAGGAAGAGTACTTTTGATGAATGTTATTTGTGCTTTTTATGTCATATTTAAGAAATTGTCCAATCCAAGGTGATAATTTTCCTCAGTGTTTCTTTGTAAGGTTTTCATAGTTTTCTCTCTTAGATCCATGTTTATTTGTGTGTCTGTGTGTTTGGCTATGGTGTGAAATAGAGGTCCAAATTCACTAACTTGCATGCGGAGTTTCAGTTGTCTAAATGCCATTTGTTGGAGAGACTGCTCTTCCCCCGTGGAATGGCGCCTGGCACCTTTGTAGAAAGTCGGCTGACCACAAACACATGCTCGTATTCTGGGACTCTGTCACTGTCTGTTCTTCGGCTTCCACCGCATCGCTTCGATGACCGTGACTTTGTGGCACTGAAACCAGGAAGTGTGATTCCTCTAACTTCGCTCTCCTTTCTCAAGATGTTTCTGGCTCTTTGCGGTCTTGTGCCTTCCTTGCCAATGTGGGTTCACTTGACGCAGGCTTTTCCTCTCCCCCCCGGCTTTCTAGCGTTTGAGAGGCTGAACGGACGACCCCATTTTGCCTGTTTTGTCTTATAGGTGAACAACTTCGTGATCTTTGAAGGCTTCTTTGCCCACCAGCATCGTAAGTGTTCTCCCCTTGTGTGTGTGGGTCCAATAGTTGGCGAGGGAAAGAAAAGAGGTGGATTCCTGGTCCCCCTGGTCCCCTCACTGAGGGGCACCTCCACTTCCTTTCTCACAGGGCCCCCTGCTCCCTCTCTGAGGGCAATTCGACACTCGCGCGCTGCGGGGGACCCTGCGCCGGCCGGTAACTGCACTGCCAGGCGGGCTGTGGCTGGGAGAGCGGGGGTCTGTGGGAGCGGTGACAGGCTGAGCAGCCCGCCTCCAGCCATCTCACCTGCCTCTCCCATCGCGGCGTGTGGGGTGTGTAGCTAGGCTAGCTCTTGGAGCCTGTTGGACCGTTAATGCCCATGAACTTCTGGTTGCTTCAGGTCCTCAAAAGTAGGCGAGTCCGTTCCTTTGTAAATCCCGCACTCCTTCCGTTGGTGAGGGACAGGCATGTGCAGCTAGCCCCCCCATGTGCAGTTAGAGAATGTTGGCACAAATGGTACAAAGTGCAAACATTAGTTTTAGAAGATAACACTCAGAATTTATAACATTCCAACCAAATAATGAAATGGATCTGGAGACACCAGACCTCGGAGGTACTGAAATGCTGCCCCTTTGCCCAGGCCCTCCTCACGCTCCCTGTCAGCCCCACTCCACCCTGCTGCCTGGTGCTGGCTGAGTGAGCACACCGCAAAGAGGGGCCCTCCCGGGCGGGCGGCTGTGACCAGCACCGCCTCGTCCTTGGCCAGGGAGGGCGGTAACTATCCCTCAGAGGACAGGCTGGCACAGTTCTCGGCGTCAGCCAGTGTCTGGCCTCAGGAGGGACTCCTGTCCATGCCTGGCTGCGGGCGCCAAGGCTTCCCGCGCCCGCCCTGCTGGGCATGGCTGCCAGGGGGGAGCCCCTGAGCCCACAGCAGCAGGAGAAAGCCCAAGGACATTTGCCCGGAAGCTGCTCCTGGTCTCCTGCGGGAGACCCTCCTGAGGGAGAGGGCGGAGGCAGAGCCTCCCAGCATGCCAGCCTCCCCTCGGCCGGCCAGGTGCTCTCTTCAGCCTTCTTCCCAATAAGACTTAGCCTGCGGGGGAGGCCCTGCTGCCTCTCCTGAGCAATCCCTGCTCGCCTAGTAGAGGGCCCGGTCCTCGCTGGCCCGACTGGGACCACCTCTTTGCCCAGAACCCCAGGGCTGACAGCACCCAGGGCAGTAAGAGCTCACCTCCCTGGCTGCCCTCCTGTGCCCCCTCCCTCACGCTGCGTTCCCTCCCCTCCCGGCTTCCTCCTGTGGGGGCGCCGTGGTGTCCCGGAGCAGTGGTGTCCCGGAGCAGAGGTCTGGGTCGCGGGTCGTGGCCGGGGGAAGGTACCAAGTGTGTCTCTTGGTGTTCCCCGTACCTGTGTCTTCTCACCGCCAGCTCCAGCGAGGAAGCTGCCTCCCAAGAGAACAGAGGGAGACATTAAGCCATACTCCTCGAGCGACCGAGAATGTAAGGGCAGGGTGTGCGGGGGTGGTGCCCACCGCAGGGAGGGAGGACCCGTTCTCGTGCGGGCTCTGACCTCCCCTCCCCTCCCCATCTCTCTGTGCTCCTCCCAGTCCTGAAGGTCGCTGTGGAGCCTCCTTGGCCCCTGAACAGAGCCCCTCGCCGGGCCACTCCTCCAGCCCACCCGCCGCGCTCCAGCAGCCTGGGCAACTCGCCGGAGCGAGGGCCCCTCCGCCCCTTCGTGCCAGAGCAGGAGCTGCTGCGCTCCCTGCGCCTCTGCCCCCCTCACCCTACCGCCCGGCTCCTGCTGGCCACCGACCCCGCGGCCAGCCCGGCCCAGCGCCGGCGCACCAGGTACGGCGGTGCGCGGTGCGCGGTGGAGGGGAGGCGCGAGCTGTGCGTGGGCTGGGGTGAGGGAGCAGAGCGGAGCAGGCCTGCAGGGGGGAAGGAGCCAGCTCCGTGGGCTGAGCTGGGGGGAGGGTGTAGTCCCTGCGGGAAGGAGAGTGCCTGCCTGACACAGGCAGGAGCCATCCCACGGCCGAGTGGGCATCTCGTTTCTCTCCCAGCTTCCTCTTCACCTGACTTCCGTTTTTTCTCTTCCCCCTTCCCCTCTCCCTACCTCCTGCCCTCCCACCCTCCCACAGCTCCCTTCCCCGCTCTGAGGACAGTCGCTACTGACAGTTAACCCTCTGCCCCCTGGGAGCCTCGATGGCCGAGACCCGTCCCCCAGAAACCCACCCCTTCCCTTCCAGTGTGTCCCCCAGGGCCCGTGGAGCCCGACAGCCCAGACTCCCTCTTCTCTCTGGGACAGTGGCCACGACCTTGTAGCTCTCCTTGCCCTAGAAGCACCCCCAGCCCCAGCGCTGCCTCTGCGCAGCCCCTCCTGCGGTCCACAGCACCCTGGCCGCTGTCCGACTCCAGACCACCATGGCGGCCCCAGGCCTCCGCAGCAACTGGTCCCTGGAATCAGTGTCTCCCACTCTAGTGCCCCTGAAGGCCCCTGTACTGCTGTGTGCCGCCCTCACTGCCCTCAGCGCCACAGCAGCCTGTGAGGTTGCCTCGGAGCAGTCCAGGCGGATAGGACAGGGACTTACAGCTCCTTCAGGGACCCCACCATGGCTGAGCTCTTCATTGCCTGTGTGTCAGGGAGCCCTGAGCTGAAGTCTGCTTTGGGCTAGACTCGCACTTCTGAAGACAGCACTACCCCAGGCCATTCTGAGGGACTTCGTTTCTCCGCAGCAGATCTCAGCGAGAACCTGGGTCCGAGAGGGGTCATCTTAGCCGGTTTCACTCGAGAAGCCTGAGTCTCCAGGGCCTGTTAGCTCCCGGATCCGTCCTCCCCCAGTAGCTAGACACTGACATATTCCTTGTTGTGAGATTGTTGGACTTCCTCTCTTCTTTCCTCCATAGCAAGAGCCGTTTTCCCTGCTGCACACCCAGGCGTCAAACCTCCTTCCTCTGAATGTGCGGTCCATTAGGTGCCCCCACTGTGTTCCCCCAAATCCGCGGGAGCAGGATCTCCCTTTCTCCCTCCTCATTCCTCCTTTTCTTCTTCCTCTCAGTGTTGTTTGAATAAAGTGTGAATTCCTTTGTGTTTTTTAAATGGACATTTTCAATGAAAAAAAGCACACCCCAAAAAGCAACTTAAGGTCTCGACCTCCTGATTTTCCTGGGACCTGGCACCTCTGTCCTGCTGGTCTCCCTCGCTGCTGAGGTCTACCTTCCCCATTGCACTGCTGGGTCTCCTGCCCAGATCCTGGCTCCCCTCCTGCAGCTGCTGGGTCCCTCTGCGGAGGCTTCTGTTACTTCCCCATTCCCCCCAAGCCCGGGCTCTCCTGCCTGACCCGACCCTCTGACCCAGGCAGCCCTTGCAGAGATGTCGAGGTTTACCATTGTTCCTGGGACCTACTTGTTGCATCCCTGTAATGGTCTCCTGGGTTCCTCTTTCCATTCTGGTTCCTTCTCCCCCACCAAACCCTGGCACCTCTCCCGATAGTCCCTTACCTCTGTTAGGGCCCAACAGTCTGTCACTCTCTTCAAAGGCTTGCTCCCTTTCTTCCTGAATCAGCTTTGCCACTCCCTTAATTAAGGCAACCGTTTTCCAAACCAAACATCTGGGCACCTGGTCCAACAGATTGGCTTACCTGTGTGTAAGTCTGTTTCTTGAGATGATTTGCATCACTTTATTAACACCTTACTCCAACTAGAAATAGTAAAGCAATGAATCAAGGTTGCTCCAGAAAGTCTTTGGGTATAAAATGAGCTCCCTCCCCCTTTCGGGGCTGCTTAAAGTGAACGTCCCTTCACTCGTTCACTCATTCAACAGGCCTCTGGGCAGTGCCAAACCACTCCTCTTGACCTAGAAGTCTAACTGCCCCCTCTGTACGCCATGCTATTCTGTTTACTCCTCTCCTGGTTCTTTCACACCCCCTTCCCCTCTCTCCCCCTCCAGCAGCCCCTTCCCCATCACCTCCCATTTCTCCCACAGGGGGGCTCCCCCAGGGCTGGGAGCCCAGAGCCGCTGCTACAGCCGCTATGGCGGGCTGAATTCCTCATCCCCCAACGCAGGTAAGTATTCTTCCCTCCTTGCCCTCAAATCAAGCAGGTCATGCTCCCTGCCCGCTCCAGCCTTCCCATGCACATGCCTGGTATTTCCACAGACAGCCAAGAATGGAAGCAGGGGGAACAGGAAACAGAGACTAGGTGAGGCCTGATCCCCTTCTCTCCTGGTCTCCCGCACCTCTGCCTCTGCCTCTTTTCCGAATGTCTCTCTCAGCTCCTGAAATCTTATCCTTCCAACTGCCCCCCCCCAAAAAAAAAAAAAAAAATCCTTCTACCGAACATCCTACAAGCCTGTTTCCCTATAAATTCAACCCTGGCACTTCCTCGGGCACTTTTTGGACATAGCACCAGTGCTTCCATCACTGTCCTCCTCTACCTAAGAGCCAGGAAGACCCTGAGTGTGATCTTAATGCCCCCCGGGGCCTCTAACCGCCTCTCACCTCCCCCACCCCAGGGCCGCCGCCGAGGAGACCTTGTCACAGGATGGGTGTGGGGAGGCCCCCACGCACACGGCGCCTCCACAGGCCCCGGCCCCCCCAGCCCAGCACTGCACCGTGCCGGCGGACGTGTTCAACGCCAGGGTCATCCGGAACTTGCAGGAACGCCGCAGCACCAGGCCCTGGTGATGCAGCGCCGCGCGCAGTCGCCGCCTCCCGCCGAGCAGCACGGCCGCCTGCCGGGGGCGTCCTTCACTCGTTCACTCATTCAACAGGCCTGTGGGCCGCCGAAGCACTCCTCCGGCCAGAGCAATAAAGCCTCGCTCTCAGGGCGCTGCCGGGGAGCTTGACTCGCTACTTCCCTCAGCCTCTGCGCCCGGCGTCTTGCGCTAGCGCCCGGGGTGGCGCGAAGCGCGCGGCCGCGGGCTTTCTGCGCAGGCGCGCTAAGGCGGGCTCGGCCGCTGGCGCAGGCGCAGGCGCACTAACAGCAGACCGCCGCCTCGCCCGGCCCGCCGCAGTGCGCAGGCGCGCACCGTCTCCGTTTCCCTCCTCGCAGCCCGGGCCCCCTCCTCTCCCCTTCAAGGAGCCGGCTGCGGGGCGCGCTCACCCCGCCAGGAGGGGCAGCCGCACTCGGAGGCGCGCTCCCCGCTCCCGGAACACCATGTACCAACCCAGCAGGGGGGCGGCCCGGCGCCTGGGCCCGTGCCTCCGCGCCTACCAGGCTGGGCCCCAGGTGAGGAGGGGGCGCCCGGCAGGGAGGCGGGGCGGGGGACCCTCCAGCCGCGCGAGGGCGGGGCGCGCGGTCTGCGCAGGCGCAGGGACGCCCACCGCACTCCCCGTGCCGGCCGTGCCGGAGGCCGGAGTGGCGGGCGCGGGAGGGGCGCTGCCGGCCCTGGTCGTTGCTCCGGGTCTTGTGGGGGGGGGGACGCCCACGTCTCCGCCGCGGTCTGTGCCTGGAGGTGATCTGAAGGGCGGGGGGCGGATAGGTTCGCACGCACCGCACCCGGCGCGGCGCCGCCCGGAGACCTTGCATCCGGATAGCGGTCCCGGCAGGAAGGCGGCCTCGGACCCCTGGGCGGCTCGGGCCCTGCGCCCAGGTGGGCAGGATGGCCACGCCCCCGGAGTGATGGAGTGACGCGGGGACTTGGTCAGCCAGACTTGGGGTGACCTCCCTCCTCCGCATCAGTTTCAAGGTCATTAAGCAGGAGTGAAGTGCAGCCTTTGCTAGGCTCCTGGGCCGTGTCGTCAGCGGGGCCCGAAGTGATAGCGTACCTTGAGCCGCTTTAGAAGTCCAGGGCTGTCCAGCGTGATGGTAGAGCCCTTGCCGTAAGCGGTGGCTTCCTCCGCCGCCGCCATAAGAGGGTTCGCAGGGAACGGGAGTGCGGAAGGCTTGGCGCTCACACGGCTCCGGTTCCGGCTCCGGTTCCGGCTCCGGTTCCGTTGGATCTCCGCCTCCGCCTCACCTCGTGCAGCCTGCGGGCCACGCCTCCCCGCGGCGCAATGGCACGCGGTTCCTCCTGTCCGCTCCTCACACGCCGAGTGATTCTCGCTCCTGGAGCGCTGGAACTGCCCCCCAAAGTATTGGAATCTTAAATGAAAAGGCATTCGCTAACCGTTTGGGGGAGGTGCTTGTCTTTTCGTAGGAAACTTTCCTTTTGAAGAGGGAGGTGAATCCAGCCCCTTTTCCTTGAGCAATTCCCGGCCCGAGGAGGGGTGGACGTGAAGCGTTAATGCGAGTTTGGGCGAAGGCCATCAGGCAGCGGGGTTATCGTTTTTCCTTTCGTTCTTCCTCCTTAGGACCAGCTTTCTCCACGGGCTCTGCCATTCCCACCCCTGTGGCCCCACTCCACGACTTCCACTTCTCCCTCTTCTCTGCTGTGGTCTCCCGCACTCTCATGGCCGCCTGCTGGGCTGCTTCCCCGAGCTCCCCCGCTACCTCTCCCTCAGGTCCACGCCCTCAGCTCACCCTGGGCCAGTCTCCCTCCAGGAAAGGGGGAGGAGGGGCCAGGCCCTGAGTTGCATAGTGGCTGTCTGGATGGGCTTCGGAGCCTACTTGAGGGACCTTCGTGCCCCTACCTTGGGGCTGTGCTGTCTTTCCAAGCCCCTGTGACTGCCCGCCCTTCCCCTGCCACTCCATCAGGAGACCCCAGTATGGAGGAGCACCTGGCTGTCATGTATGAGAGACTGAGGCAAGAGGTAAGTCAATTCAGAAGTGACCTTCATCCACCTGGTGGGACTGCAGGTAACCTTGGAGTTAGAGGGTTAGTCAACTGGATTCTTTCTTGGAACCACAGGCGAGCATAGAAACATTTCCAAACATTTCCCAGAGAGAGGAGTCCTCATGTGGGTTAAGGGCGTTATACATGGCTTGAAAATGACCTCCCATGCAGAGGGAAGGAGGCACTAAGAATAGAAAGCTGAGAAATGGGATCATCTTTCCTTTCCCACTGGGTGATGCCTTCCTCTTGCACCTAGCTTCCCACTCTCTTCCTTCACTCCCATGACTACACCCTCTACTCCTCCGACGTGGAGTTCATCAACGAGATCCTGCACATACGCACCAAGTGAGTCCCGGGCAGGCTGTGGGCAGGGGGAGGGAGGAGCCCCTGCTGTGTGCTTTCTAGGGAAGGTGCTAGGCCGCTTCCCATTTCTTATGTGGCTCTGTCTTCTGGCTCTGCGTGAGCTTTCTTTCCCATCCCTTCTTCTCAGGGGCCTGACGTGGTATATCCTGTCGCTGACCCTCTGCCGCTTCCTGGCCTGGAACTATTTTGCACAAGTTCAGTTGGAGGTGCTGCAGTTGACCCGCCACCCTGAGAACTGGACCCTGCAAGCCCGCTGGCGGCTGGTGGGGCTACCCATCCACATGCTCTTTCTGCGTTTCTACAAGCGCGACAAGGAAGAGCTCTACCGGTAAGGGGCTGAGGAAGACCCCCCCCAGCGTCCCCACACGTTCCGTTCGGGACTGTTAGTCTCCTCGATAACTAACCTTCATCTACCCGTCTTCACTGAGGATCCTTGAGGGCAGGGGTCTTGGTTTAGTCTCCTTTTTTGGAACAAAAATGGGACTTTGAGTACATGAGAGGACCTCTGAACTCTGCTTGTTTGTGCCTATCACCTGGCACATAGGTAGGAATTCAAATATTTACTGAACAAATGAAAATTTCTGCCTCACACCCTTAGGTAAAGTACTTGGTAAATTTCTGGCAAAGTAGGCTCCCAAGAAATTGTTAGGCTCACCCCGAATCAGCAGTTCGTGGACTGCGGCACAGTGGAATCATCTTGGTGCCAGCCGTTCTGTTTTATTGTGACGGGGTGCAACCTGGCCATCAGGATGCTTCAGTCCCCAGGTGATCTGACACTAGAACGTAGCAGTTAAAGAACTAGGCGTTTAAGCAAATGCTTGAGTTAATCTTTGGGATCAGTCACCTTCCCTTCAGCTTCTCTTCCTTCACCAGGACCTACGATGCCTATTCCACTTTCTACCTGAATTCCAGCGGCCTCATTTATCGCCACCGCCTAGACAAAGTGAGTCCCAGGGGGGACGGGGAGGGGGGACGGGGGAGGGGCAGCACCCTGCTAATGCAGTCACTTCCTCCGGGCAGTTGATGCCCTCACACTCACCCCCAATGCCTGTGAAGAAGCTGCTTGTGGGAGCCCTGGTGATGCTGGGGCTGTCAGAGCCAGAAGCCAACTTACACCTGTGACCCAAGGCCTCATCCAGGAACGGGTGGGGCAGCACTGAAAACTGCTGCATACGAGAGGTGGGCTGGCCAGTTTCTTCCTGCTCCTCCCTCCCTCCTCGCCATCTCCTGCTGTGGAAAGCTGCTGTGTAATTTAACTTGTAAATAATAAAGTCTAAAGTGAAAGTATGAGATCACTTTCTCTAGCTTACAAAAGTTCCCACAAGCTTTATTCCAAAATTACCTTTATTAATGGACGTTAAATAACATGGAGCTGGTGTTGTGTTCTGTTTAGCTTTTCTTTACCCTAGCTCTTCACGGGTCTTGCCTGTTTTTTTGGGCATTTTCTTAGCATGGGGATCTTCTAGCTCCTTGGCTTTATAATAGTGAGGTGCCACCTCCAGAAGCCAACTGCTCTCAATTTCCAATACCTAGAAGGGGAGAGAAACCAGGAGTGATCCTGTCTTTCCAACCTAGATTCTTGTGTGAGAGCTCAAAGAGGCCTGTTTGGCTCAGTAGATAGAGCCTCGGGCTAGACTGAAGGGTCCCGGGTTCAATTCCGGTCAAGGGTACTTGCCTGGGTTGCAGGCTTGCTCCCCTGTAGGGGGCGTGCAGGAGGCAGCTGTACAGTGATTCTCAAGGTTTCTCTCCCTCCCTTCCTCTCTGAAATCAATAAAAATATATTTATAAAGGTTCAGAGCTCTGCACCATCTGCCCCAGAGGCTGGCATGCCCCCACGTGTTCCTCAGGTTCCCGAGAGGCTCCCCCTCAGGCCCGCATGAAAACTGTAAAGCACACTCGGGCAGAGGCCACATCTGCTTTGTTCACCATCACCCCCAGCTCCGAGTCCGAGGCGACAGCCTTTCAAATGCTCATGGTGGATGGTCAGATCTGACACCCAGTCAGCTGTTAGGAAGGGTGTCTTTGGAGCGTATCCTTCCTTAAACCAGTCTGTTTGCTGTCCCTCTGCCAGGCCAGCGACTTGAACCTGGTTGAGCTGGCCAGAGCACCCCTCGTCTCTGCTGCGGCCCCCGGCCAGGGCAGGGTGGAACCCTCACCTGCCGCATGAACTCCTTGGTGGTCAAAACAAGTTCGTGGTAGAGCAGCCAGCGAGGCTGTTCCTCAAAGAGGGAGGAGTTGGGGTGAATGAACACGGTCTGCTGCTGCTTCACCGTGCGGTAGCCGCTGCGCGTCAGCCGTGCCGTGTGGTAGAAGTAGCCGGCGGTGACGGCCTAGGGAGCAGGCAGGAGAGCCTCGATGGGAGGGCAGGCCAGGCGGCAGGGCCCTCAGCCCTCGCCACCTTTTCGGTCTTAGTTCAGGCTCCTGGAGAACCAGGAAGGGGAGGTGTGTGAAGAGCCCCGGGGAGCGGGCCTGCCCCAGCGCAGGCGGGAGGGCTGCCCGCCCGGGGGCTGCGGGAGGGGCGCTGACCTTGCGGACACGGATATAGTCCCCCTGGCAGGAGCTGAGGCCAACTTCCACCCGCTCCAGGAGCCCCTCCAGCTGCTCCCGCACGTCGCGGGCTCGGCGCATCGATCTGAACTGGACAAAGTTCTCGTAACACCATTGGGAAGAGTAACCACTCTCGGCCCACTGTGAGGAGGGCAGAGGGGTGAGTGTATTGGACCAGGGTCCCCTGCGGCCCCCGCCTTCGCACTCTCCCGAGCCCAGCGACCTGTGTGTACACGTTGAGCAGGACCAGGTGGTCGCCCCCAGGCAGGAAGAAGTTGACTCGGGCGTTGTCCGCATGGACCACTTTGTCCTTGGGCCGGTAGAAGATGGAGTTGTTGACGGACAGCATGGCGGCCACTGTCAGGATCTCCTCTGAGCAGCTGTACCTGGGCAGGAAGGGAAAAAGCTTGAGCGCTCAAAGCGAGACGGAGGGACAGACACCTGGGGGGAGAGACCACGGTGTGGCTGTCCTCACAGGGGGACCGCCCGGCAGGACAGGGCGGGGCACTTAGAGTAGCTAGATTTGGGGGCGGTGCCAGCAGCTCAGGGCTGTGCTGACAAGGACAGATGGACACTGCAGAGGAAAGGACGGGCCGCTGAGGAGCCAGAGGCAAGGGGGGCAGTGTGCATCGGGGAAAGACTGCTTCCTTTAAGCTCATGTGATGACCTCTGACCCCAGCCACGGCATTTAAAGGTGGTCCCTCCACAGCCACAGCTAAATGCTCCAGTCTGAGCCTTAGGATGAGCCGGTCCCCAAACCGGCCCTCACTCAGCACTCCTCAGAGATGAAAAGCCTTCCACTTCCCTCATGCCCCCAATTTCCTGTGTGTTTGCCCATCTTACCCATTTCACGTCACTGTCAAGGACAGTGTCTGCTGGCCCTTGTGGGCCTCAAAGGGGGCAGTAAGCGTTCTCTAGCAACTTGTTATTTGTTAAAGAAGTTGGCAGAGAGAAAAGGAACAAAGATGGCCCCAGAGACTGCAGGAGGCCTGGCTGGATGGGGGGACTCACTTCTCAGAAGCCAGGATCATTTTAGAGAGCATGGGGTCCACGGGCAGCTCTGCCATCTTCCTACCAGACTAAGGGGAGGAGAGAGAGGGTTGAGCTGGTTCTCGGCAGGTGTCGGTCCTCCCGCCCAGCCCGCAGCCTCTACCTCACCGTGGTGAGCTCCCCAAGGTGGTTGAGGGCTCCCAGAGCATACAGCTGCTCCAACGCCAGCAGCAGGGTCTCATACGGGGGAGGGTCCAGGAAGTCAAAGTGCATGAGGTCGTGGATCCCTGCAGAGAAGCGCGGGTAGAATGGAGCCCCTTTCCTAGGACCAGTGGCTCCAGCCCGGCCTCCGGGGGCCCAGACAACCCCAATCACCTAAGCTCTTGAGCAGCAACACCACGTTGCCCAGGCTGGTCCTCTGGATCTCGGGCACCGTGGTCTCCTCCAGCTCATGCTGATAGGCCCAGGCGGTGTACAGGCGGAAGCACTTCCCGGCCGCCACCCGGCCAGCCCGACCCGCTCGCTGATTGGCTGAGGCCTGGAAAGGAAGGAAAGACAGGCCAGCTGACAACTGGGTGGGGGTGAGAAAGGCAGTGTTTATGCAAGAACTCTAGGAGGCTGTGGTTCCGGCCTCTAGAAGGGGCCTGCCTGTGGTCCATCCTGCCTCCCGCCCCCCGTGGAGAGGCACGGAAGCAGGGCTGACCTTGCTGCAGGGAGTGACCGTGAGCGACTCCATGCCTGTGCGAGGGTTGTAGCTCTTCTGCTTACAGAACCCTGGGTCCAGCACGTAAATGATGCCCTCGATGGTGAGGGAAGTCTCGGCGATGTTGGTTGCCACAACCACCTGAGTGAGAGGCTGTCAGTCACTCAGAGACCCCAACCCCTCAGCGATGTAGGAAGAGGAGTCCTGGGAGATTTGGAGCAGACAGCAGGGGCAGATAAGGGCAGGAGATGAGGAAATTCGTGTCTAGTCCCAGGAGGACAGGCTGGGAGGAGGGTGAGGGGCAGTGGGGTTCAGCCAGGGCATGACGTGGGAAGGAAATAGAGAAGAGGTTGAGGTTTCAGAGATGGGAGGTATGTGGCATCCGAATGGTCCTTTTAAAACACACCTCTCCTCACCTCCCTCCCTGCCGCTTCCCATCCTGCTGGAGTGATAGCCACGCCCACGCGGTGTGAGCCCTCCTGACCTGTCTGTCTGCCTGGTTCCCTCCTCATCCAGTTCAAGCCTCTGTCTCGCTTCCACTTGACTGGGGAGGGAGGGCCTCACCCACACTCCCAGGAAAGTCCCACCAGGCCTCACGCCTCCTCCCGGCACCGTCTGCCTGACCCCCCTGGAGGCCAGGAACTGCCTCCACCTAGCCCCTCCCCGGAGAAGAGCCTGTAAGAACCCGTTCGATATTTGATCAAAGTCGCACTTTGCTCAAAATCCTGCGATTGCCATTCAGTCTGAAGTCCAAACTTGGGCACCTGCCACCCGAGGCCCTCCCTAACCTGGTCCAGATGTGGTTTTGCCTTGTCTCCCACTGCTTCTCACGAACCTGCCACTGAGCCGTGCACTCTGACCTCAGTCACACCATAAGCCTTCCTCTGACATCCCTGCCACTTTCTTTTCTTTTTTTAAATATATTTTATTGATTTTTTACAGAGAGGAAGAGAGAGGGATAGAGAGTTAGAAACACCGATCAGCTGCCTCCTGCATACCCCCTTCTGGGGATGTGCCCGCAACCAAGGTACATGCCCTTGACCGAAATCAAACCTGGGACCTTTCATTTTTTTTTTTTTTTTTTAATATATTTTATTGATATTTCACAGAGAGGAGGAAGGGAGAGAGATAGAGAGCTAGAAACGTCGATGAGAGAGAAACATCGACCAGCTGCCTCTTGCACACCCCCTACCGGGGATGTGCCCGCAACCAATGTACATGCCCTTGACCGGAATCGAACCTGGGACCTTTCAGTCCTCAGGCTAATGCTCTACCACTGAGCCAAACTGGCTTCGGCGAACCTGGGACCTTTCAGTCCGCAGGCCAACGCTCTATCCACTGAGCCAAACCGGTTCCGGACCCTGAAACTTTGTTATGGGTGCAGATAAACCCCCTCCCGCACCCCGGGTCTCACCACTCCTCACGTGCTCACCGCCTGCTCCTGCTAACAAAAGGCCTGCATCTGTGCGTCCTCTCCAGAGCAGGCACAGACGCGCCCGCGCCAGCCCACCCCAGCACCAGGGCGGCGCTCGCTCACCTTGCGTGCCCCCGGGGGCGTGGGCTGGAAGATGCGAGCCTGCATGTCGGAGGGCAGGTTGGCGTAGATGGGCAGCACCAGCAGCTCCCGGATCTTGGAGCCCAGGCGGCGGCAGCGGTCCTGGAGCATCTCGCAGGCGGCCTCGATCTCCTCCTGGGTTTGGGGAGAGCAGCAGGGCCCGGTCACAGAGGCCGCCCTGACCCTCCGGCCTGCCTCCCCTGGAGCCCCCGCACCTGTCCCGTCAGGAACACCAGCACGTCCCCGGGAGGCTGGGTCACGTGGATCTGCAGCACAGACACCACACAGGCTTCCAGGTAGTCGGCCTCTGGAGCCTGGCGAGGAGAGGGCACAGGGAGGCATGTGCTCAGGCAGCCCGTCCTCCCCGCCCGCTCCGACCCAGGCCCTCTGTGGACAGCTCCCCGCCGCAGGCCTCACCCGCAGGCCCATCCGTGGGGAGCACCTTGGTATAGAAGATGTCCACCGGAAACCTGCGCCCGGGGATCCGGAAGACGGGGGCGTCGTCAAAGAAGGCGGAGAAGCGGGCAGTGTCCAGCGTGGCTGAAGCCACCAGCACCTTGAGCTCCGGTCGGAAGCGAGCCACATCTTTGATCAACCCAAAGAGGATGTCTGTGTGCAAGGTCCGCTCATGAGCCTCGTCCACCATCACCACGCTGCGGGGACAGGGCGCAGTGAGCGACCGGAGCGGCCGTCGGCCTGCTCTCCCGTGGGAGGGACTGGGTCTACCTGTAACTCGCAAGGTCAGGCTCCGAGAGGAACTCGCGGAGCAGCATCCCGTCGGTCATGTAGCGGAGGACGGTCCGCTCCGACGTGCAGTCCTCAAAGCGGATGCTGTAGCCAACCTGCCGGGGCCACCAGCGCGGAGTGGGCTGGAGTGCTCTGAAGGGCGTGTCGGGCCCGTGTGGGGCGAACCCCAATCCCTCCAGAGCTCACCTCATTCCCCAGCTTCACGCCCATCTCCCGGGCAACTCGGGCGGCCACGCTCATGGCGGCCACTCTCCTGGGCTGGGTGCAGGCGATCCTCAGACCCTTCTTTGTATAACCCTGAGTGACAGAGAAGGGTGAGGTCCTGTCCTGGCCAGCAGCTCACCTGGTTGGAGTATTGCTCTGATACACCAAAGTCAGGGTACATACAGAACCACCAATGAATGAATCAATAAGTGAAGCAACAAGTCAATGTTTCTTTCTCCTCCTCTCTCTCAGCAATAAATAAACAAAAAAGGAGGAAGAAGAGGCATTCCCTTTGTTAAATATGGCACTGTTACCTAAGACAATTCAGAGAAAACAGTCATAAATGCGGTGGGGAGGGAGGAAGGTGGGGAGGAGGGAGCAGACAGACAGAAGCTAAAGCCCAGACAAGAAGGACAAACAAATGGAATGGCAAACCCAGGCCCTCCAGGGTCCTCAGCCAGCCCTGGCAATCCCAGCCCTTTGCGGATCAAGTTCTGAGTTCAGTGGACTGAGTGTCGACCCATGCACCAAGACGTCACCAGCTCGATTCCTGGGTTGCGGGCTTGATCCCCAGTAGAAGGTGTGCAGAAGGCAACTGATCAATGTTTCTATCACTCTCTCCCTCCCTCTAAAAAACTCATTAAAATCATTAAGAAGTAGTCCTGGGCTCAGTGAGATTTGCGCTGGGAAAGGACAGAGCAGGGGGCAGACTCTGGAGGGGGCGAGTAGGCAGGGAGCAGGGACGCGTCTCTCTGCCCGTGGAGGAGCAGAGGCCTCCTGGACTGGAGTGAGGGCCCTCACGCCCACCGCACCGCACACGCTCCCAGCCAGGCACGTGGCAGGGAGTGCGAGCGGAGACAGACCTCCCCTCTGAGTGACGTGGGGAGTGAGCAGCTACGAAAAGGTCAGGTAAAGGGCTGTGACTGGCCCGGGCTCAGCGGGCCGGCCCCTGGCGTGGGGATGCCGTACCTCCTCGAAGAGATACTGCGGGATCTGGGTGGTCTTCCCCGAGCCCGTCTCGCCCTCGATGATGAGGACCTGGTGAGTGGCGATGGCGGCCAGGAGCTCCTCACGGAAGGGGAACACAGGGAGGCTGCGGCGCACGGCCTGGATGCACTCCTGCTGCTGGGCCTGGGTCGGAGGGGGCGGAGCAGCCGGCTCCTGGGGAGGAGAGAGGGCGTGAGCGCCCAGCCGCTCCCCATGCTCCCCCCGGGCCCAGGGCTCTCCTCACCTCATCGCCTTGCAGCTGAGTGGCCCGGACAAACTCGATGGTCTCCTCTTCCTCCAGCACCAGCTGGTACTTGGGCTCCTGGGAGGCAGCATCTCGGGCGCCAAATTTCAGGGCGGCGGCCCCCAGCCGGGCCTCCTCCCAGCGCCGCTGCTCCTCCCCGGGGGCACCCGATTCCTCCTCCACCAGATCCACAGCTCTCGATGGCTGCAGGCGGGCACAGCGGGCGGTGAGCAGGCGGGCACAGTGGGCGGCGAACAGGCCTGTCCTCCCCCAGCTCCCTGCTCCGGTCCCCACCGGGCCTGCTGGGAAGGGAGACGCTGAGGCAGCGCCCCGCCCTGCCTCCGCCTCACCTGTCCGCGGGTCTCCTCGGGCATGTGGTAGCGATTGGTGGCCTCCAGCTTCTCCTGCTCGCCGGCCGCCCGGTACTCCCGGGCCAGGTCCCGCACTCGCCGCTTGTACTTGAGCTCCCGCTGCTCGTGCTGGCTCAGCTCCACGTCCCCAAAGAGGAACTCCTCGTCCGCCAGCTCGGCCTCCAGGTCCTCCAGCTTCTCTCGCTCCCGCTTGGCCAGGTACTCGCGGCGGGACTTCTTCCGCAGCTCGGGCACCTGGGCCAGCAGCACAGGGCGGTCAAGGCTCCTTCTGCGCACGGCAGCCCGCCCCCTTGCTACCACACACAGGACGAGAGCGCCTGAAGGTGAGCTCCCTTCGTGAGCACTGCGAGCGCAGCGCCCCGGCAGCCATGGCCACTACGAAGGCATCGCGGTTATGAGAACGAATGCTAGTCTGCTCCCCTGGTTCCGATCCGAGCCGTGAAGAGGGGAGCAGAGGGCCGACACCAGCTCTGGGAAGCAGCTCCACCTGACAGCGGAGACAGGCCCCCTGCGTGCCACAGGGCCGGCCCGGCTGGTGCCCCGGGGGCGGAAACACAGCAGGCGGAGGCCGCACCAGGGCGCCCTGGGGACAATCCTGCACACCTGTCACCGGGCTTCTACATTTTCCTCAGACACACGCTTTCAGGACACACTGAAGGAGACAGAAGGCTGGCCACCTCCTTCAGCCTTCCTGCGGCCCAGACCACCTCCTCCGCGCAGTGGCAGCCTGGGGGCTCTGATTCTATTTATATATGTGTGTGTGTATATATATTTTTTAATATAAATATATTTTATTGATTTTACATGGAGAGGAATTGAGAGGGATAGAGTTAGAAACGTCGATGAGAGAAATATCGACCAGCTGCCTCTTGTATACCCCCTACTGGGGATATGCCCACAACCAAGGTACATGCCCTTGACTGGGATCGAACCTGGGACCCTCAAGTCCGCATGCAGACGCTCTATCCACTAAGCCAAACTGGTTAGGGCATCCAATTCTATTTAATTGCTTGGCTTTCCTTATTTGTTCTGTGAATACTTCAAAGGGAGTTTATGCTGATGACTTAATCCTGATGGAGGCAGATGTATGGTTGAGTGTGGACCTAAGAACCAGGATGTAACAGTTCAATTCTGGTCAGGGCACATGCCCATGTTGTGTGCTCTATTCTGTGTGGGGTATGCAGGAGGCAGCCCATCAATGATTCTCTCTCACCATTGATGTTTCTATCTCTCTCTCCCTCTCCTGTCCTCTCTGAATTCAATAAACACATATATAGAGAGAAGAAACTCATGAGTACAGTGTAACACACATTCATACACACAAAGGACAGAAAAACAGTCACCAGAGAGTTTAGGCCATCACACCTAACTTCCTAGTTTGAACATTAGTAGTTAAAAGGAAACACTCTAAAAAGGAACTGCAGCTCACGTCTAGTTGTTGAGAAAAAGCTCTTCTTTATATAAAAAGGACTCCAAGATCAAGAAACCAAGATGGCGGCATAGGGCAGACACCCGAATGCAGCCTACCACAACAAATTTGAATTTAGAACTGAAAAACAGGGGAAACATCACCCTGAAGCACCGGACGGCTGGCTGAGAGGACGCTGTACCATCTGGGAAGGAGAGAGAAGGCACGCTGACCCTCAGGAACTGTGAAGGTGCGGATAACTGTGCGCGCGAAAAGGCGGCCGCAGTTTACTGCCAGCTTGCTTGCGGAGCACCGAGAGGGCGGGCCGAGTTCGCTGCCGGCTCACTCCCTGCGCACAGAGAGGGCGACAGCTAAGGCGTGGCTGGCTTTCTTGTTCGGGAGGAAAACAGAACCACCCTATTGCGCTGATAGACGGCCCCATACAGGGAGAGGCCAGACTGTCAGGCAGTGGGCGGGGATCTCTCGGAGGTGTGTGAAGCCAGCGGCCATTACTGCGGGACTCAGAAACCAGGCCCTCGTAAGGAGGGGCTGAATAAAGCTTGTCTGCACCATTGGAGATTCCGTCCCACCCAAGCGGAGCACAGAAGTCCTTCCAGTGGCTAGCTGGCGAATGGGACTCTCCTAGGGAGTGACAGACAGGAATCTAAGCTTGTCTGCACCTATACCAAAGAGGTGCACGTCTGCAACCAATTGTGTGGGATTCAACAAAGCTTGTCTGTGCAACCCCAAGACTCCGCCCCATTCAAGCAGAATACAGAAACCCTCCTAGCTGAGATACTTCTGATCCTCATAGCCAATTGGCATGGAGATCAACGCTTCCCAGTGATACCAACAACAAGCAAGGCTTAACAACAAGATTGTACACACAGCCCACAAAGGGCTACACCAAGACTGTCCACCTCAGGTAACTGGGAGGCTGACTCACTGAACCATATAGGACACCGTAGCACACAAAGCCGCCCTACCAACTCAGGGAAGCTGTGAAAATGCCAATGCCAATACAAGGAAACAGATCACAAACAAAAGAAATGGAGGACAAGAAGCGACTGGATATAGAGTTCAAAACCACGCTTATAAAGTTTTTCAAGAATTTCCCAGAAAAGGTCGATAAGACCTATTAGGATATGAAAAGGGATCAACAAGAACTAATAAGGGATCAACAAGAAATAAAGAATACATTGTCTGAAATAAAAAAAATATTATATAGAGTCCTAAAAACAGAATGGAAGATTGCAAGAATCAAGTCAAAGATTTGGAACATAAAGAGCCAGAAGACACTCCTCCGCAGAAGCAAGAAGACAAGAGAATCCAGAAAGTTGAAGATAATGTAAGAAACCTCTGGGACTTCAAGTGAACCAACATCAGAATTATGGGGGTCCCAGAAGAAGAGAGAGAACAAGATATAGAAAACATACTGAAAGAAATTGTGACAGAAAACTTCCCCCACCTGGTGAAAGAATTAAACTTAAAAGTCCAGGAAGAGCACAGAACTCCAAACAAAAGGAATCCAAAGAGGACTACACCAAGACTCATCATAATTAAAATTCCAAGAGCAAAAGACAAAGAGAGAATATTAAAAGCAGCAAGAGAAAAGCAGGTAGTTACCTATAAAAGAGCACACATACTATTGTCAGCTGATTTCTCAACAGAAACCATGCAGGCCAGATGGGAATGGCAAGAAATATTCAAGGTGATGAATAGCAAGAGCCTACAGCCAAAGATAATCTATCCAGCAAAGCTATCACTCAGAATCGAAGGCCAGATAAAGAGCTTCACTAATTAAAAAAAAAGCTAAAGGAGTTCATCACCACCAAACAGAATTATATGAATTGCTGAAGGGGGTTCTTTCAGAAGAGAAAGTAAATAAAGATAAAAACTATGGAACAACAAATACGTAACTATCAACAAGTGAATCTAAAAACCAAGGGAATTAAAAAACCTGATGAACAATATTAACTGTTGAATATAATAGAATCAGAGGTATGGAAGGGGAGTGAACTGATGATTCTCGGGGAAAAGGGGAGTGGGGGGTGCGGGAAGAGACTAGACATAAACTGTGCACCTATGGATGAGGACAATGGGGGGTGGGGAAAGTGCAGACGGTGGGATGGGAACCTGGTGGAGGGGAGCAATGGAGGGGAGGGGGAAAATGAGGAACATTTGTAATAATATGAACAATAAAGATTTATTTTTAAAAAATAATAAAATTTAAAAATTAAAAAGTGTGTGTGTGTGTGGGGGGAGATCCCAAGATCAGCATTGCAAACCCCATGAAATCACTGATTCCGGAAAGGCTCAGAATGGGCTGGGCCGTGAGAGGAACACTGCTGAGAAAGGATGGCACCGCGAGCAGGGTGAGGCTGGCAAGGGCAGGGCCGCAGGTGCTGCTGCCACTGCTCACCTCCAAGTCTGGGCACACTTTACACCAAACTTCCACTTACAGAAGGCGCAGGGCACACAGAGCTGAACTCCACAGAGGAGGAGATGACCCAGATCACAGCACATGGCACAAGGGGAGACAGAGGAAACGAACCAACCCTCAGAGGCCTAACCACCACATGCCACCATGCCCTCACTGGGTTCCGGTTTAGAAACAGCGGCGGTTCAAGCCGTTTCAGCTCTGGTGGGGTAGCTGTTAGTCAGAGCGACATCCGGACACACCGGGGTGGGTTCGATCCCCAGTCAAGGCACACGCGTGAGAGGACAACAGGTCAGAGCTCTCTGAAACCAGCACATACAAATCAGACACTTTTATAAAGACATTTGGGGTAAGCAGGGGACTCTGCAGAGGTTCTTGGATGACAATGAGAAGCGCTGTTCACCTTCTCGGGGGCAACGGCACCCACTCCAGGGAGAACACCTGAATTCCTAAGAGGCACATGACGATGGGAAAAAGTGCTGATGTCTTAAACGCTTTTATTGTTTAAAAATATATGTTCTGATTTTGTGAGAGAGGGGGATAGAAGAGGAACAGAAAAATAGAAACATCGAGGAGAGAGAATCATCAATCGGCTGCCTCCTACATGCCCCCAACAGGGGACTGAGCCCGCAACCTAAGCATGTGCCCTGACAGGGAATTGAACCCATGACCTCTTGGTTCCTGGCTTGACACTCAACCTTTGAGATACACTGGCCAGTAAATGATTTTAAATGATTCAAAAAGAAAAAAAGGCCACGTTTACACAGACATTGCAATTTTTGAACCCAAATAATCTGTATGACTGTCCATTATACTATTCATTCAACTTTCCTATTTGTTCAAAAGTTTTCACAATTGAAAAAACAAAACACTAAACACTAAACAAATTCAGGCAAATAAAAACACTGAGAGACGCCTGAGTCCTTAGTGAGGAGACACGACAGGGACGGCCAGGAGAGGCCTGAGGCTGCCAGGCTCTTCGACACCCAGTCACTTTGGGGAAATCTAAGTGTAGCTTCACTTGGGAAGACCAGGCCTTTAGAAAAACTGTCTCCCCTAGAACAAGTCCAGCTCATCAACCAACCAACCAACCAACCAACCACCAACACTCTGCCCCAGGCAGGGAGCAGACCAACAGGAGAGCAGCGGGAGGCCCAGCCTCGGGGGAGGAAGTGCTAGACATGGTGTGCTCAATGGTCAGCACATCTCTGGGCGGGATGGCGGGCCTGCCCCTACCTTCCAGCTGCCTCTTGATTCCGTGGGAAGCCACATGTTTCTCATTAACATGGTGTGATCTGGTCCAAAGGAGGCAGGGAGGGTTTCTGGGCAGCTTCCTTCCCTCTACAACTAAGCCCACCCTCAGCAGGCATTCCCACTGCCCTGCCTCTGTGGCTTCCTGGGCACTGGACTCACCATGGCCTTCCGGTCTTCCTCAGCCATCTTGAGGCGCTTCTGAGCCTCTTCATAAGCCTAGGAGAAACCAGAGTGAAGGGTGTGAGGCTCAAAGTCCCCATAGCCACGGCGCGGCCACGGCCACGGCCACGGCCACGGCCATTCCTCCCTCGGAATCACAAGGACAAGCTCCAGCACAGGGAAATGTCCTGCTCACTGAGGAATCGACCACCAGTGTCAGCCAGACAGACCAGGAGGTTCCTCCAGAGGGAGCACCCCACTACAGGCCCCTCTTGTCTTCCCAGCGATCCCTACCTCGCCACCCTCGGTCTGCCCCCCGCACCTTCTTGTCGGACCGCTCCAGGACGTTACGGGTCCGGTCCTTGTCCCGCTGCCGCACCCGCTCAGCAAAGGCATCCCTCTCCTCCAGGTCCTGGAGGCGCTCCCGCTCCGTCCGCTCCCACTCATCCTCCGACTCCGGCTTCTCTGGCTGCTGTCTCTCTGCCTGCTGTCGGCTCCGCCTGCAGCCGGGCCCAGAGGTTACAGAGGGCACTATCCTCCCTGCCCATCCTCTCCCATCCTCCTTCTGACTCACCCTGTCTTCTTCCCTTTCTCAGAATCCTCTTCCTCCCCCTCTTCCTCCTCCTCCTGGCGCTTCTTCCGGAGGTGTTTCCGCCGCTTCCGCTTCTTCTGGAGCCCGGCCCCAGCCGCACCCACACTCTCCGCACCGCTGCCCTCACTGTCTTCCAGCAGCTGGTAGGATCGGTTCTTCTCCAGCAGGGCGCGGGCCTCCCGCTCGGCGGCCCGGCCCGGCTTTTCCACCGCCGCCTCCCGGGGGACCTGTCGCAGAAGAGCCGAGGGTGAGCAGCCCTGGTCCTGCCGTAGGAAAGGCCTTCCTCCACTCGCGTTCATCAGCCTCAGCTGCTCCTCTCCTTCAGCAGCCCGTGTGCAACGAGCATTTACTGAAGCTGTTCCGGGCACGGGGATAGGAGTAAACGAGGGAGAAAACCACCTGTGCCAGTTCTCAATCGCTCAGCCTGTGATGCCTGAGGACCGACCGGACAAGACCTGCCATGCAGAGCCTGAGACAGGCTGGCCCTCAGCTCCAGGCGCACTGGTGAGCGGCCTGACGCCTGTCACTCTCCAGCCTCACCTCTCGCCGAGCACCAGTGGGACAGCCACAGGCCCCTGGCCCTGTCCGCACACGCTGACCCTTGCAGTCTCACTGTGCGCTTTCCGAGCCCTGTTCTGTGAGGTGCTTCACTAGGAGGTAGGAGTGCCTTTTATTTTATTGATCTTTTTTGTTAATCCGCACCCAAAGATTTTTTTTTCCATTTAGAGAGTGCAAGGGAGGGAGAGGGGGACAGAGAAAAACTTTGATTTGAGAGAGAAATATTGATTGGTTGCCTCCTGCACGGGGCTCCAACCTGGGATGGAACCTGCAATCCAGATTCACCCCCTTGACTGGGAATTGAATCCGAGACCCTCTGGTGCAGAGGCCAAACCTCTATCTACTGAGCCACCAGCCAGGGCTTTTGTTTTATTTTTTTATTGATTGATTAGACTCTAACACCGATTTGTTGTTCCACTTATTTATGCATCATTGGTTGGCTCTTGTACGTGCCCTGACTGGAGATGGAACCAACAAGCTTGGTGTATGGGGACGGTGCTCCAGCCAGCCGGCCAGGGCTAGCAGGGCTCGCCTTTCATACCTTTACTCCTTCCCCCTTCTCTACCCGACAACTGCAGGGACTCTGGCCCCGCTTCGCCTGGCCACTGCTCCACAGCACTGCCCGCACCTGTCTCCGCGGCCTCGGGGACACTTGTTAGATGTGTCAGAAATGCGGAAATGGAGACCCCAACCCAGACCTCCGGAATCGGAATCTACATTTTAACTGGGGCTGGATGGATGCATGCAAGTTCACGTTCGAGAAGCACTGCCATGCAAGACTTAACCCACACACTTGACCTTCCTGATCTTCACGGAGCAGGACGTGCAGTACCCAGCACAGCCCGGGCGGCCGCGGACAGACCAGCGACTGCGAACTGAGCTCGTTAATTCGCGGCCACACCGCCAGTTAGCCGGCCCCGCCCGCCGCGCGGCCACACCTTGCTCCAGAGCCTCAGCGCGAAGTCCCGCGCAGGCCCGCCGAGGTCCAGCGTGTCGGTGTCTCGCAGGCGCTGCAGGAACTCCTCGGCCGAGCCGCAGCGCCGCGCGGTGCCGATCAGGAACTGCGCCACGTGCCGCTCGCTCAGCCCCAGCACCGCGTGCAGCTCGTCCTGCACCCAGCGCTCCAGCGCCGCCGGCGTCGCCATGGCGACCGCTCCCGGCCGCGCGGCGCCGGGCGGTCGGAGGCCTGGGGCCGGGCCGGGCCCAGGAGCCGCGCGGCGCCGGGCGGTCGGAGGCCTGGAGGCCGGAGGGGGCCAGCGGCCGCGCAGGGACCGCCAGAGGCCCCGAGGCTTCGGTTTCCAACAGCCCAGAGCCGCCTTCCCGGACCGTGGAGCTTCCGGCAGTGCTTTTCCGGTCTGAGCGCGACGGTGGCCGATAGAGTCCAAGTCTCGCGGAACGTACGGTAGTTCGCGTGAATCCTCCTTTCCCGCCCCACAGAGTCTCTGTCGCCCCCAGATGGTCAGCCCGCGGATGCTCCACTCACCCGTTCATTCAACAAACGCGGACGCCTAAGGTGCTGGACACAATTTTAGTCGCTGGGGATACAGCAAAGAACTAGTCAGGCCAAAATACCTTACCGAATTTACATTTGCGAGGAAGATAAAATACATAATAAATAAAGCCTGTAAGTTCTGTGGAGCCCCTCCCTCCCCCAAAGAAAATGCAAGGTGTATTTGGGATTCCATTTCAAATCAGCCCATACTGATTAGAAGTGAGCTTGCTCGTACCCCTGTCTGCAGCAGCAGTGAGGCCTGAGCGGGACCTCCGGGCCAGAAGGAAGCTGGGCCCAGGGGGAACGGTGCTTTGCTTTTCTTGCCGCTGTCTCTGGGAGCACTTTTAAAAGCCTCCGAACTAGTCTGGCTGAGTGTCAGCCTGTGAACCAGGAGGTCAGGATTCGATTCCCAGTTGTGGGCTTGACCTCCAGTAGTGGGGCCTGCAGGAGGCAGTCAACCAATGATTCCTCTCATCATCGATTTTTCCCCCTCTCTCTTCCTCTCTGAAGTCAGTAAAAATAAAAGACCTCCGAATAAGGCATGGCCGAGCTGTGCTCTGCATGTGTGCTAGCAGCTTGAGAAGTGCACTGGCGGCTGCATATTTACCAGTGAGCAGACCTGGTTAGTTGACTCTGCTGTCTGACCTCTGTTTGACACTGCTTCATACTTTGATTAATTGGACTTATCAGACACTACTGTTGAGAAATGAAACATTGTTATTCCAATTAATAGCCACTGGTAATTCCATATCATTGACTACTTGGATGCATTGTTTTTGGTTGCATTATTTTTTATTTCTGAGGTGGACTGTGGGCACCCTGGCATCTCTCGGCCTCCTGCTTCTACTTTCTTTCTTTTTTAATATTTGTTTTTTACAGAGAGAAAGGGGATGTGCCGGAAACCAAGGCACATGTCCCTGACGGGAATCGAACCTGGGACCTTTTAGTCCGCAGGCCGACGCTCTGTCTACTGAGCCACACCGATTTCAGCATGCCTCTACTTTCTTGGGTTAAAACAGATTAGGATCTTTACCTAATGAGCTAGTAACTTAAGGATTCTGTTACCCTCCGTACCCACAGCCTCTCTGAACTGGCTAATTCTTTTGACACTTTGTCCCACTGCTGGTAAATTAAAGGCTGGTGGAGTGTTTAGATCAATTTGTCTAATAAATCCTATTTTTAGGGGAGTCCCTCTGACTGGACTGAGAGAAGCACCCTCTATGGACAGAACCATACCTACTAAGCATGTCTTTCTGACCCGAGAACTAAAGCACTGACCCTGTAAGTGAAGTGTAACCGCCCACATTTGTGGAAGATAGAGTTCTTTGAAATGGGAAAGCCTCCCAGTACATACTTGGGCGGCAAAGCCATAAAATAGCAATGGATTTTTTTAAAATCCTCACCTGTGGACATGTTATTGATTTTAGAGAGGAAAGAAGGGGGAGAAAGAGAAAAACCGATGTGAGAAACACCTACCAGTTGCCTCCCAGACATACCGACGGGGGATCTAACCAGAGCCCCCAGGTGCTCGGGATGGAGCGCCAACGAGCCACCGGCCAGGGTGGCCGGACACCGCTGGCCCTGAGCCTGCAGGACGAGGAAGGCCTCAGGGTTGGCAGGGGCACACGGCCCGCCCTCGAGTTGCCGTTGGCCTCTGGATGCTGGACCCTCCAGTACCTTAGCTCTTCTCATCTTCTGATTTGTTTACGGAATCCTTCCTTCTAGAAATAACTTTTTGTCTGTGAGGTGCCAGGCGTGGGGTTGAACCTAACAGGGTAGTCTGCCCTCATTGCACTGGCCGCGTCTGGCAGACACTTCAACTGACCTTCCTCAGACCAGCCTGAGAAGCCCCTGGGGCTCCCCAGCCGCCCACAGCCACAGCACCCCACTTCCTGTCCTTGGCCCGTGGGAAGATGGCAGAGGCTTGGAAGAGCCAGAACCACCACATACACTTTTTTTTCCTAAAGAAGGAGAAGCAACAAGAGAGTTGGAAAGAACTCCACTTTATTATGAAAAATTGTTTTTGTCTTTTTAAAAACAAACAGGCAGTTGGTAAGGAAGGAGTAGCGGGGGAGAATTGAGGTGCTTCCTTAGTCACACCAAACCCTTGCAATTCAATTCACTTGTGCGCCATGAGGAGGACAGAATTAAATAACCAGATGGGGCACTGAGCTAAGGTTCCCAGCTTCCCTCTGGGAAACGAAGGCCGAGTAATACTGAGCAAACGTGGAGGAAGCCACACCCCGGGTCATTCCCAACGAGGTGACTTCGGGGCCACGGAAGAGGGCCACAGGACGTGGGAAATGGGTGTGGCTTGTAAACCTGGGACCTTGTGGGAGGGGAACTGGGGGATTTGTAAACCAGGTTATGGTCAAGAGAGGAGGCAAGAGCCCAGCTAGTGTGGCTCAGTGGTTGAGCATCAACCTATGAACCAGGAGGTCATGGTTCGATTCCCAGTCAGGGCACAGGCCCTGGTTGCAGGCTTGATCCCCAGTGGGGGCATGCAGGAGGCAACCAATTGATGGTTCTCTCTCATCCTTGATGTTTCTATCTCTCTCCCTCTGAAATCAATAAAAAAATATTTTTAAAAAGAGAGAGGAAGCAGGAGCTGCAAACGAAGAGCAGTGCCTAAGGAACAGGATAAAGGAGCCTGTAAGGACTGGGCCGTAGGGCGGAGTACGGTGCCCACGGAGCTGGAGGGCTCTCCTCCCCACCATCCTGTGAGCTCCGCCTGGGCACTGGGGTCACCGAGGGAGTATGCCCACATGTGACACTCACTGGGGACTTTGGGTGAGTGGCATTCGGGCTCTGTCCTCAGAAACAGGGTGAGGAGAGCTGGCTGGAGGACGTTGGCTGTCCTTCCCTGCCAGGCTCATTTTCAGGGGCATCTGTTCTGAATCGTCTGGGGTCCAGGATCTTCAGTTCTGGGAAGGAGGAAGGTGTGTCCCTGTGCTGGAAGAGGGCCACCGCCGGCAGGACTCGTCTGTGGGAGAGGAGGCGATAACCTGAATGAGTGCCAGCCTCCGCCTCGGGCCTCCCCCATCTCCCCCGCCTGCGGGGCCAACGGCACCAGGCAGTGTCTGATATTGTCCACATTTTGAGTGCTTCTTACTACCAGGAAACTTCATAAAAATTACTTAACCCTCTCAGCAACTCCAGGAGACAGTCATTTTTAACACCATCTTAATAATAAATTGAGCTCTGGCCAGTGTGCTCAGTGGAGGGGTCCTCAAACTTTTTAAAGTGGGGGCCAGATCACGGTCCCTCAGAGAGCTGGAGGGCCGGACTATATGAACTACTAATTCCTACTGTAACACCTCGGCTGCGCTCACTGCCCAAAAAACCTGGCGGGCCGGATCAGACTCCTCTGCGGGCCGCATGTGGCCCGCGGGCCGTAGTTTGAAGACGCCTGCTAGAGTGTCGGCCTACAAATTGAACGGTCTTGGGTTCAATTCTGGTTAAGGATATGTACCTGTGTTGCAGGCTCAATCCCTGATTGTAGTCAGGGCACGTGTTGGAAGCAACCAATCAATGTGTCTCTCTCACATCACTCTCTCATTCTCTTTCCCTTCCACTCTCTCTAAAATAAAATACTAAAAAATTGTCCTTGCTGGTTTGGCTCAGTGGATAAACAGTCGGCCTATGGACTGAAGGGTCCTGGGTTTGATTCTGTTCAAGGGCACATGCCTGGGTTGAGGGTTCGATCAATGACTGTCATTGATGTTTGTATGTCTCTCTCCCTTTCCCTTCCTCTCTGAAATAAAAAAAAAAAAAAAATTAAAAATTAAAATAATAAATTGAGGCCAATCAGCCATTATTTCCCTGAGGCCACAACCATAAGAGAATATAAAATTCAAACTCAGGCCTGACTGCCCACCCGGTGCTGTCACCCACACCGGGGCTCAGGAAACCTGGTTCTGAGCTGCTGACCAACCCGGGCCCACCCCGCAGCCCCTCTTCCTCCGGGACCGCAGTGCCCGCTCTGGACGCCAGGCGGCGCCGCACTCACCCACTAGCAGCGCCTTGGAGCGCAGCCCGCCCGGGGGCTCCGCCTGCAGCTCCTCCTCCTCGTCATCGTCGTCGTCGGGCTGGGGCGCGGGGGCGCTGGGAGCGCTGGGGGCCTCGGGCTCGGGGCCCAGCTCCCGCAGCACCGAGCTCTCGGAGGGGTACTGGTACGTGGTCTCCAGGGCCGTCTCGCTGAAGGAGATCTTGAGCTGAGGGGGGAGGGGGAGGAGGCGAAGGATGCAGGTCAGCGCCGGGCAAGGTGGGCGAGGGGCTGGACTGGGCGCCCGCCGCCTTTGCCCTCCCCCCGCATCTGGGACGTTTTCCTCCGTCAGTTTCAAAACCAGGAGACTGAGTGCGGCAGGGCAGAGGGGAGGGCCCAGGTCCCCGCTCTGCAGCGGCGGGCAGAGGGTAAGTACACGGTAACACGTGGAAGGAAGTCCTCTGTCAGACTTGAGCGGCTGGGGGGGGGGCGGGTCCGGGGAACAAACCAGGCAGACTCCGCAGCACAGGGGAAGACAAGACCGAGTCCCCAAAGGTGCAGCCGGAAGGGGACCCCAGAGGAAAGTCCAGGCAAACCAGGGGGGTGGAGAGCACCAGGCCAGCGGACCGGACAGAACCCAGTCGGAGACGCAGGGAGACTCCAGAATAGCCCAGCTGTTCCCCCAGCCTCTCCCCCCGCAGCCCGGCCCCTCAGAAGCTCAGGGGAGAGGGGCAGCGAGGGATTCACTCGGAGCGGAAAACCAGGATCCCTGCGAACTGCTTCGAAAGGGCCACACCTGTCAGGCCTTCCAGCCCCCGTGGTGAGACACGGCCGTCCCCCCATCCCCGCCTCTGCAGATGGCTGCAAGCAGAGGAGCCTGGAGGTGCTGGACAGGAAGTTGCTAACAGCCTGAAACTCAGGGACAGTCACTCTTGCAGTGGCTCCCCATCTCACTGGGGACAAAAGCCAGAGCCTGACCAAAGTCTAGCAGTGTTCCCCAAACTTCTGACATTCGGGCACCCCTTCTATAATTTTCATAACGCTGAGTACCCCTCGTACTCATGAGAACGTAGAATTAGGCGAGGTAAGCACGGTGCAGTGCATATCCCCACCAAACTCCGGTGCAACGCGTACCCCACCAGACTCTTCCTGACCCCTGGGGGGACGAGGACCACACTTTGGGAAGCACTGGAGGATGCTGCCCAGGCCACGCCCTCACCTCTTGGGCATCCTCCCTCCCGCACACAGGCCTTGGCACTGGCTGTCTCCCCCACCCCTGCCTGGAACACCCCTCCCCAAACATACCCAGTGCTCCCCTGCCCCCAACCACCACGACAGTCACGCCCAGCCCCATCCAGCCCCGCTCCTCCTGGCCCTGTAGCTTCCACCACCTGGTTTTGTCAACAGGAGAACGGGAGGTGCTTTGCTGGGAAAAGCTCTGAGGGGCCACGCAGACCCGAGGAGGTCCCGGCAGAGGACCAAGGCCGGGGGAGCCCAGCCTGTGGAATGGCTGACAGAATTGGTGACAGCAACCAGACCCCTTCCATCCAGACTTCTTAAAGGGGCATCTCTGCTCTGTTGCTGACAGATGTACCCACACTGGGGAACCCATTTCTCTTTTTTCATTTCCCCTTTCGGGAAAACAAGCTCTGCCGTTTATTAAGCAGCTGAGAAGGACCCGTTCCCTTTGCTTTCAGTCCATGTCGGACTCTCCCCACACGCTGCTTCCCTCCCCCAACCCCAGCATCTGACTGACTTCCCAGGAATGCACAGCCTGCGGGAGGGGGCGCGGGGTGACTCACTGGCTCACCAGCTATATAAGGTCCCGAGGGGCTGGAGGGAGGGGCTCTGGGCCCGGGGGCAAGAATAGGCTGATGGAATTAGCCCACAGATGTTACCTGGGGGGGGGCAGGCAGAGGCGGTGCTCCATCCCTGAGCTAGGGGCAGAGCTGGATCAGGGCACCGAGCCCCCAGCAGCCTGACAGAGCGAAGGGCATGTGGGCCCAGAGCCTGCTCCGCCCCACCCCCAGCAGCTCTGCTTCCTCCTCTCACCACATCCTGAGCGTGCTGGCAGGCAGGTCCGGTCCCCACTCGCCCACCGCCTTCCGGCCCCCACCCCAGGCTTCCTGTTTGGGCGATCTGCTTCCGGCTCCCCAGATCCCTGACCCAGGTATGGTCACCACCACAGGTCCTGCCCTGCACCCGATGGCCCTGGACTTTGGGTTCAAACTTCACGATCCCTCTGCTCTTTCCACCCCAAAGCAAAGCCAGCTAACTCCGCAGGAAGTGACTTTTCTGAACACTGGCCTTGCCTTCCTGACCCCTCGCTGCAGGCTCAGGCTCGGGTGGGCGCTTAGGCTCCTTGCGATGGTGACGGGGGACAGAGCACCCCAAGCTGCATCTGGCCTGTGGTCCCTGAGGACGGCCCATGTGGGATGAGGACTAGACGCCAGGAAGGGCTTCCGTCTCGGGAACATGTATGAGCTGGAAGGGACTGCGGAAGGGGTTGGACCAGGGCCAGGCCAGGGGAGCCCTCAGCCTGCTTCTCCCACTTTCCTGCACCCCCGATTCCAGTCTAACCTCTGACCCTCCGCTGGCCTTGGCCCCACCCCTGTCCTCAACTCCCGTGGGACTCCCTGCTCTCAGCACTGCCTCCAAGTTCACTTCTCTTTTTCCACCCCAAGGGGAGGGAGAGGCCAGGGAGAGGGGAACCCCAGTGTGAGCCATTCCTGAGAGGGGGGCAAGGCCGGGAGGAAGGTGAAGGCAGGGAGGCTGAGAGGTCTTTGGCAGAGGAGAGAGGGAGGGAGGGGCGGGCTGTGGCCCAGCTGGGTGCAGCCTGAGGTCACCCACTCTGAAGGCCTCAGTGTGCGTCTCCCAGGGGCAGACTCCTGTGCCAGCCCCACTGCCCCCAGCCCAGGCCGCGCCCTCCAGCGCGCTCTCTTCCTTGGGACTCTCCGGCCTCCCTCCCCTCCTTCATTTCTCCCTAGAACCCCAAAGCCACCCCCCCGCCCCACTTCTCCCCGGCGAGGGCTCCTCATCCTGTGACCCTGCTTGACACAATCAAGGTTGCTGGCCTGTCTCCCACCAGAGGGGCTGGCTGGCTCAGACTCAGAGGAAAGGAAAGAAAGAAACGGGGGCCTCAGAGCCCGAGGGAGCAGCCGGGGCACACCTTGAGACGCCCCAGGGACAGCGTGGCCGTGGGCAGACACCCAGGGCGGCCGGACCAGGGCTGTGTGCGGAGGGGCGGAGGCTGCCACCGCAAAGGCCCAGGAGGCAGGGGCCCGAGACAGCCAGAGCGGGGCGGCGTGGAAGCCTGCGTGCTGCTCCCTACCTGTTTGTGGTGCCTTTCCGGGGACCCCTTCACCAGGCAGCTGCGGCTGAGGCGGAGGTAGCCCCCCAGGACCGCGATCTCCTCGGCGGTGGGGTACCGCTTCTTCCCGGCCGCCGGGGCCGCGTCGGCGGGGGCGGGAGCGGCCGGGGCCGCGTGCGGCGCAGACCGCCTGGGGTTGACGGTGAAGGTGTGTCCGCTGCGGCGGGGCGCCCCCAGCCCCGGCCCTGCCTTCACCCCATAGAACAGCCGGCTCATGAGGGAGTCCCCGGGGGGCTGGGGGGCCGGCGGCGGGGGAGACAGAGGCGCGGGCGCGGGCCGGGGCCGCGGCACCTCGGCTTCCTCTTCCTGCTGCCCCGCGTCCCGGGGCGGGAGGGGGCAGGGCCCGGCGCAGCGGCTCCGCAGCGGCCCCGGAGCCCCCGCCTCCTCCGCAGCCTCCACCCCGGGAGGCCCGGGGAGCTGGCCGGCGGGCTCCGCAGGGGCTGGCTTCCGAGGGGCGGGCTCCGCGTCCCTGGCTGTCCGTTCTCGAGCCCTCCCAGAGTGCAGGGTCCATTTCCACCCTTCGGCCGGCCCGGGGTCCCCCTCCGCAGCCTCGGCGGGGCTGGGGCTCCGCTCGGCGGGCTGCCCGCCGTCAGGGCCGCCCGCAGCCTCGCGCGTCAGGGCCCCGGGCGGCCCTGGGGGCTCCTGCGGGGCCGGCCGGGGAGCCCGCGCGTCCTCGGGGCGCCCCCTGTCCGCGGAGCTGCCCGTCCCTCCTCCGGGGCTCAGGCTCCGCTCCGACGGCTCCAGCGGCCTCGCACTCAGCTCCAGGGCCTCCGCGCAGCCAGGCCTCCATGGCGGGGCCGCAGCCTCGCTCCCGCTCCCGGGGCTTTGTTCTCGAGGCTCCGCCGGGTCCGCTTCGCCCGGGCTCGGCCGCCAGCGCCGCGCCTCCGGCAGCCCCGAGGCCCGGTCCCCAGCCTCGCCCTGGCGCGGCCGGCCCGGGTGCCCCGCAGGCTTGGGGCTTGGCTCTCGGGCTCCCCCTGTCCCCGGCCTCCCGTCGCCGGCTTCCCGGGGGCTGAGCCGCTCTTCCCCGGACGCCCTCTCCCCGGGGCCGAGCTCCTGCATCTCCCCAGGGCTGGGCCTCCACTCCCGGGCCTCCGAAGGCCCCAGCCTCCTTTCCGCCGGCAGCTCGTCACTCCGCCGCTGCTGCTGCTGCTGCTGGCGCTCCTGCCGGATGAATCGGTTCTGGTGCACCGGGCCGATGGCCTCCCGCAGGACCGCAGACTGGTCTGGGTCTGGAGGCCCGGCCTCTGGAGGCCCGGACGCAGCGCTGGGCTCCCCGGGGCACAGACCCAGCTTGGCCCGGCGGCGCTCCAGGAGCCCCCGCTTCCAAGCTGGCATCTGGGACAGGCGCTCCCGCTCCGCCTTCTCGCGGCCCCGCGCGGCCGCCTCCTCCTGCCGGCGCCGGGCCAGCAGCTGGAGCTTCCAGTCCGGGATGGTGGCCATGGCCCGAGGTGCAGGTGAGGGGCACTGGAGGCAGAGGCAGGGAGAGGCTGCTGAGGCGGGTGAGCCTGGACGGCGGGCGGGAGAGCCGGCACTGAGGCAGGGGACGGAGACCAGGAGGTGAAGGAAAGGCCAGCAGATGCGAGGGACGCGGCAGCGGAGGGGAGATTCAGATTTGGCAGCTCAGGGTTCAGGGTGCCAGCGACGTGAGGAGAGAAGTTGGTGCGAGGTGGGAGGGGAGAGGCTGGAGGCGGGGGCGGGGAGGGCGGAGGTCAGGGGGCGAGGGGCGGAGAGCGGGGAGGGCCAGGGCCAGGGGGCCCGGGGGCCCGGGCGACCAGCGGGCACAGCCGGGCGCCGCCGCGGCCCGAGGTCCAGGCTCCCCGTGCAGCTGTGCTGGGCGCCTCCCGCCGCCTCCGCCCCGGAGCCCGGGACTTCCCACCGCGGGGACTTCCCACCCGGCGCCCGCCCCCGTCCCCCCCCCTCCCCGCGGTGCCCGGACCCGGGAGCGCGGACCGGCTCCGCCTCTGCCCCGACCGGGCATCGCACCGGCAGACGCCGCCCGCCCGCGGAGGCCCCTCGCTGCACTCACGCTGCGCCCGGAGGGGAGGGTCGGCGGCCCGGTCCGGAGGAGAGGGGAGGCGCGGAGGCCGGAGGGACGCAGAGCGAACGGCCAGCGACCACTCGTCAGAGGACAATGGGGAGAGGATGGGGGCGCGGGGCGGGGCCGAGGAGGGGCGGGACCTGCTCCCGCCAACCCCGGGGAGCGGTCTCCGCCGCCGCCGCCGCCGCCGCCCCGGCCCTCCGTCCGGCCCCCCAGCCGCTCCCGCGGTCCGGAGCCAGCGCCGTGACTCAGGCCCCTCGGGGGACGGGGAGGAAGCGGCCCGCCTCCCGCCTCCCCCTCCCGCCCCGCCTTTGTCCTGCTCCGAGCACCGGGCCGGGGTCGGGGCGGCGGGAGGCGCAGCTCTGGGCTCGCCCCTCGTGGCCAGGGCGGCCAGGGCCCGGGAGGGGAGGAGGGCCGGGTCCTCCGGAAGGCGGGGCGGGTCCGAGGGCGCCGCCGCCGCCCAGCGGTGCCGGGGCGAGGCGCGGTTTGGGCCGCGGCTCCCACAAACAGCGCGCCAAGTGCAGAGAAAGGGCTGCGATTTATTTTCCCGCCACGCGTGCTCCTCGGAGGGCGGGCTTAGTCACCGAATGAAGGCACAGTCCGCCCGGCTCAGCTGCAGGACGGAACCAGGGCCTCGAGGTGCGGTCGTGCGAGGCGGAGGGGGCGCAAGGGGACGAAGGGGACCCCGAGATGCAGGGCGAGTGCCCGGGAGTAGCCAGGCGGGACCCTCTCCCTGAGGAGGCTGGGGAGGAGGGTCACGCCCACAGCTGTGAGACCTGCAAGCCCCCCCCTTCCTGGCTGGCGAGGAGCGGGCCTGGAGTGCTGACACTCGGGACTGAGGGCGTGGGATGGACTGGGGATTGAGGGCGTGGAGTGCATGGGAGGGCGCCTCTGGTCTGAGCGAGTCCAGGAGTTTGAATCCCAAGGGCAGAGGCGAGCAGGGCTGACACCAGGCTCCTCCTCACTCGGGCCCGCCCTCCTGGGGCCGGGAGAGCAGGTGCAGTTTTCTTTGCAGCTGGGCCCGGAGGTAGCAGAGGTCTTGCTGGTCAAGTCCATGGGCCAGGCCCAGGTACAGAGTGAGGAGGAGGGCGAGGAGGAGCCGGTCGGTGCCCAGGGTGGGCACCACCCACAGCACCGTCAGCAGCTCCACGCACACGGGGTGGCGCAGGTGGGAGAAGAGCCTCAGAGCGCGGGGGGACTTCAGGGCGAGGGGCTCGCCCAGCCCTCGCACGTGGTAGTACACCTAGGAGAGGAGCCGTCAGCCAGGCTCTCACCCGCCCCCCTCCCCCCTGCAGGTGCCCCACCACGATGGCTCCCCTTCCAGGTCTTGGGCCCTGACCCTCACCTCCCTGCCGGGACCCTCCCACGGGCCCAGGTTTCTGGCCTGAGGCGAGCCGGGGAGTCTGGCACACAGGCGAGGCGGGTGAAGGCGGCGGAGGGGGCCGCCGTGGAGGGGGAGCCTGGGCCGGCCAGGATGGAGAGCCCGGGCGGCAGGGACGGAGCGCACCTGCTTGAGGCCCATGAGCTCCGCGTAGTCGAAGACGAGGAGGATGCTGAAGATGAGCAGCCAGGACACCGCGTGCAGCACGAAGCACAGCAGGGGCACCCAGGTCGCCCAGGGCTCGGCCTGAGCGGCCCACAGCACAGGGCCTCTGGGGACGGGCTCCCAGCATCGCATCACCAGCTGGGGAGGACGAGGGGCTGGGAGACCTGGACAGGCTGTCCCACCCGGGGCCTGCAGCTCGCTCCCCATCTTTACCAAGAGCATCACCAACACTCAGCTCGAGGAGGTGCTGGGTGGGTTCCAAGGATATAAGGATGACCCAATCTTCCAGAGGTCTTACATGAGGTGAGCCTATGCCAGCACCCCGAGAAGACAAGCGAGTACTAACTAGGAAGCCTGGCTCGAGACGGTCTGGCTCAATGGATAGAGCCTTGGCCTGCAGACCAAAGGGTCCCGGGTTCAGTTCCCGTCGAGGGCAAGTACCTCAGTTCCAGGCTCCTCCCCTGGTACAGGCCCTGGTCGGGGCAAGTGCAGGAGGCAACCAATGGATGTTTCTCTCACATCGATATTTCTCTCTTCCACTTATCTGAAAATCAGTGGAAAAATATACTCCGGTGAGGATTAAAAAGAAAACCTTTAGCCGAAACCGGTTTTGCTCAGTGGATAGAGCGTCAGCCTGCTGACAGAGAGTCCGGTCAAGGGCATGTACCTTGGTTGCCAGCACGTACCCAGTAGGGGGTGTGCAGGAAGCAGCTGATCGATGTTTCTCTCTCGATGTTTCTAGTTCTCTTCCTCTCTGTAAAAAAATCAATAAAATATATATATTTTTAAAAAGAATAAAAAGATGCCAAAACCGGTTTGGCTCAGTAGATAGAGCATCGGCCTGCGGACTGAAGGGTCCCGGGTTCAATTCCAGTCAAGGGCATGTACCTTGGTTGCGGGCACATTCCCAGTAGGGAGTGTGCAGGAGGCAGCTGATGGGTGTTTCTCTATCATCGATGTTTCTAACTTTCTTTCCCTCTCCCTCTCTGTAAAAAAAAATAAAAATCAATAAAATGTATTTTTAAAAATAAATAAATAAATAAGAATAAAAAGAAAACTTCCGAAACTGGTTTGGCTCAGTGAATAGAGCGTCAGCTTGCGGACTGAAAGGTCCCAGGTTCGATTCCGGTCAGGGGCATGTACGTTGGTTGCGGGCACGGCCCCAGTAGGGGGCGTGCAAGAGGCAGCTGATGGATGACTCTCATCGATGTTTCTAACTCTATCCCTCTCCCTTGCTCTCTGTAAGAAGTCAATAAAAATATATTTTAAAAAAAGAAAAGAAAACCTATAATAAAAGTGTAATATGCTAATTTGACCGGACATCCTTTTGGACGAAGCTGCGGGAGACGGGGAGGGAGGCGCGGGCCTTTGGTAAATAAAAGACTGACCCTGGAGCCTGCTCCTGTAGGTGGGGAGAGCGCGAGGGCAGCCTGACATTGTGGGGGGCAGTGCGCATGGCACTGGTGCTTGGGGGAGGACACGGTGCACCTTCTTGTTTATCCTCACGAGCACATTTTTAGAGAGTGGAACGGAGGGCGAGACAGAGAGAAACAACGATAGAGAAACATCAATTGGTTGCCTCCCAGACTCTGTATCGAGGTACATGCCCTTGACCCTCCAGTCCTCGGGCAGACGTTCTACCCCCTGAGCCAAACGGGCTGGGCAGTGCACCCTTCCGGATGTAAAGTAAGGTGTGTGCTGTGGGAACAGCTGAGATCAGAGTCCTGAGCACCCTGCGTTCTCTAACCCACACTTCCCTGCCCACCCCCAATCCAGGGCCTCCTTCCCAGACTCTCCCTTAGGGACTCAGCTTCCAGCCGCATACCTGCAAGGCCAGCGCAGTGCAGGCCACGTACAGAGACCTCTGCAGAACCCCAAAGTGCCGAGACAGCCACACCTTCACCGGCTCAGTCGCCATGAGGCTGTGCTGCCCCACAAACAGCAGCAGGAGCCCCAGATCCCACGCCAGGGGAGCCAGGACGCCGCGGTCCTGAAAGGCGGCCAGCCAGCCCCGGGGCGCCTCTGGGGGACGGGGGGGGGGGGGGGGGGGGGGTAGAGCAGGAACACGGTGCGGACACCCAGGCCGGCCCCCCGCCCCCCGCCCCGCCCAGGCAGGCCCCGCCCCGCCCCTCCGCCCCGCCTCTCCGGGTCCCAGGCCGGGTGTCCGCACCGTCTGTACCAGCCCAGAGCCTCACTGCTGCATCTGCAGCCCCGCCTCGTTCCCCCTCGCCGTCCTCCCCTTCCCGCCTGCTTCCGAGCCCGGAGGTTCCCGGGGGCAGGCGCCGGGCGCGCGGGGGGCCCCGGCCCGCCCCTCGCCGCCCAGAGGCCCCTAAGCCGCCCCGCGCCCGCCGCCCGAACCGCGGTCGGACTGCTAACGGAGCGCGGGCTGCAGCCCCGCCCCGGGCCGCCGCCAGGCCCCGCCCGCTCCCGCCTCCCGCCCACCTCCCGGCGCAGGGCCGCCCCCGCTCACCGGCACCCGCGGGCTCCGGCGCCCGGCCGAGCAGAGGCCGGAGGGAGGCGAAGCGCACGAACTCCACGCCGGTGCCGAAGGCCAGCAGGAAGGACGCGAGCGCGGCCGGGACCAGCAGCAGCGCGGGGGCCATGGCGGAGCGCGGGCAGCGCGGGCTGGGGTTCCCGCGCCGCAGGCCCCGCCCCTCCGGGCCCGCCCAGGCAGGCCCCGCCCCTCCGGGCCCGCCCAGGCAGGCCCCGCCCCGCCCCCCCGGGCCCGCCCAGGCAGGCTCCGCCCCGCCCCTCCGGGCCCGCCCAGGCCGGCCCCCCGTCCCCCGCCCCGCCCAGGCAGGCCCCGCCCCGCCCCTCCGGCCCCGCCCCTCCGGGCCCGCCCAGGCAGGCCCCGCCCCGTCCCCGCCCCGCCCCTCCGGGCCCGCCCAGGCAGGCCCCGCCCCGCCCCTCCGGGCCCGCCCAGGCCGGCCCCCCGTCCCCCGCCCCGCCCAGGCAGGCCCCGCCCCGCCCCTCCGCCCCGCCCCTCCGGGCCCGCCCCTCCGGGCCCGCCCAGGCCGGCCCCCCCGTCCCCCGCCCCGCCCAGGCAGGCCCCGCCCCGCCCCTCCGCCCCGCCCCTCCGGCCCCGCCCCTCCGGGTCCGCCCAGGCCGGCCCCCCCGCCCTCCGCCGCGCCCCTCCGGCCCCGCCCGCCCCGAGCGGCTCCCCTCCCCTCGCCACGCCCGGAGCCACCGCCCAGTCCCGCCGGGAAGCGGGGGTTCCCGGGGGGAGAGGGGGCGGCCCCGCGGCCCCTCGGGGCTCGGTTCCGCGTGGCTGTCCCCCGGTGAGGCCGGCCTCTGCCCGGTGCTGGCGGAGCGGCCGCCCAGCCGGTCCGCCGCCCCGCGAACCCCGCAGGCCCAGGAGGCGGAGCGGGCGCGCCGGTGTCCCAGGCTGAGGCCGGGGCTTCTGGCGGGACAGACACGTGCGCGTGTTGGGGTGGAAAGCTTACCCACCGCAGCTGTAAACGGCGGCCTGCTGACTTTATCCGAGCTTCATGCGCTGGAACTGGCCTCTGCAACCCACTCATTGAACACCACTTACTAATCGGAAACCTCCAGGATCTTTTGTGTTAATCCATTCCCTTACAGACCTGTTTATAAGGCAGGCTACAATGTGAAAGCAAAATTTTCTCTGCCAGAGTTAAAAATCCGGTTTGGCGCAGTGGATAGAGCTTTGGCCTGTAAACTGAAGGGAGGGAATATATATATATATATCTCCTATCTAATAAACGGGGGATATGCTAATTGACTATCACTCCGTCACAAAGATGGCTGCACACACAACTGAGGACAAGTTCCCATAAGGAGCCTTAATGAGCAATCATCAGGGACCTCCCTCCCCCGCCCCCATGGGCTTGACAGGGAACCTTCCCTCCCGCCCCCCCCCCCCATGGGCTTGACACCCTCCCCCGGCCCCCATGGGCTTGACAGGGAACCTCAGGCTGCGCCCCTGCCCTAGCACCAGGCCAGGGAACCTCAGATCGCACCCCACCCCAGCACCAGGCCAGGGTACCTGAGGCTGAGCCCCCTGCCTGGCTGGGCTTGATGGGACCTCAGGTGGTGCCCCCCACCCAGCAGAGCTTCACAGGGGACCTCAAGGTGCACCCCCAGTCCTGGGTTGGGGGGACTCAGGCCGTGCCCCCACTCCAGCACTATAGGGGACCTCAGAATATACGTTTGACAGGGGACCTCAGGCCTCGCCCCCTGTTCTGGCACCAGGCCAGGGGGCCTGAGGCCACGCCCTGCACCCAGTGGGGCTTGATGGGGGACCTCAAGGTGCACTTCCCAACCTGGTCCTGGGCTAGAAGACCTCAGGCCTCGCCCCCCGCCCTAGCACCAGGCCAGGGGACCTGAGGCTGCACCCCCTGCCAGTGGGGCTTGTTGGGGGACCTGAGGCAGTGACAGGGTTAGACAAGGGTGGGAGTAGCCAGATCTAGCCCAATGGGGGCAGGGGCCAGCTGGGTCTGGGCCTCACGCGATTTTGAGGTGCATGTGGGTGGGCAGGGACTTGACTCTGGATCTTGTGATTTGCCCCAGACTCTGAAGGAGGAAGGTTTTCATATACATTTTACTAATTTTCTTTCCTCTCTGACACTGCTACTATAGAGAAAGGGCAAAAAGCAATATTAAATTATTTCCTCTAATTGCCTTTTTCTGTGCATGAATTTTGTGCATCAGGCCACTAGTGTGTGTGTGTGTGTGTGTGTGTGTGTGTGTGTGTAAATCCTCACCAAAAGATATTTTTACACTGATTTTTTAGAGAGAGGGAAAGACAGAAACACATCCATTGGTTTTCTCCTGCACTAACCCTGATCAGGCCCCGGGCTGAGGAGGAGCCTGCAACCGATATGTCCATATGTCATGCCCTTGACTGGAATTGAATCTGGGACCCTTTGGTCACAGGCAGACACTCTACTGAGCCAAACCAGCTAGGGGTAAAAATATATATTTTTTAAAAGATTAAAAAAAAAAAAAAAAGAAGAAGAACCTACTGCCGAAGCTGGTGTGGCTCAGTGGATAGAGCGTCGGTCTGTGGACTGAAAGGTCCCAGATTTGATTCCGGTCAAGGGCGTGCACCTTGGTTGCGGGCACATCCCCAGTGGGGGGTGTGCAGGAGGCGGCTGGTCGATGTTTCTCTCTCATCGATGTTTCTAGCTCTCTGTCCTCCCTTCCTCTCTGAGGAAAATCAATAAAATATATTAATAAATAAATAAATAAATAAATAAGAACCTACCCACAGCCTCTGCCTTTGTGAGCAGCACCATGGTGGTGGGCAAGAGCAAGTGCTCACAGAAGGTGGCACAAAGGAACCAAGAAGAAAGTGTGTGATCCGTTCTCTAAGAAAAAGCGGCCTGCGCGAGAGTGCCAGCTCTGTGCACGGTAAGGAAGATTGGGAAAACGCTAGTCACAAGGACTCAGGAACCGAAGTCCCATCTGAGGGCCTCAGGGGTCATGTCTTTCGAGTGAGCTTTGCTGGCCTGCAGAACGATGAAACTGCAGCTAGAAACCCAAATTACCAATTGTTCAGGGCCTGAGCTGCCTAACTCCCATGGCATGGATCTTACCCGTGTCAGACAAAGTGTGCTCCATGGTAAAAACGTGGCCAACCATGATTGAAGCTCATGTTGATGTCAAGACTGCCAATGTTATTTGCCTCATCTGTTTTGTGTTGGTTTTAATTTTAAAAAATTAAAAACAATCAGATCCAGAAGACCTCTTACCTCATAATCAGGTCTGTCAAATCCAGAAGATGATGGAAATCATGACCTAAGGGTGCAAATGACTTGAAAGATGTCAATAAGCTGATTCCAGGTAGCATTGGAAAAGACACGGAAAAGATTTGCCAATCTATTTGCCCACTCCGCGATTACTTTGTTAGAAAAGTCAAATGAGCATGGAGGTCACGGTTCGATTCTTGGTCAGGGCACATGCCCAGGTTGTGGGCTTGATTCCCAGTAGGGGATGTGCAGAAAGCAGCCAATCAATAGTTCTCTCTTTCTCCCTTTCTCTCTTGGAAATCAATTAAGACATATTTAAAAAAGAAAAAGAAAACGAAAGAAAGAAAAGTCAAATGCTGAAGGAGCCCAAGTTTGAACGGGGGAAACTCACAGAGCTTCACAGTGAAGGGCGCAGCTCTGGAAAGCCGAGTGGGAATGAGACAGCACTCAAGTGAATGGGCAGATGGACATGAGCCCAGGCCAACACTCTGCTTACTCAGACTTCAGAGTGACAAATAACAAATCTTATCCTATCGAATAAAAGAGTAATATGCAAATTGACCATCACTCCAACACAAATTGACCATCACTCCATGTGGACAAAAGATGGCCACCACAAGATGGCCAGTAGGGGAGGACAATTGGGAGGGCAGTTGGGGACGAACAAGCCTTCAGGGGAGGGCAGTTAGGGATGATCAGGATGACAGAGGAGGGAAGTTGGGGGCAACCGGGCCTGCAGGGAAGGGAAGTTGAGGGGGGACCAGGCCTGCAGGGAAGAGCAGTTGAGGGGGGACCAGGCCTGCATGGGAGGGCAGTTAGGGGCAAACAGTCTGGCAGGGGAACAGTTAGGCATCAATCAGGTTGTCAGGTGAGTGGTTAGGGGGTGATCAGGCTGGCAGGCTGAAGTGGTTAGGGGCAATCAGGAAAGCAGGCAGGCAAGCAATTGGGAGCCACCAGTCCTGGATTATGAGCGGTATGTCTGACTGATCCCTACCAGGATCGGGCCTATTTGGGCAGGCAGACATCCCTTGAGGGGGTCCCAGATTGGATAGGGTACAGACTGGGCTGAGGGACAACCCCCCATGCATGAATTTTGTGCACCAGACCTCTAGTTTGTGATAAAAACAAAACAAAAAGAACCTACTCACAGCAGCTACCAACATGCATACGAGAGCTCCCCTTTGTACATTTGGTATTAACAGGCTCTCTAGTTTTAGACAGTCCAATGACTGTCAGATCCCTCTGTGTTTTCTTATTGTAAACGTTAATTATAGAAAAGTCTTAAATTTACAGAGAAATTGAGAAGATAGTACAGAATTCCCTTACATCCTTCACTACTTCATTATTAATATATTAATTATATCCTACAATAATGAACTAATATTGATACCTTATTGTTAACCGAGAGTCCAAATTCATTCAGTTCATTGAGATGTTTTTAGTATTTTATATATATATATATATATATATATATATAATTTGTGTAATTGGTACAAAATATTATATTAGTTTCAGGTGTTCAAACTATATATATATATATATATATATATATATATATATATATATATATATTTATATACCTTAAATATATATTTATATACCTTACATTGGGATCACCCTATTAATCCTAGTTGTCATCTGTGGCCATGCAAACCTATCACAATCTTATCTATATATATATAATCTATACTAATAAAAGGATAATGTGCTAATTAGACAGGGACACCTTCCAGGACACCTTTTGAACGACCTTCCAGGAAAAAGCCATGGTAACAGGATTGAGGCACAGGTGGTTAGGGGCAATCAGGCCAGCGGCGGGGGCAGGGGGGCACAGTTGGGGATGAGAAGGCGGTGGGGGGGCACAGTTGGAGGGGAGCATGTTGGCAGGCAGAATGATTAGGGGCGATCAGGCAGGCAGCCAGGTGAGCAGTTAGGAGCCAGTTGTCCCAGATTGTGAGAGGGATATCTGACTGCCGGTTTAGGCCCAAACCCCAGGAAGGTGCAGGCTGGGCTGAATTTTGTGCACCAGGCCACTAGTGTGTATGTGTGTGTGTGTGTGTGTGTGTGTGTGTGTGTGTGTGTATATATATATATATATATATATATATATATATATATATATAGAAGCCTAATATGCAAATTGCCCCCTTGGGAGTTCGACCAGGAGACTGGGAGTTCGATCACTTGCTATGATGTGCACTGACCACCAGGGGCAGTGCGGAATGAAGGAAGTCCCTGGCCGGCAGCCAGAAGGCCCCAGTTGGCCCTAATCGCCCACCAGGCCTAGGGACCCTAACGGTGCTTGAATTTCACACACCGGGCCTTTAGTCTATATATACATATAAAAGCCTAAGCAGCCGAAACCGGTTTGGCTCAATGGATAGAGCGTCAGCTTGGGGACTGAAGGGTCCCGGGTTTGATTCCAGTCGGGGGCATGTACCTTGGTTGCGGGCACATCCCCAATAGGGGTGTGCAGGAGGCAGCTGATCGATGACTCTCTCTCATCGATGTTTTTAACTCTCTATCCCTCTCTCTTCCTCTCTGTAAAAGAATCAATAAAATATATAAAAAATAAAAAATAAATAAATAAATAAATAAAATAAAATAAAAGCCTAAGCAATCATTTGACCATTTAGTCACTATGACACGCACTGACCATCAGGGGGCAGATGCTCAAAGCAGAAGCTTCCCCATGGTGGTCAGTGCGCTCCCACAGCTGACTGATGGGCACCAGATGCAAGGCTGGCGAGTGCAGCTGCTGCAGCTTGAGCCTCTCCCCTGAAACCCCCCCTGTATGCCCCTCCCCCATCTGGACCTGGACCCGGACCCAGACCGGGACTGGCATTGGGAGAGACACAGCGAGTTCGAGGCTGCTTCTCAGTCATGGGAGCGCCAATATCGCACTAGGACAAGCGCGCAGAGCCTGCAGGGGACCGGCAGCGAGCCTACGGAGTGGCAGCAGGCCCAGCGGGGCTGGATGAGCAGGAGCGCCTCGCCAGGCTTGGGCTCCTCTGGGCCGCCTGCTGCTTCGCGCACCACTACTCTCAGGGGATGTTGGGCTGCCAGTTTCAGCCATCTCCGCAGGCCACGCTGAGGGACCCCACCGGTGCATGAATCCATGCACCAAGGCCTGCTTTCCAAGCCCCAGACCCATAATGAGATAAGGCAGAGACTCAAAGCCTTCAGAGATCTGCCTTACTGTTATCCACCTGGATTGGCCTTAGGCCAGTGGTTGCCAATGAGTGGTCCATGAGGTCTGAAAGGTTGGCGACTACTGGCTTAGGCTATGGGCCACGAGATGTGTCAAGAGTTCTTTCAACAGTGTGTGGCAACTGCATTTCCCCCAGGCCAAAAATACCTGATCGCCAATGTCAGAGACATTTCTTCTCTGCAGCACAAGGGAATGACTCAGCACAGAAAACCAAGCTTCAATCCCAGAGCACCCAGCCCTGAACTGTCCTCACATAGCTCTAGCTTGGCCCTGGGAGCAGGTCAGTGTAGCTTCCATTTTTAATTTCAACACCTGTCTTTTGTTGACTTTTCCCCCCATTTAAAAAAAAATAAATGTTATTGTTCATATTATTACAAATGTTCCTTTCCACCCCCCTCCATTGCTCCCCTGCACCAGGTTCCCATCCCACCCTCTGCCCTTTCCCCATCCCCCATTGTCCTCATCCATAGGTGCACAGTTTATGTTCAGTCTCTTCCCGCACCCCCCACTCACCTTTTCCCCGAGAATCTTCAGTTCACTCCCCTTCCATACCTCTGATTCTATTATATTCAACAGTTAATATTGTTCATCGGGTTTTTTTAATTCCCTTGGTTTTTAGATTCACTTGTTAATAGTTACGAATTTGTTGTTCATAATTTTTATCTTTATTTTCTTCCTCTTCCTAAAGAACCCCTTTCAGCAATTCATATAATTCTGGTTTGGCGGTGATAACTCCTTTAGCTTTTTTTTATTTGTGAAGCTCTTTATCTGGCCTTCGATTCTGAGTGATATCTTTGCTGGGTAGAGTATTTTTGGCTGTAGGTTCTTGCTAGTCATCACCTTGAATATTTCTTGCCATTCCCGTCTGGCCTGCATGGTTTCTGTTGAGAAATCAGCTGACAATTGTAGGGGTGCTCCTTTATATTATAGGTAACTCCCTGCTTTTCTCTTGCTGCTTTTAATATTCTCCTTGTCTTTTGCTCTTGGAATTTTAATTATGATATGTCTTAGTGTGGTCCTCTTTGGGTTCCTTTTGTTTGGGATTCTCTGTGCTTCCTGGACTTGTAAGTCTAATTCTTTCACCAGGTGGGGGAAGTTTTCTGTCACAATTTCTTTCAGTATGTTTTCGATATCTTGCTCTCTGTCATCTTCTGGGACCCCCATAATTCTGATGTTGGTTCGCTTGAAGTTGTCCCAGAGGTTTCTTACACTATCTTTAACTTTCTGGATTCTCTTGTCTTCTTGCTTCTGCAGAGGAGTGTCCTCTGACTCTTTGTGTTCCAAATCTTTGACTTGATTCCTGCAATCTTCCATTCTGTTTTTAGGACTCTGTATATTTTTTATTTCAGAAAATGTATTCTTTATTTCTAGTTGATCCCTTTTCATATCCTCATAGGTCTCATTTATTTTATCGGCCTTTTCTAGGAAATTCTTGAAAAACCTTATAAGCGTGGTTTTGAACTGTATATCCAGTCGCTTTTTGTCCTCCATTTCTTTCGTTTGTGATCTGTTTCCTTGTCTAGGCATTTTCACTGCTTCCCTGAGTTGGTAGGGTGGCTTTGTGTGCTAAGGTGTCCTATATGGTTCAGTGAATCAGCCTCCCAGTTATCTGAGGTGGACAGTCTTGGTGCACCCCTTTGTGGACTATGTGTACAGCCTATTGTAGTTAAGTTTTGGTTGTTGTTGGTATCACTGGGAGGAACTAACCTCCAGGCCAATTGGCTGTGAGGTTCAGCTGTGTCTATGCCGGGAGATAGCCTTATTCAACTAGACTTGGAAAATTGAAAAATCTTCTGTGCTCAGCTTGGATGGGGTGGAGTTTCAGGGTGGAGCTTACAGCCTTGGTGGAGTTTCAGGGTCGAGCTTACAGCCTTGGCTTCCGTCAGCCCCGCCCTATGAGGTTCCTGAGTTTCAGTGTTCCTCAGTGTCCTTCGGTACTCACTGCAAGCACCTCTGAGAGAAAGGTGCCCTCGAGTTTCACCTGCTACCAGACAGTCTAGTCTCTCCCCCAACGAGCCTGCAACTGGGTTCAGTGCAGTTGGAAGTAAGGTTAAGAGCAGTCTGGAGCTTATGTCTCCTTCCCGCTAGGGCAATCCAGTGGCACAGTCAACAGTCTGTCCTCTGCGCGCAATTTGTGTGCCTCCAGGGCTCTGCCTTTCACCGCTCCCCTGAGTTTCCGCCTTACAGCCCAGATTCCCTCTGTATGAGCCTGGGTCCTCAGGGTCTGGCCTAGAACTAGGGTTCAGTGCAGTCGGAACTGGGGCTCAGCACAGTCTGTAGCTTTTGTCTCCTTCCTGCTAGGGAACGCCAGCCAGGCACTCAGCTGCCCCTCCTCTGTGGCTCTGTCCTCTCTGTGTGTGTGCGCGTGCAACGTGTCTCTGTACCTTGGGCCTTTACAGCTCCTCCGCGCTTCCTTCTGGTTTTCTCTTTCCTTCTAGTTGTAGAATTTCCAGTCAGTCAACTTTCCTGTAGTTCTGGATAATGTCCATTTTTTTATTTTTATTTTTATTTTTTAAAGTATATATTTTATCATTTTTCCACAGAGAGGAAGGGAGAAGAACAGAGAGCTAGAAACATCAATCAGATGCCTCTTGCACACCCCCCACTGGGGACGTGCCCGCAACCAAGGTACATGCCCTTGACCGGAATCGAACCCAGGACCTTTCAGTCCGCAGGCCGACACTCTATCCACTGAGCTAAACCGGTTTTGGCTGGATAATTTCCATTTTATATTTTAGTTGTATTTTTTGAAATTGTTGTGTGAGGCTGCAGTTAGGTGTTTACCTATGCCGCCATCTTGGTTTCTCCCTAAGCTCCCTTTGGTTGACTTTTTTTTATAATAACCATTCTCATTAGTGTAAGATGGTATCTCATGATTTTGATTTGCATTTCCCTGACTATTAGTGGGTGTTGAACATATTTCCTTTTTAAATATTTTTTTAAAATATATTTTATTGATTTTGTACAGAGAGGAAGGGAGAGAGATAGAGAGTTAGAAACATCGATGAGAGTCATCAATCAGCTGCCTCTTGCACACCTCCTACTGGGGATGTGCTCGCAACCAAGGTACATGCCCTTGACCGGAATCGAACCTGGGTCCCTTCATTCCCCAAACCGATGCTCTATCCATTGAGCCAAACCGGTTCCGGCTTAAATTTTTTTAAAAAAATTGATTTGAGCTCTGGCCAGTTTGGCTCAGTGGATAGAGTGTCAGCCTGTGGACTGAAGAGTCCTGGGTTTGATTCTGGTCAAGGGCACGTACCTTGGTTGCAGGCTCTGAGCCTTGGTCAGGGGTATGTGGGAGGCAACCAATCCATGTGTGTCTGTCACATCAGTGTTTCTTTTTCTCTCTCTTTTCCACTCTCCTTAAAAATCAATGGAAAAAATATTCTCAGGTGAGGATTAAAAATAAATTTGATGGGGGGAGGGAAGAGAGAGAGAGAGAGAGAGAGAGAGGAAGAAACATTAATTGGTTGCCTTCCATACACACCCCAGCTGGGGATCAAACCTGCAACCTATATAGGTGCCCTGACTGGGAATTGATCCCACTACACCTTGGTGCACAGATGGTGCTCCAAGCAACTGACACACATCAGGGCTGAACATCTCTTGTTTGTTGTTGTTAATTTTTTATTTATTTATTTTATTTTTTTCCATTGATTTGAGAGAAAGAGTGGATGGGAGGGGGAGAGACAGAGAGACAGAAATATCAATGTGCGAGACGATTGGTTGCCTTCCATACACCAGGACCAGGGCCAGGACCAAGTTTGCAACCAAGGCATGTGCCCTTAACTAGAATCAAACCCAGGACAACAGCTCGTTGACCAATGCTCCATCCACTGAGCCGAACCGGCTAGGGCTGAACATCTTTCTGTGTGACTATTGGCCATCTGTATATCTCCTTTAGAGAAATGTCTCTTCATGTCCTCTGCCCATTTTTTGGTCATATTTTTTCTTACACCTTATTCAAAAATAGACTCCAAATGGACTGAACATTTAAATGTAAGACATGAGCTGAGACGGGTTTGGCTCAATGGATAGAGCGTCGGCTTGGGGACTGAAGGGACCTGGGTTCGGTTCCGGTCAAGGGCATGTACCTTGGTTGTGGGCATATCCCCAGTAGGGGGTGTGCAAGAAGCAGCTGATTGATGACTCTCTCTCATCGATGTTTCTAACTCTCTATCTCTCTCCCTTCCTCTCTGTACAAAATCAATAAAATATATTTTTTAAAAAATAAAAATAAATGTAAGGCATGAAACCATAAAACTCCTGGAAGAAAACAGGTAATAACTATTTGACATCAGTCTTAGTAATATCTTTTTGATATGTCCTCTTTTTAAAAATATATTTTATTGGTTTTTTACAGAGAGGAAGGGAGAGAGATAGAGAGTTAGAAAAATCGATGAGAGAGAAACATTGACCAATGTGCCTGCAACCAAGGTACATGCCCTTGACCAGAATCGAACCTGGGACCTTTCAGTCTGCAGGCCGACGCTCTATCAACTGAGCCAAACCGGTTTTGGCTGATATGTCCTCTTGAGTAAAAGGAAAAAAAAAAAAAAAAAAAGAGAATTCATCAAACTGAAAGTGAAGGAAACAATGAAATGAAAAGACAATCTACTAAATGGGAGAATATATTCTTAAATGATATAGCCAATAAGAGTTTGATCTCCGCCGGGACTGGTTTGGCTCAGTGGATAGAATGTCGGCTTGGGGACTGAAAGGTCCCAGGTTCGATTCCGGTCAAGGGCATGTACCTTGGTTGCGGGCACATCCCCAGGAGGGTGTGTGCAAGAGGCAGCTGGTCGTTGTTTCTCTCTCATCGACATTTCTAACTCTGTCCCTCTCAATTCCTCTCTATGCAAAATCAATAAAATATATTAAAAAAATAAAGAGTTTGATCTCCAAAATCTATCAGAAATTCATTCAAAGCCTGGCCAGCTTGGCTCAGTAGTTTAGCACCAACCTATGAACCAGGAGGTCGAGGTTTGATTCCAGGTCAGGGCACAGGCCCGGGCTGCAGGCTCGATCCCCAGTGTGGGGCACAGGAGGCAGCCAATCAATGATTTTCTCTCATCATTGATGTTTCTAACTCTCTCCCCCTCTCTCTTTATCTCTGAAATAAATTAAAAAACATATTTTTTAAAAAAGAAATTCATTCAGCTCAATAATAAAAACTTTTCCTTAGTTTTAATTGTCTTTTTCTGTTCTTGAACAGCACATTCCATTTACTTACCATGTTTCCTTTGGCTCTTCTTGGTTGTAACATAACTTCCGATATTCATCAGTTTTTTCTTGTTCTTGACAGTTTTGAGGAGCTAAAATTAGGTATTTGGAAAATGCCCCTCTATAGAAATATTATGATGTTTTATCATGATAATACTCATTGCCAAACTCTCCTATGTTTTTAAAAAATCTATATATTTTATTGACTTAATAATTTCAGCATCATACTGAATCCTGAAGTCAGATAGTGTTAGTTCATAACATTTTTCTTCTCTTTTAGTATCGTAATGGCTCTTGTGGGTCTTTTATCTTCTCATTCAAACTTTAGAATCAGTTTGTGTATTTTACAAAATATGGTTGGAATTTTTATTGTGGTCATGTTGATAAAGTTGAGAAGAATTGATATCTTAACATATTGATTCTTCCAACTTGTGAACGTGGAGCAGCCCTCTACTTATTTAGATATTGTTGTTTTATCAGGAATTTGTAGTTTTCTATATAAGAACCTAGGACATATTTTGTTAGATTTATACCTAAGTATTCCATTTTTTTTATGCATTTGTAACTAATATTGTGTTTTTTCATTTCAAATTCTAATTTCTCTTTGCTGGTATTAGGAGGGCAATTAAATTTGTATATTAATCTTATGTGACCTTGCTATAATTACCTTTTGGTTCTGTAGAAAATCATGTAATCTTTAACAAAAAACAGTTTTCTTCTTTCAAATCTATATATATGTTCTTTCTTTTAAAACTTTTTTTTTTTTTTTTTTTAGTTAATCCTCACTCAAGGATATTTTCCCATTGATATTTAGATAGAGTGGAAGAAAGGGGGAGCGACAGAGAGAGAAACATATGAGAGAGACACATTGACTGATTTCCTCCCACACACCAGAATTTAACCAGGACCCTTCAATCAGTGGGTTGACACTCTATCCACTGAGCCAAACAGGCGAGGGCTATATTTTCCTAATTTACCAGCTACGACTTTTGTATAATGTTAAATAACAGTGGAGAGAGATATATCCTTACTTTACTCTTGATATTATGGGGAAAGCATCTAGTATCTCTACATTAGGTATGTTAGCTGTAAGGATTTTTTAAAAGTATATATTTTTTATAGATTGCAGAGAGGAAGAGGGAGTGATAGAAACATCAATGATGAGAAAGAATCATTGATTGACTGCTTCCTGGATGCCTTACACTGGGGATTGAGCCTGCAACCTGGGATATTCTGACTGGGATATGAACCATGCTTTCCTGGTTCATAGATAAATGCTCAACCACTGAACCATCTGGTGAGGCTATCAGGTGTTTTTTTTTAAAAAAATACATATCTTTATCAAATTAAGTTCCCCTCTATATAGTATAGGCTTCCTAATAGTATTATCTCACTAATGTCCATTTTATGTTTACCGTGAAGGTATTTTTTTGCAGTTTACTTTCTATTAAGTATATTACCCTGTAAGCCATTTTTTCTGCTCAGGGATGCTATAACAAAGTACAGTATGCTGGGTGACTTAAGCAATACATTTATTTCTCACAATTCTGAGTCCAAGATCTAGCTGGGCTCAGATGTTGACTCTCTTTGCTTATTTATAGATCATTACCTCTGAAATGCTATCACTGGCTAACCATTCTGGAAATGGATTTCAAGAAAAATCCTACAGATAGGAAACCAATATGGCAGCCTAGGTTAAGCGCCTAAACTGCTGCCTCGCACAACAATCTCAAAACAACAACTAACAGACAGAACGAACATCATCTAAAACCACAGGAAAGCTGGCGGAGTGTGAAATCTACAACTAGAAAGGAGAGAGCCTCATGGATCAGGGGAGCTGAATAGCGCTGAGGTAGGGAGACATTCGCAGAGAAAAAGGGCAGCCGAGTGCCTGGCTGGCGGGAGGGGAAAGGAAGCCCCTGACTGCACTGAAGCCCAGCCCCGGCCGAAACCCCGTGGGCCCAGGCTCATACCGGTGGAGTCTGGACAGTAGAGAAAGGCACCCGGAGGCTCAGAGACTGGGAGACCGGGGGAGCGGGAGCCACAGTGGGCAGAGGGGTCTGACCACGGAAGTTGCCATAGGGGAAGGAGTCGGAAGCTCCTCACTGCACTGAGACTGAAACCCAGTTCAGGGTGAGCCCCTAGGGCACCCACGCTCTTACAGGGGGAATCTGGACTGTCAGGCGGAAACTCAGGGGATCCGTGAAAGGCAGAGGTCTGAGGCACATGCACAAGGGCAGGGCTGATGGGAAGCCACGACTGTTAGCTCAGCCCTGAGACTCCACCCCATCCAAGCTGAGCACAGAGGCTTCTGCAAGTCTGATCCTATAAGACTGTCTCCAATACAGAAGGTACCTCAGAGTAGACATAGCTGACACTCACATCTAATTGGCCTGGAGGTCAATTCTTCCCAGGGATACCAACAACAATCAAGTCTTAACTACAACAAGGCTGTTCACGCAGTCCACAAAGGGGAGCACCAAGAGTGTCTACCTCAGGTAACGGGGGAGGCTGACCCACTGGGCCATATAGGACACCTAGCACACAAAGCCACCCTACCAACTCAGGGAAGCAGCGAAAATGAGGAGACAAGGAAACAGATCACAAATGAAAGAAATGGAGGAGAACAAAGGACTGGACATAGAGTTCAAAACTATGGTTATAAGGTTTTTCAAGAATTTCCTAGAAAAAGCTGATAAATTAATGAGACCCTTGAGGATATGAAAAAGGACCAACTAGAAATCATACACTGACTGAAGTAAAAAATATTATACAGAGACCCAAGAGCAGACTAGAGGAACGCAAGAATCTAGTCAAAGATTTGGAATACAAAGGGGCAAAGGAAACTCCTCTGGAGAAGCAAGAAGAGAAGAGAATCCAGAAAGTTGAAGATAGTGTAAGGAGCCTTTGGGACAACTTCAAGTGTACCAACATCAGAATTATGGGGGTGCCAGAAGAAGAGAGAGAGCAAGATACTGAAAACCTATTTGAAGAAATAATGACAGAAAACTTCCCCCACTTGGTGAAAGAAATAGACTTACAAGTCCAGGAAGCTCACAGGCTTTTGCAATTTTGTAAGTCTGATCCTATAAGACTTACAAATACAGAAGGTATCACAGAACCCCAAACTAAAAGAATCCAAAGAGGACCATACCAAGACACATCATAATTAAAATGCCAAGGGCAAAAGACAGAGAGAATCTTACAAGCAGCAAGAGAAAAAACAATTAGTTACCTATAAGGGATCACCCATACAATTATCAGCTGATTTTTCAACAGAAACTATGCAGGCCAGACAGGAGTGGCAAGAAATATTCAAAGTGATGAATAGCAAGAATCTACAACCAAGATTACTTTACCAAGAAAAGTAATCATTCAGAATTGAAGGTCAGATAAAGAGCTTCACACATAAGAAAAAGCTGAAGGAGTTCATTGCTGCCAAACCAGTATTATATGAAATGCTGAAAGGTATTATTTAAGAAGAGGAAGAAGAAAAAAGTAAAGATAAAAATTATGATCAACAAATATATATATATATAAAGTGAATCTAAAAATCAATAAATAAAAAATCTGATGAACAGAATAAACTGGTGAATATAATAGAATCAGGGACAAAGAAAGGGAGTGGATTGATAATTATCAGGGGGAAAGGGATGTAAGGGTGCAGAAAGAGACTGGACTAAAATTGTACACCTATGGATAAGGACATTGGGGGGGGGGGAGATAAGGGCAGAGGGTGGCATGGGAATCTGCTGGCAGGAGCAATGGGGGGGGAAAAGGAGAAACAATTGTAATAATCTGAACAATAAAGATTTATTAAATTAAAAAATAAAATACATCTTAAAAAAAACAACAAGCAATCCAACTGAGAAAATAGAAGCATTAATAATAATAATAATAATAATAATAATAATAATAAAAATAAAAGAACTCTCAGCAAACAAAAGCCCAGGTCCAGATGGCTTCACAGGGGAATTTTATCAAACATTCAAATAAGAACTAACACTTGTGGAGAGAAACCAAGATGGTGGCATAGGTAAACACCTGACCTGATGCCTTGCACAATTTCAAAAATACAACTAAAAGACAAACGAACATCATCCAGAATCACAGGAAGGCTGGCTGAGTGGAAATTCTACAACTAGACAGGAAGAAAAAAGCACACTGAGACTCAGAGAAGCTGTGGAAGTAAAGGCAGAAGTACGGAGGCACATGCTCAGAGAGGGCTGGCAACTGAGGACCCAGCTATGTTTTTCAGCAGGGAGGGAGATAAAAACTCCCGACTGCACTGAACTTCAGTTCCGGGTGAGACTTTGTGGACATGGACTCATACGTGGAGAGTTTGGACTGTCTGGCAACAGGCGAAACTTGAGGGCAGCTTTCTCTCAGTGCTTGAAGCAATTACCGAGGGACATGAGACACAGGGACCTCTTAGGGGAGGGCATTGCTGTTTTCTCTGCCCTGAGACTCCGCCCCATCCAAGGGGAGCACAGAGGCTTTTTTTTTTGAGCACAGAGACTTTTGCTTATGAATGGCCTGGTTCTTTGAAATCTAAACTTACCTATCAAATGCAGCTGAGTCAGAGAGACCTAGAACATCCAATAGAAGGCCCAAGGCCCCACAGCAGCTTGCATTGCTTCACAGCTGGGCCTCATCTGGGCACCTCCAAACCCCAAACAAAGAAGAGGAATCTGCACATCTCTCGGTAGCTCATGCTGGGAGGCATCAGGCAGAGGGTAAATTAGCACTTCCTTGGAGATCGAACAGCCAGTGTACCCAGGGGACAGAGTAGGACCACCCAGATTACAACTCCTCAAATCCATAAGGGACACACTCAGGGGGCAGACACAGTGAGCACCAAAGCCCCACTGAAGCAAGTCTTGCCTCATAAGCGTGTCTCCAGCATGAAGTTCTCACATCTTAGACACAGCTTATCCTCACTGCCAATTAGCCTGGAGGTCAATTCCTCCCAGTGATACCAACAACATCAAGACTTAACTACAATAAGACTGTGCACACAGCCCACAAAGGGTTGCACCAAGAGTGTCCATCTCAGGTAACTGTGGAGGCTTAGCCACTGGGCCCTATAGGATACCCCACACAAAAAGCCACTCTATTAACTCAGAAAAACAGCCAAAATGTGGAGACAAAGAAATAGGTCACAAATGAAAGAAATGGAAGAAAGCAAACAACTGGAAATAGAGTTCAAAAGCACAGTTATAAGGTTTTCCAAGTATTTTCTAGAAAAGGCTGATAAATTTAGTGAGACCCTTGAGGATATGAAAAAAGACCAACTAGAAATTAAACATACACTGACTGAAATAAAAAATAATATACAGAGATCCAATAGCAGACTAAAGGATCGCAAGAATCAAGCCAAAGATTTTAAATACAAAGAAGTAAAAGAACACCCAACCAGAAAGCAAAAAGAAAAAAAGAATTAAAAAATATGAAGATAGTGTATGGAGGCTCTGGGACAACTTCAAGAGTACCAACATCAGAATTATGGGGGTGCCTGAAGAAGAGAGAGAGTAAGATACTGAAAACCTATTTGAAGAAATAATGACAGAAAACTCCCCCCACTTGGTAAAAGAAATAGATTTACAAATCCAGGAAGCACAGAGAACCCCAAACAAAAGGAATCCAAAAAGGACCACACCAAGACACATCATAATTAAAATGACAAGAGCAAAAGACAAAGAGAGAATATTAAAAGCAGCAAGAGAAAAACAGTTAATTACCTACAAGGGAGCACCCATATGATTGTCAGCTGATTTCTCAACAGAAATTATGCAGGCCAGAAGGGAGTGGCAAGAAATATTGAAAATGGTGAGTAACAAGGGCCTACAACCAAGATTAGTCTACCCAGCAAAGCTATCATTCAAGAATTGAAGGCCAGATAAAGAGCTTCACAGATAAGAAAAAGCTAGAGGAGTTCATCACCGCCAAACCAGTATTATATGAAATGCTGAAAGGTATTCTTTAAGAAGAGGAAGAGCTGAAACTGGTTTGGCTCAGTGGATAGAGCATCAGCCTATGGACTGAAAGGTCCCGGGTTCAATTCCAGTCAAGGGTATGTACCTTGGTTGTGGACACATCCCCAATAGGGGTGTGCAGGAGGCAGCTGATCGATGTTTCTCTCTCATTGATGTTTCTAATTCTCTATCCCTCTCTCTTCCTCTCTGTAAAAAATCAATAAAAACATATTTAAAAAAAAGAAGAGGAAGAAGAAGAAAAAGGTACAGATAAAAATTATGATCAACAAATACATATCTATTAACAAGTGAATCTAAAAATCAATCAATAAAAAATCTGATGAACAGAATAAACTGGTGAATATAATACAATCCGGGGCATAGAAAGGGAATGGACTGATTAATTCTTGGGGGAAAAGGGGTCGGAGGTGCAGGAAGAGACTGGACAAAAATCATACACCTATGGATGAGGACAGTGGGGGGGAGGGGAGTAAGGGCAGAGGGTTGGGTGGGAGCTGGGTAGATGGGAGCTATGGGGAGGAAAAAGGAACAATTGTAATAATCTGAACAATAAAGATTTATTGAAATGGAAAAAAAAGAACTAACACTTGTCCTAACTGGTTTGGCTCAGTGGATAGAGCATTGGCCTGTGGACTGAGGGGTCCCAGGTTCGATTCCGGTGAAGGGCATGTACCTTGGTTGTGGGCACATCCCCGGTGGGATGGGGGCAGCTGGTCAATGTTTCTCTCTCATCAATGTTTCTATCTCTCTATCCCTCTCCTTTCCTCTCTGTAAAAAATCAATAAAATATATTTAAAAAAATATATATATATTATTGATTTTTTACAGAGAGAAAGGGAGAGGGACAGAGAGTTAGAAACATCGATGAGAGAAAACATCGATCAGCTGCCTCCTGCACACCTCCCACCGGGGATGTGCCCACAACCAAGGTACATGCCCTTCACCGGAATCGAACCTGAGACCCCTCAGTCCACAGACCGACGCTCTACCCACTGAGCCAAACCAGTCATGGCAATAAAATATACATTAAAAAAAAATAACATTTTTTTTTTTTTTAAAAAGAACTAACTCCTGTCCTCCTCAAACTATTTCAAAAACATCCAAGAGGGAGGAACACTTCCAAGCTCTTTTTATGAGGCCAGCATTAGCCTAATTTACCAGGTAAAGATATTACAAAGAAAGAGAATAAAAGGCCCTGATGAACATAGATGCTAAAATTATCAACAAAATCTTAGCAAATCATATCCAGCAATATATTAAAAAGATCATATAGCATGAACAAGTGAGACTTATTCCAGGGATGCAAGGCTGGTACAATATTCATAAATCAATAAACATGATACATCACATAAACAAATTGAGACAAAATTACATGGTCATATCAATAGACACAGAAAAAGCATTCAGCCGGGACTGGTTTGGCTCAGTGGATAGAGCGTCGGCCTGTGGACTGAAAGGTCCCGGGTTCGATTCCGGGCAAGGGCATGAACCTGGTTGAGGGCACATCCCCAGTGGGGGGTGTGCAGGAGGCAGCTGATCAATGATTCTCTCTCATCGATGTTTCTAACTCTCTATCCCTCTCTCTTCTGCTCTGTGAATAAATCAATAAAATATAAAAGAAAAAGAAAAAAAAAAAGAAAAAGCATTCAAAAAAATCCAATACCCATTTTTTAAAAAACTCTCTACTTTGCTTTTTTTAAAAATATCTTTTATTTATTTTTTATTTTTATTATTTATTTATTTATTTATTTTAAATATATTTTATTGATTTCTTTACAGAGAGGAAGGGAGAGAGATAGAGAGCTAGAAAAGTCGATGAGAGAGAAACATCGACCAGCTGCCTCTTGCACACCCCCTACTGGGGATGTGCCCGCAACCAATGTGCATGCCCCTGACCGGAATCGAACCTGGGACCTTTCAGTCTGCAGACCAACGCTCTACCACTGAGCCAAACTGGTTTCGGCTCCATTTTTTTTTTCTTTTTTAAAAAATTAATTTTTATCGATTTCAGAGAATATGGGAGAAGGAGGAAGTGACAGAAACATCAATGATGAGAGGGAATCATTGATTGGCTGCCTCCTTTACTCCCCTACTGGGGATTGATCCCCAAACTTGGGCATGTGCCCTTAACTGGAATCGAACCCTGACCTTCTGGTTCATAGGTTGATGCTTAACCACTGAGACACACCGGTCGGGGTTATCTTTTATATTTTTAGAGTTGTGAAGGTGGTGTTCTCTGGCTGGGATGGTACTGGTTAAGGTCTAGGGAGTCAAATAACTTTATATTTATTTAAAATTTACATCTCTGTGTCTCAGAGTATATTTAATATACATATATATATATATATATATATATATATATTATTTTTTTAAATATATATTTTTATTGATTTTTTACAGAGAGGAAGAGAGAGAGATAGAGAGCTAGAAACGTCGATGACAGAGAAACATCAACCAGCTGCCTCCTGCACACCCCTCATCGGGGATGTTCCGGCAACCAAGGTACATGCTCCCGACCAGAATCGAACCTGGGACCTTTCAGTCCGCAGACCAACGCTCTACCGCTGAGCCAAACCAGTTTCGGTTATAAATATATTTTTTTTACTGAGAGGAAGGGAGAGGGAGAGAGAGTCAGAAACATCGATGAGAGAGAAACATCCATCAGCTGCCTCTTGCACACCCCCTACTGGGGATGTGCCCGCAACCAAGGTACATGCCTTGACTGAAATCGAATCTGGGACCTTTCAGTTCACAGGCCGACACTCTATCCACTGAGTCAAACTGGTTTCGGCTGTGTCTCAGAATATTTAAAACTTGAGGCCCGAGGCATGAAATTCGTGCATGTGGGGGGGGATGTCCCTCAGTCTGACCTTCACCCTCTCATAATCCGGGACCCCTCGTGGATCAGGCCTAAACTGGCAGTCAGACATCCCTCTTATAATCCGGGACCTCTTGCTCTTAATTGCCCACCTCCTTATTGCCTGCCTGCTTGCTCCTAACTGTACACCTGCTCACTCCTTACTGCCCATTGGCTTGCTCCTTACCACTGGATTGCTGTTCTTTACTGCTTGGCTTGCCATTCCTTAGCGCTGTCGTGGAGGTGGGAGAAGCTCTGCCACCGCCACTGTGCTCACCAGCCATGAGCCTGGCTTCTGGCTGAGCCGTGCTCCCCCTGTGGGAGCGCACTGACCAGCAGGGAGCAGCTCCTGCATTGAGTGTCTGCCCCTGGTGGTCAGTGTGCATCATTACCACCGGTCATTCTAGTCGTTTTGCCTTAACGACCGCTGGGCTTTTATATATACAGGTGGTCACAAGTTGACTATAGATGTGGCCCCCTTATTTTGCTGCTCTGGCCCTTCTGCAGCCCACTGCACACCGAACCTGTCTTTCCAGCTCCCTGCTGGACAGTGCACACCTTTACAGTCAAATGGTCACCAACCTTTTGGACCTTACGACCACCAGCTGTCCGCAGACCACTGGTTGGCGACCGCTGATCTAGAAGACTCCTCCCAAGACACTCTTGTGGTGACTGGGCTTTCTCCCCACAACAGCCCGTGGTTCCTTCCTGGGAGGGCTAGGATGCTCCTCCTCTCTCCTCACCCCGTGTGGCCTGGCTCTTCCCAAACCTGCCGTGAGCTGGCAGGAGCATAGATGGGCGTGTATTGAGAGGTGACAGGCTGTGGACACTGGTCCTGACACAACCTCACCTGGCAGTGTCCAGGGACAGGGGCCGGGGAGGGAAGGGAACCTGTGTGAGTCAGACCTTGACTCAGTCCTCTGAGACGACTCCACAGCCACACGGTCAGAAGCCTCGTCAGCGTCGTGCAGGAAAGGAAGCGGAGGTGGGCTGAGTCACCCTAAGCCCCGCACCGCAGGAGCCCTCAGGAGGCAGCTCTGTCTTGGTTGCAGCTGGAGCCCCAGTCTCTACATCGAAACACTCGGCATCAGGAGGGTACATGGAAGTTTCCCTGGGTGGGAATGTCCTCCCAGGAGCAGAGCCCTGTCCATGTAGGTCCTCCTGGGGTCAGCTTAGCCTTATGGACACCGGAGCAAACATCACCCAACCTCCCATTTGTCAGACTCCACTCCATCTCAAGGCAGAATTGGACCACAACCAAACCGTCCCCGAGTCCTAGCTGATGGCCTGTGCACATCCTGCTGCATGGCCAGTGTCTCCCCACGCCCCCAGGCATCCTGAGCTCTGCCCTCGACAGCTCCACTTCTCACGGCAGCCTCTCCCTGCTCCGGACATCTCTCATAGCAAATGTTGACTCAGTTGTCCAGCATGTCCTGCTGCCTCTAGGGCTTCTAGGCAACAGATGGCAGAAGGGCTCCCGTGTGGTGGCAGCGGGGTGAGAGTGGCCTCAGGGAGCACAAAGGGGACTCAGGGAGATGGGACCTGGGAGGCTCTCCTGCACTGGCAGGCTCTGTGCAGAGGCCCTGACGGCGGAGTGAGTGATGCCGGCTTCCCTCCTTTTAGGACTTCCTTCCAGCCAGGCACTGGTGGAGTCTCATTTCATCCTCCCAATGGCCCAATTACAATAATTACTAGTTACCCTCTGTTACTGAGGAGGAAACCACTCTCATCCAGCCCAGGGGCCGGCAGGTCACCGCTGACTTTAAGAAACTCTACACAAAGGCGCTGTTTCAGAGGTGTTTGGAGGTGTCCTCTGAAACGCTTCTGACCCTCGGCGAGTTCTGGGAGGAACATTTTCACATCCTCGCTTGCTTGAGGCTCGTAGACGAAGCATGGGGGGCAGTGCGTTCCGGGACCCTGCGGGCGGCCTGGAAGAAGCTGTGGCCCAAGTCTGTCGCCCACAGAGCCTGTGAGGACGAGCCCGGGTCTGTGGTGGAGGACATTGTGTCTCTGGGCAGGTCCATGGGCTTGGAGGTGGATGGTGATGGTGTGGAGGAGTTGGTGGAGGACCACGGCACTGAGCTGACCACCAAGGAGCTCCAAGACCTTCAGAGGGAGGAGCAACAGCCGGCAGCTGAGGAGCGCTCTTCAGAGGGGAGGGAGGCTATTCCCACTTCACCGATCCAGGGGATGCTTGGGAAATGGGGAGAGATGCAGCGTCTCATTGGGAAATATCACCCTGACAAAGAGGTAGCAAACCGAGCAATAAATTTGTTCAATGACAGTGCCGTGTGGCACTTCCGGCAAGTGTTAAACCGCAGGCAAAAGCAACCTCTGGGTAGGTTCTTAGTGAGACAGGCCCAGCGAGCCTGAGGCACGTTCTAGTGGAGCAAAGAGACGAAAGAGGAAGAACCCCAGAATAGCCACCTGACGTTTTTATGGACGGAGCTCCCCTTCCAAACAAGAACACCATCCTCCACATGCAGTCCTCGGTCGCTCTCAGCGTTAAGTTCTAGTGTCTGTAAATTTCCATTTTTTACTGTACATTCACTTTTGTTTTTATATAAATTTAAATATATTTTTATTGATTTCAGAGGGAGAGGAAGAAATAGAAATATGAGGCAGAATCCTTGATTGGTTGCTTCTTGCACGGCCTCTACTGGGGATTTGAGCCTGCAACCAGGGCATGTGCCCTTGACAAGAATCGAACCCAGAACCCTTCAGCCTGCAGGCCGACGATCCATCCATTGAGCCAAACTGGCTAGGGCCCTTTTTAAAAAATATATTTTATTGATTTTTTTAAAGAGGGAGAAGGATAGAGTTAGAAACATCGATGAGAAACATCAACCAACTGCTTCCTGCACCCTCCTCCCGCCCCCCCACCGGGGATGTGCCCGCAACCAAGGTACATGCCCTTGACCTGAATCGAACCTGGGACCTTTCAGTCCTCAGGCTGACGCTCTATCCATGGGGCCAAACCAGTTTCGGCTGGGCACTGCATTCTTCTTTGTGATTTCTCTAATCTCTGCCTAGGTCTTTGTAATTGTCACTTTGACCAATAGACACATTACACAATGTGCTACAAGTTGTAGGATTCACTGAAGTTTAAGATCCTCTAAATTTTATTTTATTTTTTTTAATATTTTTATTTTTTTTATTTTTTAAAAATCAATCTTTATTGTTCATATTATTACAAAGGTTCCTCATTTCTTCCCCCCTCCACCAGGTTCCCACCCCAACCTCTGCCCCTCCCCCACCCCCCATTGTCCTCATCCATAGGTGCACAGTTTATGTTCAGTCTCTTCCTCCTTCCCTTTCCCCAATAGTAAATCCCTTTTCAGATAGTAAATCAGTTACTTAGCATTTTGTCATATCAATAATACCTCCACATGCCCAATGATACACTTCACACAAAAGACATTTCCAAATAGGTCAAGCAACCTCATCCAGGCCCCACCCAAGGCACTCACAGATCAACACCCCAGCGCTATACTAACTCAACACATCCAGATCTAAGCCTTCATCACTTGATTCAGCAGACCCTCAAGTTCCCACAAAAGTTTCCAGCCATGTCTGAGAGGCAGCCATGGGGCAGGGGCAGGCGAGGAGCAAGCTGTTCCAGGCCTGGCTGCTCCGGGCCTGGCCTCTGTTGCTCTGGTCCGTTCCACAACCAGCTGCTCCGGGTCTGGTCACTGCTGCTCCCGACCTAGTTGCTCTGGACTTGGCTGCTGCTGCTCCGGGCCTGGCCGCACAGGACCCGGCCGCTCCGGGCCTGGCTGCTCACAGCCTGGCAGCCGCTGCTCTGGGCCTGGCCGCTCCCAGCCTGGCAGCCGCTGCTCCAGGCCTGGCCGCACCTGACCCGGCTGCTCTGGGCCTGGCCGCTCCGAGCCTGGCCGCTCCAGGCCTGGATGCTCCGGGCTTGGCTACTGCTGTTCTGGCCCTGGCTGCTCCCAACCCGGCCACTCCGGGTCTGGGTGTTCCTGGACTGGCCACCCTGGGCTTGGCCGCCTCCGCCTCAGGCCTGGCTGCCATTGCCCCAGGTCTGGCTGCTCCAGTGCTGGCTGTTGATGCTCTGGTTCTGGCTGCTGCTGCTCTGGGGCCTGGCCGTTGCTGCTCCAGGCCCGGCTGCCACTGCCTTGTGCCTGGCCACTCTAGGCCTGGCCGCCGCTGTTCCAACATTCTGTTTTTTTTTTTTTTTTTGTTTAAAAAAAAACAAACACGCATTTATGTTGCAATGTTGGCTGGTGAGTTGAGTTCTGACTTAGTCTTTGATTTTTCAAGATCTTCTTTGTATTCTTTCTTAAGTAATTTTACTATCTTTTGCTCTCACTTGATTTCTTCACATTGAGAACTTCTTTGGTTTCTTACTCCTTGTCCTGGGAGCTCAGCAGGTTGGCCTGTGGCACCCCTTTGTTCTCCGCGGGCTCCTGCGTTGCTTCAGCCTGTTGCCGGGGTCGGCGCTGCCCAGGAAGCAGCCCGCAGCCTTGGCTCCGTTGCCCGCACTCAGCGGTCGAAGGCTCAGGGGCACGCCCCCCCTGGGGGCCCTGTCTCCCAGCTCCTTGCTGGTGCCCGGCTGGCCGGTGTCAGGCAGGGGCTCCTGTTCCTTGTCGCGTTCCTCCAGTCTGGAGCTTTTTTTTCTCCTTCCTGCTAGGGGAGTCTAGGATTAGGGTCAACAGACTGTCCTCTGTGCGCAGTGTGCGCGACTCTGGGGGCTCCGCTTTTCGTCGCTCCCCTGGGATTCCGCCTCACAGCCCCGTCTCCCCCTGCCTGAGCCTGGGTCCCCAGGGTCTGGCCTAGGACTGGGGTTAAGAGCAGTTGAAACTGGGGCCCAACACGGCCGGGGCTCCTGTTTCCTTCCCTCCAGGGCAATCCCGCATCAGAGTCAACATTCCTTCCCTTGAGCGCAATGTGTGCAATGCCGGGGGCTCGGCCTTTTGCCGTTCTCCCAGGACTCCACCTCACAGCCCCGTCTCCCTCTGCTTAAGCCTGGGTCCCCAGGGATTGGCCTAGAACTGGGGTTCAGAGCAGTCCGGACTGAGGCTCAGCGCCGCCGGAGGCTTTGTTTCTTCCGGCTAGGGTAATCCAGCATCAGAGTCAACATTCAGTCCTCTGTGCGCAATGTGCGCGCGACTCCGGGGGCCCTGCTTTTCGCTGCTCCCCTGGGATTCCGCCTCACAGTCCTGCCTGAGCCTGGGTCCCCCGGGTCTGGCCCATAACTTGGGCTCAGCGCTGCCGGTTCGGGGGTTCAGCCCAGGCCAGGGGTTTTATTTCCTTCCTGCTAGGGAACGCCAGGCAGGCCCCCAGCCCTCTCCTCCTCTCCGGCTGCGACCTCTCCGCGCGCGTGCGTGCGGGCGCGCAGCATGTCTCCGTACCTTAGGCTTTTTTTCAGCTCCTCTGATTTTCCTTCTGGTTTTCTCTTTCCTTCTTGTTGTAGAATTTTCAGTCAGTCGACTACCTGTAGCTCTGGGCGATGTCCACTCTACATTTTAGTTGTATTCCATTGAAATTGTTGTGTGCTGCTGCTGCGGTTAGGTGTCTACCCGAGCAGCCATCTTGGATCAACAAAATCCAAGATAGTCTAAATTTTAAACGGAGGCACTTAATGAAGTGGGAATGCTAAGTGGGGCGACAGAGAGGACTCCCCTGCACCCGAGAACAGTTTCACAGAGGCTTTGAGCTGTGCAATGGGACTAACATTTATTTGGATCCTCCATGTACCACTCCGACTACAGCCGTGCTCAATATATCACAGTAAGAGATCGGGTCTGTGTAAAAGCCAGCACAGTGTTCAGCAAAGCTTATGCTATTTCTACTATACCAAAGTTTTCCAAACTTAAGTAAACTTACTTGCAGAAAATTGCACAAAACTAATCAATTTTTTTACTGACGTGAAATTCACACAAAATTAACCATTTTAGAGAACAAGCCAACAGCATTTAGTACATTCACAACATGCACCCCAACTAATTCCCAAGCATGCTCACCACGCCGCGTAAGCCTGGTGGCCACGAGCAGTCACTCTCCATCTCCCCGCCTTCAGTCCCTGCAACCACCAATCTACTCTTTTTTAAAAAACACATTATTTTTATTGATTTCAGAGAGGGAGAGATAGAAACATCAATGAAGAGAATTATTGGTCAGCTGCCTACTGAACACCCCACACCGGGAATTGAGCCTGCAACCTGGGCATGTGCCCTGACCAGGAATTGAACTTGTTCATAGGCTGATGCTCAACCACTAAGCCACACTGGCCAGATACCACCAATCTACTATTTATCTCCATAGATCTATCTATTCTGGGTATTTTCTTTCTTTCTTTTCTTTTCTTTTTTTTTTTTTTTTAATATATTTTATTGATTTTGTACAGAGAGGAAGGGAGAGATAGAAACATCAATGAGAGAAAGTCATCCATCAGTTGCCTCTTGCACACCCCCTACTGGGGATATGCCCGCAACCAAGGTACATGCCCTTGACAGGAATCGAACCCAGGACCCTTCAGTCTCCAAGCCAATGCTCTATCCATTGATCCAAACCGGTCCCGGCTATTCTGGGTATTTTCTAAGTGGAATCAGACAATGTAACCTTTTGTCGGGCTTCTTTTGCATAGCATGCTTTGAAGATTCATCCTCAAAGTACTATGGTATAAATCAGTATTTCATTCATTTATTTATTTAATATATTTAATTGGTTTTACACAGAGAGGAATTGAATTAGAAACATCAATGAGAAACATTGACCAGCTGCCTCCCGCACACCCTCCACTGGGGATGTGCCCGAAATCAAGGTATGTGCCCTTGACCGGAATCGAACCCGGGACCTTTTAGTCCGCAGGCCGATGCTCTATCCACTGAGCCAAACTGGTTTCGGCAGTATTTCATTTTTTTCATAGCTGAATAATAATCCATTGTATGGGTATGCCACAATTTGAAACATGTTTTTATTTTTTGGCTCTTATGAAAAGAGTTTATATGAACATTTGTGTACAAGTATTTGTGAACATCTATTTTAATTCAGGTATATACCTACAAGTGAGATTGCCGGGTCATTTGGCAATTATATGTTTAACTTTTTGAGAAACCATCAAACTGTTTACCACAATGGCTGAACCATTCTATTTTCCTGCCAGCAATGTATAAAGGTTCCAATTTCTCCATATCCTTGTACTCAACTTTTTAAACTTAAATTTAAGGACTGCCATATTAAAAAAATAACAACTGCCCTACCCTGGCCAGATGGCTCAGTTGGTTGGAGTGCTGTCTTATACACCAAAAGGTTGTGGGTTCACACCCCCCCTACCCCCAGGTTGGGATGTACAGATCAATGTTTCTCTCTCACATTGATGTTTTTTCTCTCTCTCAAACCAACAGAAACACACATCCTTGGGTGAGGATAAGAAACAAAAACAAAAAACTGCACTACACCATAAGGCACAGAGTGATTATTTATTTATCATAAAGTTTAAGCCTAAGCTCTAATTTGATAAATACTGGAAAAGCAGGCCTGAAAAAGTGCAGAGACTTGCTCAAAGTCCAAGCTAAAGGATCTTCTAACAAGACAGGGCCAGGAGAGAGGTAAGTATTTTCGTAGCCATTCCATAACTCCAACTCACTCCAAGCTTACTTACTCCAAGCATCCCTTCAAGTTTCTGGCACTGACATTATTTCCACTATGCTTTGGAGGATAAGGAAGAATTCCAATAACAAAGAAAAAGTGAGCTGGCTTCCAAATGGGAGGCAGGACACTGCACAGCAAGTGCATCAGACCACTTAAAGATGAGCGACACTTAGGTTATCTGAGCAACTTTAAACGGCCATTTAAGAAAATCTGTGGCTCCCAATCTCCCTATCTTTGTTTTCCCATAAACCTTTCAACCCCACCCTTGTTTCCAGACAAATCAGATCAGTACACCCCAATCCTTCCTAAGCCCTAAGTTCTTTCTCCCAATATTTTCTGTTTATTGGTCTGGGAAGAAAGAGGGTACTGGGTGGGATTTTCAGGGGCAGGACATTTCCTAAGTGGAGAGAACAAAGGCCTCTGGGTTGGCTTCCTGTTTCAGCACTCCTGTCAGCAGGAACTCAGGTGAGACGATGGGCAGCCCAACCCGAAATGGTATGGTGCATCGCGGGGCGTCCTGGGAGCATGTGATCACGACTCTGCGAGGCTGGGAGGACAGAGAGCAGAGGCAGAGAGTCAGGGACAAGAGCCCTGAAGTAGGGCTAGGACCACTCAGCAGTCCAGGCATCACCAAGACAGGCGCTCGGGACACGATGCCACATGAAGTATACTACGTTGTCTGAGACGTGCTCTTGCCAGAAATGTGGCAGCTGAATTTATTCAAGCTTTTAAAACGAATTATAGCTTACATGAGCTATAGAAGATAGAGACTAAGGTGAGTGGTACAACCAGGCAGCAAACAGAAGAATCCAGCCTGAGGAACCTTCTAAAGGACAACTGACCTACTTCCTGCAGGAAGTCAATGGCATAAAAGGCAGAGCGTCGGCCGGAGGACCAAAGAGTCTCAGGTTTGATTCCCAGTCAAGGGCACGTACATTGGTTGTGGTTCAATCCCTGGCCCTGGTTGGGGTTCATTCAGGAGGCAACCGATTGATGTGTCATCAATGTTTCTCTCTCTCTCTCTCCCCACCTCCCTCCTTCCACTCAATGGAAAAATAGCCTCCAGTGAGGAATAAAAAAAAAAAAAAAAAAAAAAAGGCTGGGCTGATGTGGCTCAGTGGTTGATCATTGACCTGAGCGTTGACCTATTCAATTCCTGGTCAGGGCACATGCTGGCTCAATCCCCAGTGTGGGGCGTGCAGGAGGCAGCCAATTGATGATTCGCTCTAAAAAAAATAAGCTATTGCACTACTCCAGGAAATTATAAAAAATTAAAAAAGAAAAATCAATAAAAAGATAATTTAAAAAATAAAGTGCAAATTAAAACAAATTCCAGCCGAAACCGGTTTGGCTCAGTGGATAGAGTGTCAGCCTGTGGACTGAAGGGTCCCAGGTTCGATTCCGGTCAAGGGCATGTACCTTGGTTGCGGGCACATCCCCAGTAGAGGGTGTGCAAGAGGCAGCTGATTGATGATTCTCTCTCATTGATGTTTCTAACTCTCTATCCCTCTCTCTTCCTATCTGTAAAAAATCAATAAATTAAAAAAAAAAAACCCAAAAAACAAATTCCAGTTGGTATCAGCAGAGCTCCTCTGCCATTCCTATATACTGCCTTCTTTAAAAAAAAAAAAAAAGTATTATTGATTTCAGAGAGGAAGGGAGAGGGAAAAATAGAAACATCAATGATGAGAATCATCGATTGGCTGCCTCCTGTATGCGCCATACTGGGGACTGAGCCTGCAACCCAGGAAATATGCCCTGACCGGGAATTGAACCGTGACCTCCTGGTTTATAGGTCAATGCTCAACCACTGAGCCACACTGGCTGGGCTCCTTTCTGTACCATAGGTCTTCCCCCAACCCTCTCACTACAGTGCTCCAATCTGCAACTGCTCAGACCCCCATACCTTGTAGGACCTGGGCATGCTGGGTAGGACAGTGCCTCCACAGCAGCGGATGATCTCTCCCATCTGAGGTGGTGGTGGCTGGACTCCGGGGGTCACATGAATCTCATAGCCCTAGAAGGAAGGACATGGTGGAGACGGTGGAGAGCTGCGCTGAGGCCATGCACTGCGGGAAACTTCTGGAGGGAGGGCTAGAGCATGCAGAGGAAGAGTCCCTCACCTCTAGCAGCCTTCGCGCACGAGCCTGGCTCAGGGAATCACGGAGGCTGAAGCCAAAGTTCCTTTCCTGCTCAGGATCAGTCACCACATATTCATCCGGGGACAAGAAGCAACCGGCCTTGCGGGACTAAGGGTGGCACAGTCAGAATCAAAGCCCAGGCCTGTCGTCACCAGCTCTGCTGCCTAGCAGTTACAGGGGCTCACAAAGCGTTTCTGAAGAGGCTTCCACTCATTCACCCTGGTCTTCCTGCACCCCTCTTCCTCCCGCCACTTTCTCTATTGGTCTGCCCCCATCTCTGGCCTCTCTCTCACCTGGTACAGCCAGTCCAGGGAGAGGATAGGGATCCCCCGCCCTAGGGCACACAGGAACTTGACTGTCCGGCAGATTCGATCAGTCACCAGGTGGGATGCCTCTGCCACTGAGCTGGCCAGACTCCCTCCGAGGGTCAGCACTGCCTGCTCTCCACGGGCATCCACCACTCCTGTGAAGAGCACCTGTGAAGGGCATGGGCCTAATTGGCCACACAAGCCTTGCACCAGAGCCTGTCTCCCAAGGCCCGTCTCCTCCCGCCCCCACATCTGCTCCCTTGAAGCCCCAGTCCTCTTCTCGCCTACTTTAGGGGCTGCAGACTCATGGTCAGGTTTGGCCCGTCGGAGGCTGCGGACTGGCATTCCTTTGGGCTCTTCCTCAGCCTGGTCTTTCTTTCTCTTGCCTGGTCCTGGCATTACCACATCCTGGGAATGAGAAGGATCCTGGTGGGAACTTATGAGCCCCTAGCCCGTTCCCAGCTCGCGGCCCCAGCCTTCTCCTCACCTCTTCCTGAGCTGGCTTCTCTTCCTCTTTTTCCTTGAGGAACACTGTTTTCTGAGGGGCTTCTCTTCGCAGCCGTTTTGGAAGTGGGGGTGAATCCACGGTATCTAAAGGCCTCTTGTGGTTTTGAAAGGCCTTACGCTGGGACTCTGGGCTGAACTCATATCCACCTGTTGCCTCTACCTTTTGAACCTGGAGAGCATGAGTGGGTGCCCCAGGAAGCTGGGCAAGGGCAGGCTCAGGAATGGTCTTAAGGGACTTGGTTGCTCTCATCACTCCTCGCCTTTGGCTCCGTGAGGACCAGGCATTAGGTTCAAGGGGTGCAGAGCAGGGTTCACAGACAATGGGAGCTGCGAGGGGCTGCCTCGCAACCCTTGGCCTCCTGCTACAATTGGGTTGAGGGATGGCCTCTGGGGGAATAGGCTGGTCTGTGGGGAAAGGAGACTGGAATTCAGGAGCGGTAGGAACTGGCACAGTACTTCTTGTAGACCTCAGTGTCCTGCTTTGACCACCCTGAGCTATGGCCTTGGGGGTGACAGGCTGGTCCATAGGGGCTGGAGGTTCAAGGCCAGGGGCTGTGGGGACAGTCAGTTCAGGGGTCTTGACAGAGGCCCTGTGTGTCCTGCCCCGAGTGGCCCGAGGTGTGGGTGCAGGGGTGACGGGCTGCTCTGCAGGGGCCGGAGGTTCAAGGTCAGGGGCTGTGGGGACAGTCGGTTCAGGGGTCTTGACAGAGGCCCTCTGTGTCCTTCCCCGAGTGGCCCGAGGTGTGGGTGCAGGGGTGACAGGCTGGTCCGTAGGGGCTGGAGGTTCAAGGTCAGGGGCTGTGGCGATAGTCGGTTCAGGGGTCTTGACAGAGGCCCTCTGTGTCCTGCCCCGAGTGGCCCGAGGTGTGGGTGCAGGGGTGACGGGCTGCTCTGCAGGGGCCGGAGGTTCAAGGCCAGGGGCCGTGGGGACAGTCGGTTCAGGGGTCTTGACAGAGGCCCTCTGTGTCCTGCCCCGAGTGGCCCGAGGTGTGGGTGCAGGGGTGACAGGCTGGTCTGCAGGGGCCGGAGGTTCAAGGTCAGGGGCCGTGGGGACAGTCGGTTCAGGGGTCTTGACAGAGGCCCTCTGTGTCCTGCCCCGAGTGGCCCGAGGTGTGGGTGCAGGGGTGACGGGCTGCTCTCTGGAGGTGAGAGGGTAGACCTCAGGGGCTATAGAAGAAGCTGGAGAGGGTGTCATCCTGGAACAACCCTGGGACCTGCATTTGACTTTTGCATGAAGAGGGTCCAGCTTTGAGGACAAGGGATTCTCCAGAGCTTCCTGACTCCCATTTTGCCTGGAGCTGGGAATGGGGGACTCTAAAGAAGGTGGAGATGGAGCAAAGAGGGGCTGAGAAGCAAGATGTTTTTGGCTCTGAGGGATGAGGGGGTTTTGGACTGGGGCAGAGGCTTCAGGGACTGCTGGAGGCAGACCAACATCTAGGGATCCTGGATCACCCTGGGGAGAAATAGAGCAAGTGAGGGAGGGAGAGGCAGAAGGAGGAAAGACAGGACTGGACACTGTTCTCGATACTTGTTACAGTGGAAGTATGCTCACTACATTTCTCTTTCTGTCTCTGACTATCTCCCATTAAACTGGGACTTCTCCCCCAGACCTCTCCCCACAAGGCCAGGACAGTGTTATCAATATATGGATGGTGGGTGGGTGGGAAAAGAGGGAAGGGACATGAAGAAAGGAATGTTCTTTCCGAGTCAGGTAGAGGGAAACAGCTGGGAACAGAGAGATGGAAAACAATGTGTGCCAACATTAAGGGCCAGAAGCCAACTGAAGGGTGGTGGGAATGATCATGGAGAAGACGGGGAAGAGCAGGTGAAGCAAGGCCGGGAAGGCGCAGTGAGCGGAGGTAGAAAAAGCAGCACTCACCCTAGAAGCCTTCTCAGCAGGTGACATCTTGCAATTCAGGAGGCCTAGACAGAAAGTACAGACAATGTGGCTGAGTCCACGCAGGCAGTTACTTAGGGGTTATCATGAGGCTTTGTTAACACCTGGGTCTTACACCCTCAGCCTTCACTTACCTCTCTGCCTCCTGGGACTTACCATCCTCCACCTGACTGGCTCCTAGACGCTATCAGGGCTAATGCTAGCCCACAAGGTCCCCTGCCCCTTCTTCAGGGTCCAGTGTTGAACTGGAGGCCTGCCCTTTCTGGTCCTGGCTCCCTTTGTGCACCTCCTTCCAGTATTACTTTGGGTATGTTGACTTCTAACCTACCTGGCTCACAATCTCTCCCTGGTGCTGGTTTCTCAGCTTCCTTCTCAAATACTTCTCTTGTAAGAGCCTGCTTTCCCAGCTTGTGTAGATCCTTGGGTGTCTCCATTTCTATCTTCAAGCTCTCCCTATCCCTTTCCATACTTGCCCTTCCCACAGTTTTAGGGGACTCCTGTCTCTGAATGCCTAGCTACCACCTTTTGTTCCCTGTCCTTCATCACCCTGGTTAATTCTTCTTCTTTTCATCCTTCTGGTGGCAGTTTAGTTTCCCTCTCTAATGGTCCTCTCTCCGGGGTCACCCTCCCTGCTGCTTCTCTTGGTGTATCCATGCCTTTCTCCGCAGTCTGCATCCCTCCACCTTGGATCCCCAATGGCTCTGCGCGAACTGGACTTTCCAGATGCTGGTCTTGAGATGTTGGCCTGGGTGAAAAGGGGCAAGATCCATGGGTCTCAAGGTGGGAAGCGATGGGCTGGGTCTCAGAGGCCTCAGATTCTCTTAGACAGAATGGCTGTGTAGCCAAGACTTCCCAAGGCTCATCCAGGGCACCTGGAAGTAGTCAGAGGGAGTCAGAGTCAGATTCAATCTATATGGGCTATTTTAAAAAAGCTACGAGTAAGGAGGATAGTTGTAATCTTTAATGCTTGTTTCAAAAAGTGAGACCATAACTTCATGTACAAGCTCTCACAGCAGCCTCTTAAAAACTATGCTACAGAACGCTTTAGTTTTCTAGTTTGGTCTTTTGCTAAGATCAAGTGTAAAAGTTATGCTAGCCAAGTTGCTCTATAGGTCTAACTGAATAGGACCCTTTTTCCCTAATAAGATGGAGAAACATCAACAACATAGTGAAATATGAAAGAAACATGTACAGGGAGAAAACAGGAGGCAAAGTTAGGGGCAGAGGAAGTGAGTTTCTTATGCCTGAGGCCTGGAAGCTGCAATGGGAAGGGCCAGGCTCTTGGGGTGGAGTACACAGGAAGGCCTGGGTGGGCTCATCCCCCATGCTCGGGACTACTGCACAGGAAAAGGTGTCCTAAGCACAGATCCTCCGCATATCCCCAGGCCATTCTCAGTCTCCTGCCTGGCCTGTGCCGGCCGCACACCCTAACGGACCACCAGTGTAATCTCCCTGCTCCTGATGTACAGCCCCCCATGACACAAATGCCCTCACCTTCCAGGCTCTGACTCTCCTTCTCCACAAAGCACTGGGTTGCTTGTTGGTCTAGATCTTCAGAATCTGGTGGTGGAGAAATACAGAATAAAAAATTCTATCTGACCCATGATGTCTTACTTTTTCTCTACAATTCTCTCCCCAACCCAAATCCCTACGCAACAGACTGAATGTCTATGTCCCACCCCACTTTTTTTTTCTTTCTTTTTTTGTTAATCCTCATCCAAGGATATTTTTCTATTAATTTTTATTTATTTATTTTTTAAAATATATTTTATTGATTTTTTACAGAGAGGAAGGGAGAGACATAGAAAGTCAGAAACATCGATGACAGAGAAACACCAATCAGCTGCCTCCTGCACACTCCCCACCGGGGATGTGCCCGCAACCAAGGTACATGCCTTGACCTGAATCGAACCCGGGACCTTTGAGTCCGCAGGCCGATGCTCTATCCACTGAGCCAAACCGGTTTCAGCTCTCCATTGATTTTTAGAGAGAGTGGAAGGGAGAGGGAGAGACAGAAACATCAAAGTAAGAGAGACACATTGATTGGTTGCCTCCCACATAAGCTCTAACCAGGGCAGGAGATTTAGCCTGCAACTTAAGTACATGCCCTTGATTGGAATCAAATCAAGGACCCTTCAATCCACAGGCTGACACTCTAGCTACTGAGCCAAACTGGCTATGATCCATATTCTTCAACTAACACACACACAACACCAAAACTTTCATTAGTACTTATTTTCTGCTGAATTTACTCTCGGGTCTTATATTTTTGTTTCTTCACTTTCTTCTGGGACATCTTTTTCTTCTGTGCAATCTCCTTTTCAGGTTTAGGAACAATCTGGTCCTTTTCAGTACAGTCACCTCCAGGTGGCAGGGAGAGCTCATGTGGGGGGTAATCTAACATGAGCTCTGCAAATTCTATGCCACATCTTGGGGACTTTATTCACTTGGATGTGCTTAGTGACCAGAGACTCTACATCTAAACCCTTAAGCTAAGCTCTCTGCATTTTAAGCATGGGTAACAAAAGTTCAGCGCTCTTTTTGGCCACTGACTCTGTGTCCAGCACCACTGTTTGGCCTGGGCATACCTACCAGCCCAGGTAGGTATTGTAACAATGGAATGACACCTATTGCTTCTGCGAAGTGATATCCTCAGATACTTGGTGACTTTTTAGACACGTATACCCTGATGGCCTGGGCAGTTTCACAAGTGTTCTTAAAGTAAACACGAGATTTAAACCTCTTGATTTACATGATTTTGTGGGTTTTTTTGAACAGTGAGCCATTTTCAGAGGTCACATTTGGCCACTTTTGGGAAGAGTCCACCCCACATTCTTATTTCTAATGTGGGTGGAGCCTGCTTTCCCAGCTTGGGGGGAGGTAGAGAAAGCAGCTCTCACCCTAGTAGAGTTTGTCTCAATATCCCCATGAGATAGTACTAGAAGGCAGGGGCCTTGGGAAGTGACTAGGTCCTCAGAGTGGAGCCCCCATGAATGAGATTAGTGCCCTTAGAAGAGACCCCAAAGGGCACCCTGGTGCTCTTCTGCCAGTTAAGGACATGGTGAAAAGTGGGCCACCTATGAACAAGGAAGCAAGCCCGCAGCACACACTAAATCTGCTGGTGCCTTTAGAACTGTGAGGCATGTTACAAGCCATCCACTCTCGCATTTTGTTACAGCAGCTTGAACGGATTAAATCTCCCTGTAAGTTTTCTTTCTCTCAAAGATCAAGCCCGGAGAGCAGGCCAGCACTTACCATCATGGCTGTGTCCAGAGTTCTTGGTCATGTCCACATGTGGTTCTCCCCCACTTTCTCTGGGGGTCGGGGCTTCCTTTCTCTGTGCCTGGGTAGGTTCCCCTGCAGTACCTGTGTCTACCAAGAGATCTGTTAGGTTCTCCCTTGAGACAAGGAGATGGTCCTGCCCCACTTGTGCCAAACGTGACCCACCCTGGGCTGCTGCCTCAAAAGCTCTCTCCTGCTAAAGGATAGGAACCACCCACTCTGTCCCAGCATCCTCTTTTTCCTTACACCTGCCACTCCGGAGGCTGCTCAGGACGCACCCTCCTCAGCATCTGTTCCACAGCACCCACCTGGAGGAGGCGGGGCTTCCTCTAGGCGCACGGCAGGCAGCTTTGCTGGGCCCCCTTCTGCTTCCACATTTGTTGGATTTGTGCATGCCAGAGGCACCTCATCCTCTTCCACTTGTGTGCGGATGCCTACTGTGGCAGAGGCCTGACTTCTCTCCAGGAGGACTCCAGATGAGCTCTTATCTTCTTCCACTTCTCTGTCACCGTCCCCAAAAGGAGATTGGTTCTTTTCTGTCTGAGCTTTGTCTGTGTGACTCTTGGGGACATATTCTCTCTTTTCCACTGGGAACCCCTCCACCTCTATGTCTGTGCCACTGTCTCTCCCAGCAGAGGTTTGGCTCTGGTCAAGAAAAGCCGGAGGTTGGGCTCTGTCCTCTTCCACATTTTTATCTCTGTTCCAGCCAGTGGCTCGGCTCTCCACCAGAGATGCCAAAGTGAGTGCTGCTGACACTCCTTCCTCGTCATCTACGTTGCTGTGGCTCACCATGGAGGTTTGGCTTTGCTCCAGAGGGACTGTGGGTGGGGCCTCAGCCTCCTCCACATCTGTCTCATTGCCAGCCGGACTCTCATGAAGATGTGCCAGGTCAGGCCCCCCAGAATTCTCTGCATTAACTCCGTGGAAGATCTGCCTTCTTTTTAGGGGCACCACAGCTGGGGTTGTGGGAATCCCCTCTTCTTCCACGTCAGTATCACTGTCTATGAAGCCAGAAGGCTGGGCCCTTTCCAGATGACCCTCAGCTGGCTTTCCTGGAGGCCTGATCTCATCATCCACATCTGTCTCACTGTCCTCCCCAACAGGCTGGCCCCTCTCCAGAATCACCCCATTGCTTGCATCTCTCTTGACTCTGATGTCACTATTGCTCTCCTGTCCCAAAGACTGATTCTTTTCAACCTGGATTTCTGTTCTGACTGCCTTAGGCTGTTCTGTCTCTGCAGTAGCATCTCTTGTGGCAGCTGAGGAGGCCCACCCTGTTGCTGGTTGCTGCCTTTCTTCCTCATCTGTGTCGCTGTCAAAGTTGAAGGCATAAGGTGGTCCAGGGCCATCTGGGGCAGAAGGTCCCTCTTCATCACTATACAGGGAAGAGAAGAGTTTATAGAATCATTTCCTAGGAAGGGATACCTGATTCAACTATGAGCTCCTGGAGAGCAGAAACAAGGTAGTATTTGTTTTTCTATCTCCAGCAATTAGTTCTCCACTTGGAACATCAAAGGTTCTCAGTGTAAACTCAGTTAATGAAAGAGTATGTGTAGCTCCCCAACCCTCATTTCCATGATGATTCTCTCTTACAGATGGATCCTTCAGTCCCAGGTTCCTTCTCTTTCTGAAGACTCAGGTGTCTGGCCCTCAACACTCACCTCTCTGGAACGACTGTTGCCAAAAGGGAGGACATGGTCCTTGGTTCATTCACCACATACCTTTCAGAAAGAGGATCTGCCAAGAGCAGAAAGAAGGTGACAGTTTCACATTTACCATCCCAGTCTCCTTGCCCACCCTCCCAACACATACACTTACCTACTTCCTCTTCTGAGTCCTCAGCCAATAGGACCCCCCAGGGTTGAGTTCCTCTCTGTACCCTGGGTGTCTCCTCTACAGTTAGGGGGCCCCGGGAGAAAAAGGGCAGAGAGACATCCAGGCGATGGTACTGGCAGGGCAAGTCAGCAAAGACAACCAACTCCTGGTCCCTCAGACGATGATTCACCCCAGGGCTCAGGAACTTAGGAGGCCTCAGGATTTGCGTACCATTGAGACTCCCACAATCCCAGAGGACAGGTGCCTTGTCCCAGGCCAAGATTTCAATCACTGCGTGTTGCTTGGAGATGGATGGAAAGGGCAGGGCCACAGAGCAATCAGGCATTCGGCCTATCACATTTTTCCCGAGGTAGAGTGGGAAATCTAAGAATGAGAGGGGTAGGTAGATTCCAAGGCCACATTCCTGGCCTGCTATTGGAAAAATTTCTGGTTAAGTACCCGACTACTCATTCGAGGTCACCACATACAACAGAAAAATAAAAGGCCCTAGGACATCTAAGTATTGAAGATTATATGCAATACATTATTCATAGTCAACACTCCACCCATCCATACTGGATTTGTGATAAAATACACATAAAATATAGCATGGTAAGCATTTTTAAGTGTACAGTAAAATCATCCTGAGACCAGAGCTCTTGCCAGAAACAAATCAATCAGCCCCCTCTTCTCCATTCCCAGTAAAACAGTTTTCAGATCTCCTTGAAAACAAGTTTTGCCCTGGCTGGTGTATCTCAGTGGTTAGGAGTGCTGGCCTATGCACAAAAGGTTGTGGGTTTGGTTCCATGAAGGGCATGTACCAGGGTTGCAGGTTTGATGTCAGGGCACAGGTCAGAGGCAACCAACTGATGTCTCTCTCTCATATCAATGTGTCTCTCTCACATGAATGTTGCTCTTTCCTTCTCTCCTCCCCTCCTTCTCTCTCTAAAAATCAATGGAACCTGGCTGGTATTGCTCAGTGGTTGAGCATCAACCTACGAACCAGGAGGTCATGGTTCCATTCCCAGTGGAGAACATGCCTGGGTTTCGGGCTTGATCCCAGGTAAGGGGCATGCAGGAGGCAGCTGTTTGATGATCCTCTCTTGTCATTGATATTTCTCTCTCTCCCTCTGCCTCCCTCTAAAGTCAATAAAAACATTTTTTTTAATTATATATTTTATTGATTCTTTACAGAGAGGGAGAGGGATAGAGAGTTAGAAACATCGATCAGCTGCCTCCTGCACTGGGGATGTGCCTACAACCAAGGTACATGCCCTTGACCGGAATCGAACCTGGGACCTTTCAGTCCGCAGGCCGACGCTCTATCCACTGAGCCAAACCGGTTTCGGCAATAAAAACATTTTAAAAAAATTATTAAAAGATAAATGGAGAAAATATTTTCAAGTGAAGATGAACAAAATATGTACATAAGTTTCTTACAATCCTCTAACTACCTCCCCACAAAAATAAGAGGCCTACAATAGTACTCCAGCATCAATATCTCCTGACCTTTTTCTGGTCCGTGGGCACTACTGAAGATATGCAGTCGCCCTAGGGGCTCCAAATTACACCTCAAGGAGTCACTGGGTCTCTCTGTCTCCTCTTCTTCTTCAACCTCCCAGTTAACAGCCTGAGTGTCCTCCATGACCTGGGAAGGAAACACATTATCATCTCTATCATTGGTTCACAAGTCTCAGAGAGGAGACTCACAACTAGGGAGTAAACCTGGGTATTTATTCAGTTTGATGGTTCTCTATGTCAAGCATTCTGTTGTTATCCTTCTAAAGCATTGAAAAAAATATTTTTGACCAGGACACGGAATAAAAAAAAAAAATCATAAGGCCCCAAGTAAATGTTCCTCAACTTATAATGTAGTTACATTCTGACAAATCTATCATAAATGGAAAATATCATGAGAATGCATTTAATATACCATAGCACAGCCTACCTTAAATGTGCTAGGAACACTTACATTAGCCTACAGTTGAGCAAAATTATCTAACACAAAGCCTATTTTATAAGACGGTTGAGTAGCTAATGTAATATATTATGTATAGCATTTATGTAATATTGTAAAGTCAAAAAATCAATGCTGAGAGGATATGTGTATATACAAATACACACATTTATATAGACAAGTGTTTTGTTTGTTTTCAAATATATTTTATTGATTTTTTACAGAGAGGGAGAGAGATAGAGAGCTAGAAACGTCGATGAGAGAGAAACACCGACCAGCTGCCTCTTGCACACCCCCTACTGGGGATGTGCCCACAACCAGCGTACATGCCCCTGACCGAAATCGAACCTGGAACCTTTCACTCCGCAGACTGACGCCCTACCACTGAGCCAAACCGGTTTCGGCTATATAGACAAGTGTTTTGAGAAACAATGATCAGCTTTGCTATATGTAATAGTTTTCATTTCTTTTTTTTTTTTTTTTAATGCTGATTTGCAATCCACTAAATTGACTTCAATATCCACTATTGGGTTGCAACTCAGTTTGAAAACCACCATTTTCAGGGAGTTAACTTTTGCCAAGCATCAACTACATGTTGGGCATTGTTATGTGTCAGGCATAGTAACCATGTGATGTGAGGCAGGCCTTCAGGAAACCAAGGCTAAAAATACTGAATCATTTGCTCAGGATAACACAGCAGGTGGTGTGAAGGGCAGGACTACGAATGCGTCTGGCTGCAATGCCCGTGCTTTTTACACTCTAGCAGATTACCTCAGGTGACTAGCCTGTACAAACTCATTTAATTGTCTAAAGAATCCTGTGACGTTTATTATTATTGTTACTTTAAAAAATATATTTTATTGATTTTTTTACAGAGAGGAAGAGAGAGGGATAGAGAGTTAGAAACATCCATGAGAGAGAATCATCGATCAGCTGCCTCTTGCACACCCCCCACTAGGATGTGCCCACAATCAAGGTACATGCCCCTGACCGGAATCAAACCCCGGACCTTTCAGTCCGCAGGCTGACGCTCTTCCACTGAGCCAAACCGGTTTTGGCGACGTTTATTATGGCCTATTTGATAAAGAAATGCAACGCAGCCCTGGTGGGGTGGTGGCTCAGTTGGTTGGAGCATCATCCTGATATGCCAAGGTTTTGAGTTCAATCCCTCGCCAGGCCACAAACAAGAATCAACCAATGAATGCATAAGTAAATGGAACAAGCTGATGTTTCTCTCTCAAATCAATTTTAAAAAATACAATGAGAAGATAGAGCCCTGGCTAATTTGTTCAGTGGTTAGAGCACATGTGTCAAACACAAAGCCCGCGGGCCAAATCCGTCCCGCCAGGCCTTGCAATGTGGCCCGCACCGCGCTGTCATCACTGCACTCCGCTGCGTTTCCATCACAATGACAGTTTGACTGTTCAGTAAACCATTCGGCCAGCGATTTAGGCTGGATTTTAGATTTTGGCCCCTTCTCTGATTGAGTTCGACACCCCTAGGTTAGAGCATTGGCCCACAGACCAAAGGTACTCTGGTTTGATACTGGCCCAAATTGTGTGTGTGTGTGTATGTGGAGAGACACAGCGGGGCAACCAGTCCATGTCTCTCTCTCACCCTCCTCCCTCCTTCCACCCTGCCTATAAAAGGAAAAAAGCTGGAACACAGATGGGTAAGGAACTTGCCTAAGATCATCCAGATAATCTCTCCTCGGTTTAATATTCTTTCATGGTTTTCCATGTCCACAGGATAAAAACTCAAACTCCTTGGCGAGAGCCAACATGATCTAAACCCGCTCCTGCGGCGCCCCATCCCCGTGCGGCTCCCCGTCCCTGCGCGGTCCCACCGTCCTCTGCTCGCCTCCGGGGCCGGCGCCTACCCCTCCCTTCCGTCCGGCGCCGCCTTCCCAGCTGCCCTCCGGCCGGCGCTCCGCCCTCCTCACCACATTGTGGCCACTGCCGCCTGCACCCCCGAGGATGGCGCCAGCAGTGTCTCTCCCCCGAGGGTCCGTCATCTTCGCCCGCCGGGACTCGCGCGCACCCGGTGCCGCCCCACGTGCCAGGCACTCAGAGCCAAAGAGCAGCTAGCCCTGCCTCCTGGAGGCGCCTGGCCGGCTCCGCCGACGCAGGAACCAGAGGGAGGAGATGGGACCTCAGAGCAGGACGAGAAAGATGCCCCCTAGGGAGAAGCAGCGGGACCAGGCTCCCACCTCAGGCCGCCCTCCGGCCCGTCTCCCGGCGCCCGCACCCCAGCTCGGGGCGGGGCGTCGGGCAAGGATGAGTATTGTAACCCCACAAGCGGCTCCGAAGTATCCTCCGCCCAGTCGCACCACAGCACGCCCCCCCGCCCCCGGAGAAACAAGATGGCACCTGGCAGGGGCGGGCTCGGCCCCCAGAACTCACCCGCGGTGAGACCCGCGCGCGCCACCAGTAACGGCCGCGACGCCTCGGCGCGAGCGCTCCCGCCGAGCCGATCCGGCCCGCTGATTGGTTCCAGCCGCTGTCTTTCACAGCCCGCTGCGAGCCGATTGACGCAGCCCAGGTGGAGGCCCCGCCCCTCCCCGCTGAGAGAGGCGAGGCCGCCGCGCGCCCGCAATAGCGCGCCTCGATTGGGCACGTCCAGGACCCAGCCCCGGCCGCGTCACCGCCCGCCGCCCATTCCCGCGCAGACACCCAAACTACGATCACAGAGTCTCGCTGCGGGAGGCGCCTAGAGGGGCTCCTGGTGCGGCCAGAGCGTCCTTCCAAGGTCCTCCCAGACCTGGTGGTGCTGACTCATGGAAATGGAAATGAGTTGCTGTCGTGGCCGGAGGCTGCAGTTTGGAGAACAGCCCGCAGGCGTGGCGCTTGAGGACGTCTCACTGCAATGGAAGTTTATTTCCTTTTGATTTGTTTGTGTAGAAGTCAGGTCTTTTCCTCTCTGAGAATATAGCCCTGGTGGATATTTTGAGATCGTTTACCTAAAGCAAAGTTCCCTAGGCCCACAGAGGGAATCCTTTTTGCTAACCGTCTCAAGGCTGACCGAGGTACTTCAAGGAGTGAAGAAAGGATAAAATAATTTATTTCATTATTCATACTAAGACAAGCAAGAAGACAAGCAGTTTGACATGTGTATAATGTAGAAAGTCCTTTTTCATTAGCCATCTCACTTAATTCTGATCACAACTAACAGAAGTAGATTTTACAGAGGGAATTGAATTCTGCTAAATTAAATGACTTGGCTAGGTTTCTACCGCTCATGTAAGGTGGAGTAATTAAAACAAGTCCTTTGATTCTAAATTCTAAGCTGTTCACTGCCACAAAAGAACTACTTTCATTGTGGTTATGCCCCAAAACATTCTATTTTAAATGGGTAGAGGGGTCTTCTTACACAATTGGATGTTCTTTTATTTATGACTGAGATGTGTATTGACTTCAAGAACTAACAACGATAACCTTGATATCACGTCCTCTATTATAGTGCTTACTACACTCTATTCTTTGTCCATTTTTCACCCAATTGCAAGGTCCTGGAGGCTAATTCATAACCATTTTTGTATCCCTCACTCCTGGCTTGGGGACACTCAGAATCTACCAAGTGAGTGAATCCGGGAGGAAAAGCACTTAGATTTGAGCCCATCCAATTTCCTCCCATGAATACCCTCATTCCATTTTGAAATGTGTATCCTGAGGCTCTTGAAAGCCAGCCACCTAGTGACTAAGGTCCAAGTCAGTGAAACCAGACTCCAAAGTGTCGAAAGGCAGGATAATTATTTTATCCTTTCTTCACTCCTTGAAATTCTAGCAGTCATCTCACCCCATAGTTCTATGTTTGACATAACCACAGTCTTCAACGCTGCTCTAAGGCCCAGATGTCCTACAAGATCGGATATTTCTTTGAACATACCTCCAGACAATTTCATCTCTATCCTGTAAGCCCTTGCTGCAATTTTGTTTCTCTTTCTAAATGTTATCGTTAGAAAACGCTGAAGGAAATAGTAGGAAAGCAGCCCCCTCCCGCTGGAGGCATCTGGGGGAGCAGCGCGTAGTGTTCGTGTCCGTGGTCACGAAGGGCCGGTTGTTAGAGCGCAGAGCGGAGGGCCGTGCTCCGCAGTTTTCGCTGAGCTAAGCAGGGTCCCGCCTCCCCCAGAGCTGCGGCAGCCCGGAGCGTTCAGGGCGTGGCCGCCCACCTTCCAACGCCAGCACATAAGGGTCCTAACTCCGGCAGTTCCGAAAACGACTCTCTTTTTGCATTAAAAAAAAAACTCAGACCTAGAGGAAAGTCATCTTGGCAAGATCATTTTCATAAAACTCCCCAAATCCAAAACACCCCAAACCGGTATCCACCCATCCACCCCTTCTCTTTGCAGTGCGGACAACAATGGAGGACTACAACTCCCAGAGAGGACCGCGCTCGTTCGCCCGGGCACTGACCAATGGACGTCGGCTGCCTGGCGGCGTCGACTAATCAGGGCCGGCCTCGCGGCGGCTTTGTCTCGACGAGCGGGCGGCGGCTCCGCCCCGCCGCGCACGCGCGCCCCGCCCGCCCCCTCGCCCGCGCCCTGCGCTCGCTCTCCTGCCTCTCGCAGCCTGCCAGCCGCGGCGTGCGGACCTCGCTGCTCCAGCCTCCCGCCACGTCCCATTCCATCAGCCTTGAGCAGCAGCGGAGAAAGAAAGATTAGACATTTTCTTGCCCCATACACACTTTGGAAACGGGCAAAAATTTTAAATTTGAACCATGAGGGAAATCGTGCACATCCAGGCGGGTCAGTGCGGAAACCAGATCGGTGCCAAGGTAAGGATTTTAAAACCTCTTTTAACTCTTATTTCTTTTTGAGAATTAAAGAATCCAGATAAGCTATGAAGAACCGTTGTGGGCTGTTTGCAGTTTCCAGCCTTAGCCAACCTTGGCCAAAAGGAAGTTTTATATATATAGTGCACATTTGCAGTAGAATTTGCTTTTGGAAAATGAGGATTTTTTTTCTTTTTGGCAGAATCATTTTGGGGAAGCTATCAAAAGCACTCTTGAGGTTTGGGGGACTGGAAGACCGAGGTTCTGTAAGGTTTTACCTAAAGGGAATCTAACGGTCCGGGGGTCGAGGAGGGAAGGAGATGCGGAAACTGCCGAGACAAAGCGAGGCGCGGTTCCTCCATGTGCATCCCCCTTGGCGGGGTTTCGGAGGCCAAGCCGCGGGGAAAGGGGTGAGGCTGGGGGACAACTGCAGACCCCGGTTCCCAAGCTGGGGACCCGTTACCTCCATGAAGCCAGGGGTCTCGGCGCGCCCCTTTGATTGTCGAGGGGCGGGCCCGTGGATGGAAAGCTAATATGAGCTGGATTCATTTTGCTTACTTTATTTCCCTCCGCTTAGAGACCCCTTTAGGGCTTGATAAGGAGAAAAGGAGGGCTTCCTTTTCTTTAAAGGGTCCCCTCAGGACCAAATTGTGGGAGAAAGGAAGACAATCCTCATTTAAAGCAAGAGGAAGTTCGCCAAAGGAACAATTCCGAGGCTAAGGGGGCATTTCTTTTCTTTCGCGCGCCGCTACTGTGTAGCGGGGGAGAAAGTGCGGCCGCTATCGGCGCTACTTTGTAGCAAAAGGGCTGGGCTCAGGGGCGGGCACTGCCCCGCGGGCCGCCAGGGGGCGCGCTAGCTCAGGGCAGGCCCCGCCCCTCGCGCGCCGAATTCCCGCCTCGGCCCCGCCTTGCGTGACGCCTCCCTTTGTCAGCAGCTTGGCGAGCGCTACAGCCGCGTGGAGAGCTGGGGGTCGGCCCCTGCGGCAGCTGGTTTCTCTGGCCCTTTGTGCGCGGCTTGCAGCCCTGCGGGGGGCCGAGGGGGAGCTTACCTAGTTAGGTTAGCCACCTCATCTGTGTGCCATCGCCGGCCCTCCCAGCTGACAGCATTTCACATCCCAAGGTAGCTTTCCCGTGGGTGGAGTGTCAGAGGGAGGGGCGCGCAGGCAGGTGGCGGGGATGCCTGCAGTGTGTTTGGAATTAAAGTGGTGGGAGCAGGGGCAAAATTTAGGGTTCACCGTTCTTTCCTGACAGTTCTGGGAGGTGATCAGTGATGAACATGGCATCGACCCCACCGGCACCTACCACGGGGACAGCGACCTGCAGCTGGACCGCATCTCCGTGTATTACAATGAAGCCACAGGTGAGGGGGGAGCGGAAGATCAGCCCATCTCCTACTCCTGGGGTCTTTCCTTTTCTACAGAACCCCCTAACTCCTTTGGATGGATCTATCCTTTCCCACTGAACCTTCCTATGTTTAATTTGTCACCGTGGGGGTCAAAGGCTAGCTCAGCTGTCACCTAGTAGTAGCAGCCCCTGGAATCGCACGTTTGGGTCCTTGACTGTCATCCCACTTTATTTGCCTTCTGCCAATGCTCACTCCTCTCCCTTTCTTCCCTGTAGGTGGGAAATACGTCCCTCGTGCTATCTTGGTGGATCTAGAACCAGGTACCATGGACTCTGTTCGCTCTGGTCCTTTCGGCCAGATCTTCAGACCAGACAACTTCGTTTTTGGTGAGTTATGTAGATACCATCACATCCCGTTTATTTGGGTACAAGAGAGCAGTTAGAGTTAGGAATGATTATTGTGCATGGAGCTTTTACAGGGCCGTGTTCTGAAATCTAACAGAGGAGGGCGGTGGCTGCCTTACTTGGTAAACTATTGGGGACACATCTCACAGGTGAGGGAGGAAAAAATAGACCCAGAGGCATTATCCCAAAAGATGCGAGGTGAGGATGCGGTGTCTGTGTGTGTAGTGCTCTTCGCTGTTCAGACTTGCCTCCTGACCCCATTCCAGGTCAGTCTGGGGCCGGGAACAACTGGGCCAAGGGCCACTATACGGAGGGCGCTGAGCTGGTGGACTCCGTCCTGGACGTGGTGCGGAAGGAGGCTGAGAGCTGCGACTGCCTGCAGGGCTTCCAGCTGACCCACTCGCTGGGCGGGGGCACTGGGTCCGGGATGGGCACCCTCCTTATTAGCAAGATCCGGGAGGAGTACCCCGACCGCATCATGAACACCTTCAGCGTGGTGCCCTCGCCCAAGGTGTCGGACACGGTGGTGGAGCCCTACAACGCCACCCTCTCGGTCCACCAGCTGGTGGAGAACACCGATGAGACCTACTGCATCGACAACGAGGCCCTCTACGACATCTGCTTCCGT